>NW_008352891.1:4968407-5044923 GCF_000622305.1 Nannospalax galili
AGATCCACCTGCCTCTGCCTCCCAAGTGCTGGGATTAAAGGCGTGCGCCACCACGCCCGGCACAGGTGGTTATTTCTAACATAAATGGTAGGACAATGTCCCAGTTTTAACTTTTCATATGTTAAATATTAATAGATATAAACCACATGAACAAAAGTTCTTTGGAGTCCTCCATAACAGAGTAAAGGGATCCCAAGCCTGCAAATTTTGTGAACTCAGGTTAATTAATTTTCTTTCCTGCTCCCTCTCCTCTGCCTTTAAAGTAATTCTTTTTTTCTTTTTTTTTGGTCTTTTTTAAGACAGGACCTCTTTCTGGAGCCCCAGCTGGCCTGGATCTTGCCAGAGTAGATCAGGCTGGCCTTGAACTCAGAGATCCGCCTGCCTTTGCCTTGATTAAGGCGAGCCACCACGCCTGACTTTTAAAGGAATTCTAACATCAGTTGTCTGCTTTACCTGCTTAAATGTAAATTAAATAAGGTATCTTTTTTTTTTTCTTCTTTTCAACAATAGGAAGACACCTGTCCAGTGAGAGAATTAAATTAAGCCAGGAGGATTCCCAGAGTCTTTCTGTTAGGTTGCTGAAAATGCAGTTGTTTTGAAGTGGGGGGGTGGAAGTGCTGGAGACTGTACGCAAGGTCTCATGCATGCTAACCATTGCTCATCCACTGAGTCCCAAGTGAATTTTTTTTTTTTTAAGACAAGGTCTCACTATGTAGACATGACTGGCCTAGAATTCTTTATGTAGACTAGACTGACCTGGAATTCACAGAGATCTGCCTGCTTCTGCCTCCTGTGTGTTGGGATTAAAGGCGTGAGCTACCATGCCTGGCCCAAGTGCAATTTTTATAAAATTTATATCTTATTAGAGTGTGTGTGGGTGCACACGCGTGTGCATGTCACAGTGCACATGTGAAGAACTTGGGAGAGTTGGTTCTCTCCTTCCACCATGTGGGTCTTTGGGTATCCAACTCATTAGGCTTAGTGGCAAGTGCCTTTACCCACTAAGCCATAGCCCCACTCCCGAGTAAAATTCTTTATTAGCTGTGATTTTTATAGAATACTTAAAGAATAGCTGAATTTATTGAAAAGTTTTAATTCTTTGGTAAAATTAAAATAAATTAGGTTTATTTGTTTTGCCATGTGCTGACTCCTTGTCTTGTGTGCTCTCCTGGGATGACATCAGTCTGTACAGAAACTCCTGGATGAATGTTCCTTCCTTCCCATCTTCACTGTGTTAGAGAATTTCTTTCAGGTCCTAGATACCCACAGAAAAGTAAACCTTTCTTCTCTTTGCTCCTTTTGCTCAGGATGGAGGGATTCATGATGATGTGAATGTCCCTATTCTTAACCATAACTTCCTGGAAAGAGGAATTAGACCTTTGCATTAATGAGAAAACACTGTAAAATCCCTTTGTTCTACTTGTATTAGGTTAATGTGAACGAACATACAGAATGCCTAGGAACTACTCTTGCATGCTCTTTAACTGAAGTCTTACCCGCTGAAGTACAGTGAGAGCAATGCAGTCATAAAGCGTAGCATCTGCCTGTGAGTCAGCTGTACACAAGGGTAGGGGCAGCTGTGGCCCAACCCCAGAGTCTTCAAGTGTTATCCCATTCCATTGTAGACACAGTCTCACTGTCCTTCCTAGGGTCTTCTAAAGGTCATTGTGCCATGTCTGGTAAGGGTAGTACATTAGCTTTGCCCCTTTAGAAATATTTATTTTCCTTTCATTCCTGTGGGGCTCTTAACCTCACTTTTACTGACATTTTGAGCTGGACAGTTGTTTGGCAGCATCTCTGGCCCAAACCCACTAGATGCCAGGATTACAACTACCATTTGTGGTGACTGAATACATCCTGAAGAATTGCTGGAGGTCCCCTGGAGAGCAGAATGACCCCAGTAGAGACCCATCTATTTAGAATCATTATAATTAACAGTGCCTCATCATTGTTGCTGTTCATTCCTTTGCTGCCTACAGAATAGCCTGCTGTCAGTGATGTAATGATTAAAATATACCACTTAGTGTCAGCTGTTAAGCCAGTTCTTTATCTGGAATTATTCTTTGTAAAAAAATTTTTTTTTATGTGGTGTAGTGACACATACCTATAAATCTCAGTGCTTGAGGCTGAGTCAGGAAGAGATGGGTCTGGGCTACATAGCTACATAGTATCTGTCTCTGTCTCAACTCTTTTTCTTTCTCACTCAGATATAGGTGTTCATATATCAATTAAAACCCATTTTGGAGGGCTATTGCATTCCCTTAGCTCAGTTAAATGAATTAGTTTTTAAAAAAATATTTTATTTATTATTTTTATGTGTATGAGTGTGTTGCCTGCATGTATGTGAATGCACCTGTGTCATGAAATGCGGTGGAGGTCAGAAGAAGGTTTCAAATTCCCCTGGAACTGGAGTCAAGGATGG
The DNA here is from genome assembly GCF_000622305.1 of Nannospalax galili. Taxonomy (NCBI): domain Eukaryota; kingdom Metazoa; phylum Chordata; class Mammalia; order Rodentia; family Spalacidae; genus Nannospalax; species Nannospalax galili. The sequence goes on from NW_008352891.1 coordinate 4,970,830, forward strand.
TTTGTAGCTGCCATTCTGGTGCTGGGAATCGAACCCAGGTCCTCTGCAAGAGTAGTCAGTGCTCTTAACCGCTGAGCCATCTCTCCAGCCCATGAATTATTTTTTATTTTTTATTTTTTTGTCTTTTTGAAGCAGGGTCTCCCTATAGCCCCAGCTGTCCTGGAACTCATCGTGTAGACCAGGCTGGCCTTGAGCTCACAGATATCTGCCTGCCTGTGCCTCCCAAGTGCTGGGACTACAGGCGTGCGCCACCATGCCTGACATGAATTAGTTTCTTAAAAAATATTTTATTTATTTATATTTTTGGTCTTTTGAGACAGGGTCTCCCTATAGCCCCAGCTGGTCTGGAACTCAGTATGTAGACCAGGCTGGCCTTGAACTCACAGAGATTCGTCTGCCTCTGCCTCTGCCTCTGGAGTGCTAGGATCAAAGGGGTGCACCTCCATGCCCTGCTTATATTTTATCATTTTTATTTTATGTATATGAGTGTTTTGCCTGCATGTATGTAAGTGTACCACATGCATGCACTGCCTGCAGAGGCCAAAAGTGGGTGTCAGATCCCCTAGAATTGGAGTTACAAATAGTTGTTAGCCACCATGTGGGTGCTGGGAATCGAACCCAGGTCCTCTGGAAGGACAGCAAGTATACTTAATTACTAAGCCATCACTCCAGTCCTTAGTTTTATCTTTTGTAAAACAGGTGCTCAAAAAATTTGTCTAGTGTATATAAGGATCTAAAAGAATCCAGGGAATATGTTAACAGTAGAGTTAAGATTATAGAATATTTCAATTTTCTATCTTCTCAGTATCTGTAAACTTGAATTTTCTAAAATGAATTTTATTATTTTGCAAGTAGAAACAGTTTAGGTATGTTCTTTTAAAATGAAGTCTCTCTGTTTTCTTTTAGTGGCTTTCTGACAGGAAGAAGAGAGCATTGCAGAAGAAAGATGTTGGTGAGTAGTTGCTGTTATTTCTGTTCAGCTGCGTCCATGGCCCATGTTACAATTGCCTCAGTCATCTGTGGTTAAATATCTGAGCTGTGTGATTAATAAAATGGGAAATAAGCACTTTTCCCCTTTCTCTTTTTTTCTTTTTAACTTTTAAAATCTATTTTATGTGTGTGTTTTGCCTGCATATATACAAGTGCATCATGTGCATATAGTGTCCACAGAGGCCAGAAGAGGGTATTGGATCCTCTGGAACTGGAGTTATAGATAGTTGATAGCCACCATATAGGTGCTGGGAATCAAACTCAAGTTCTCTGTAAGAGCAGCCAGTGCTCTTAACTGCTGAGCCATCTCTCCAGTTCCTGCCCCCCCTTTTTAATATAAATTTTTTTATTTTGATTTTATGTGTATGAGTGATTTTGTCTGCATGTATATATGTGCATCATGTCATACAATGCCCATGGAGGCCAGAAGAGCATGTCAGATGGAGTTACAGATCGTTGTTAGCCACCATGTAGGGGCTAGGAACCAAACTGGGTCCTCTGCAAGAGCAGCCAGTGTTCTTAACTGCTGAGCTGTCTCTCTAGCCCCTGCCCCTTCTATTTTTTGGTTGTTAGTCTTAGCCTTTAACAGCTGCACTATCCCTCCAGCCTGTCCCCTTCTATTTTTAAGAATCCTTTTGTTGGGGCTAGAGAGATGGCACAGTTGTTAAGAGCGCTTACTACTCTTGCAGAGGACCCAGGTTTGATTCCCAGCACCCACATGGTGACGAACAACCATCTGTAACTCCAGTTCCAGGGGATCTGACGCCCTCTTCTGACCTCTTTGGGAATCGCATGACATGGGTGCACCTACCTACATGCAAGCAATACACTCATACACATAAAATAAAAATAATAAATAAAATTTTTTTTTTTAAAAAAGAATCCTTTTGTTGAGGTTGCTAATGTTCCTGGTAAGTGTAGAACTTAATTTTATCTTACTTTCATGCTAATGTCTTAGTTTCTCCCCATTTCCTAGGTGGCAGCAAGGCTCCTGGGTCAGAGACAAAGGATTTATTTCTCATGGCACAGCACACATGGCACAAGCATCAGCATGTTTGTGCCCAGTTGTTCCTTGAGTCCCATGCAAGTGCTCAGTGTGGCGGGATGAAACTGTGCACAGTGGGTTGTGTTTCAGGGGAGGAGCCCAGTGATAGGAAGCCCATTGCTTTCTTAGCAGATAGTAAACAGGCCTGCTGTCATGTGACCTCATCTGTCAGAGTTCCCAGCTGCCTAGGTAACCCTGAGAAATGGCTCAGGTAAACAAGTGATCAGAGCTTTGCAGTCTTGCCACACTCAGCAAGACGACAAGAGGCCCAGAAAAGTAAGATTATTTGGTAACCTAACTGTTTTTGATGCGTATACTTTCATTAAGTTTTTTCCATTCCAGGTCATCATAGGTGAAAGAAGACTTCTTATATATTTATGTACTTAGTCTCTAAAAACCAAGCACTGAAAGGTTTCTGGATGTGAGGTTAAGATCAAATAGGCTTTATATTGTACTATAGTTAGAAACTGAGACTTAAATCAAAAGGAAACACATTGCTGTTTTAAGAGTTTATAGATTCATACCTGATTCACCCCTTCAAGTGTTATGTATAACAAAATGGATTCACATTATTTATGGGAAGAAAATGTTTCTTGATTATTCTCTCAATCCACTGAGGACTAGTATGTATTTACTAATTTGAGAGGTTTGGTCTTTGATTTTTTTTTTTTTTTTTTTTTTTTTTTTTTTTTTCGTCTCCCTGTAACCACAGCTGGCCTAGAACTCACTGTGTAGACAAGACTGGCCTTGATCTCACAGAGATCTACCTACCTCTGCCTCCTGAGTACTGGGATTAAAAGCATGTACCACGAAGCCTGGCTTGATCTTTGATTTTCTGTTGCTTTTTGTGCTGCCAGGTATTGAACCAAGGACCTCACACATGGTGTGTATGCCCTCTACCACTGAGCTACATCCCCAGACATTCCTGGTATCTTAATATTTGGGTTTCATATACAAGGCCATGTTGTAGATAAGTAGTCTTTGCAGTAGTCAAGTTGTTAATGTAGCAAACAGCCAGAATCTTTGTCTTGTTGGAAAAAATGGGTTTCTATGAGAGTATGTATTAATGTTGTAGTCTCCAAAGGTTGCATGGAGAGGTGGAGCCAACAGGCAAAAGTCAACCTAATCCTAATTTCTTATATAAGCCTAAGATTTTGTAGGATTAAACATAGTGTTGTTTAGGAGAAAAAATTACTATGATTTTTGTTGCAGCTATAATTAGTGATTTAAAAAAAAAAGTTTAATGTTTTTTCTGTTCCTTTTTCATCCAGGTCTTAAAACTCTGTATTTGCTGGGTGTGGTGGTGCATGCTTTTAATCCCAGCACCTGGGAGGCAGGATGTCTGTTCTGCAAATCGAGTTCTAGGCCAGCCAGGGCCTAGTGAGCCTCTGTCTCAACAAAACAAAACAACATCCTGTATACTTGATATATTATTGTGGATATTTTTCAGTTAATGAAGATACTTTTTCTTTTTAAAAGAAAACATAATGGGAGGCAGAGGCAGGTGGATCTCTGTGAGTTCAAGGCCAGCCTGGTCTACATAGTGAGTTCCAGGACAGCTGGGGCTACAGGGAGACCCTGTCTCAAAAAGACCAAAAAAAAAAAAGAAAAGAAAACATGATATATTAGCTTTCCTATATCCCATACCTGAGATAAACAAAAAGAGGAAAGGTTTATTTTGCCTCCTAGTTTTGAAGGTTTTAGTCTATGCTTAACTCATCTTGTTGCTTTTGGGCTTGTGGTAAGGCAGTGCTCATCATGGTGGGAGCTCATGGTAGAAAGAACTGCTTATCTTTATCATCTAAGAAACAAAAAGGAGCCAGGAGCAAATGAGTGTCCCATGGTCTCCTTTGAGGGCATGGCTGCAGAGATTTAAGACCTCATGAGGCCCCACCTCTTGGATTTTTCTACCAAGTCCCAATAACACTGTGGCTTGGAGACCAAACCTTCAAAACTTGGGCCTCTGGGGCCATTTCAGATCCAAACTGTAACACATAGCTGAGAACTACTGTATGAGCCAAGAGAAAAGCTGGGGGTGGGCTGTGCTGCTGCTCTTCCCTTTGGGTCACATGCTGCTTACAGTAGTTGCTGTGTTGGTGTGGCTTGCTCTCTCCTCCTGATGCATAAGTTAAACTGTTTTTGTTTTTTTTCCTCTTCTCTCTTTGTAGATGTTCGTAGGAGAATTGAACTTATTCAGGATTTTGAAATGCCTACTGTGTGTACTACAATCAAGGTGTCAAAAGATGGGCAGTATATTTTAGCAACTGGTAAGTATTTTTATGGTTGTGATTTGTGTGTATTTCATGCTTTGGTAGGGAAAGTCACCTTTTTTGTTTACCCTAATATTTTATTATAAAAATTTCTTTTCTGTTTTTTTTTTTTGGTCTTTTTGAGACAGGGTCTCCCTGTGGCTACAACTGGCCTGGAATTACTCTGTAGACCAGCCTGGCCTCAGTCTCACAGAGATCCACCTGCCCCTGCTTCCCCAGTGCTGGGATTAAAGGCATGTGCTACCATGCCTGACTTTATTCTAAATACTTTAAACATACAGAAATACTGAAAAAAATTAAATGAGAGTATGGAGAGATGGCTCAGTGGTGAAGAACACCGGTTCTTCTTCCAGAAGACCTGGGTTTGGTTCCCATTATTTGCTTGGTGGCTAACAACTGTTCATAGCTCTAGTCCCGGGGATCTGATACCCCTTCTGGCCTTTGCAGCATGAAGGCAAAACACTCAAACACAGAAAGCAAAAATTAATAAGTAAAAATTTTTAAAAATTAAGTGAACATCTATATATCTACCTCAATCCTGCACCAAATAATTTACTGTATTTGCTTATCGCATGTCTGTTTTTCCGTTTTTTAAAAAATGAGTTTCAGAGCAAATTGCAGATACCAGCTTGCTTATTTATTTTTGGGTCTCACTGTGTATATCCCAAGCTGGCATCAAACTCATAATCCTCCTGCCTCAATTTCCCATGTGCTGGGATTGCAGGTAGCTGCCACCGTACCAGGTTTCATTCCACTCTCTTTTAACACCTTCCCGCCTACCCAGTTCTTTTGTGCTATTGTTTTTTTTTTGTTTTTTAATGTCTATGAATGTATTGCCTGCATGTATGTGAGTGCACCCATGATGTGCAATGGTATGGAGGTCAGAGGAGGGCTTCAGATTCCCTTAGAATTGGAGTTAAGGACAGTTGATAACCACCATGTGGAAATCAAACCTGGGTCCTCTGCAAGAGCAGTCAGTGCTCTTAACCTCTGAGCCATCTCTCCAGCCCCTTGTGCTGTTTTTTGTTTTGTTTTGTTTAGTTTTGTTTTGAAGTGTTTTTTTTTTTTCAAAAATAAGTGACAAAAACTGCACATTTGTTGTTGATTCAAATGTTCCTGCAATGTCGCTATTATTATCCCGACTGGAGTTACGGACAGTTGTTAGCTGCCTTGCGGGTGCTGGGATTCAAACCCGGGTCTTTTGCAAGAACAACCAATGTTCTTAACCACTGAGCCATCTCTCCAGCCCCTGTGCTGTTTTTTTAAAGATTTTTATTGAGTTTTTGTGCTTTACATATAATATAGACCACCTTCCCCCATCTGCCCTCCCCTCCATGACCCCTTTCCCCCACCGGATTTTATGCATTCTATCATATATGTTAAGGCCTGTCTACTCAAGCTTTTGTACCCAGATGTCCCTTAGTGCAAATTCGTCCACCTGGAGTCTAGTCACTCCCTTAAAAGAAGATCTACTCTCACTCACCCCATAGTAATCACTTGCCAAGAGTTGTTCGGCTAAGGTTAGGACCTGCTACCCATTTCCCCAGTTCTACGCTAGAATTTTGTCTGATTGAGTCAGCATGGGTCTTGTGCATGCTGTCACCCTTGTTTGTAAGTTTATACGAGCAAGTTCCCAGAGACGTCAAAGCCTCTGTTTCCTTATGTACTCACACCAGTCCTGGCTGTTACAGTCTTTGCACCTCCTCTTCCACAATGGTCTCTGAGCTATGGGTGAGTGAGGTTTAATACAGGAGTCCTATCCAGAGACATACACTCTGCATTCTCTTATTCTCTAAAACGTGGCCAGTTGTGGCCGTCTGTGTACATTATACTCTGTTACATGAGGCAGCTTCGCTGGTGAGAAGTTGAGGGATGCGTTAGTATTCTCTCCACCCTGTGTTCTGCTATATTCCATGAGGGTTCCACTGTAGATGTATCTCTTAGGCCTAGGCATTGCTCAGGCATAGATTCTTTGTGTGTGACCAGTTGTGAAACTCTGTAATAGCCTCCATCTGTTGTAAAAAGAAGCTTCTTTGATGAGTGGTATACAGTATACTTGTCAAGATACTAGGCAGGTCTATGGCAGGCAGATCCAGGAGGCCAAGGGCAAGGAGAGGTTGGGGACAGGCTGTGGAGGGTCTAACAAACTAAGCTGGAGAACTGAGCTGGCCTGGGTATAGAGGATCAGGATACAGTAGGCCCCTTTGTTCTGTTTTAATGGCTGTTGTAGTACTGACACCATCCATGTTTTTTAGCCTCTGGTTTTATCTTGAGAAGCTGGTAAGGAGGATTGAGGAGATCCAAGGTGTAGACACAATCATTGAAGGCTGGAAAGAACTTAGGCCTCTAATTCAATTTTTTGTCTTCAAGATACAGAGATATTGAATGGTGAACTTGTCTAAGCTGACAGATATAGTGCCCAAGTGTGCTAGGGTATAGATTAAGTGAAAGGTTAAATCTATTAGACTAGATTTTCTTTTATGAAGTCATTCTCTACTCCCAGACAAAAGAAATTCCTTTCTTCCTTACTCAAAATCATTTGGTTTTATTTTTATGTTAAAAAGAATATTTTTATTAAGAATACGTGAAACAGGGCTGGAGAGATGGCTCAGCAGTTAAGAACACTGGTGGTTCTTGCAGAAGACTCAGGTTTGAATCCCAGCACCCACATAGCAGCTAACAACTGTCCGTAACTCCAGTCCCAGGGGATCTGACAGCCTCTTCTGTCCTCTGCAGGCATTGCACGACATGGGTACACTTACCTACACGCAGGCAATACATGCCTACACATAAAATAAATAAAATTAAAAAAAAGAATATGTGAAACATTGGTAGTGAGTCACTGATTAAACATTGATAAAAGAGGATCTATTTATTTTTATTTTATGTGTATGCACATTTGTCTGTTATGTATGTAAGTGCACCAAATCATGCAGTGCCCGAGGAGGTCAGAAGAGGGTGTTGGATTCCCTGGAACTGGAGTTACAGACAATTGTTAGTCACTGTGTAGGTGCTGGGAACCCAACCTGGGTCCTCTGCAAGAACAGCCAGTGCTCTTAACTGCTGAGCCATCTCTCTAGCCCCTGAAACTTTTAATTCTAATTACTTTTAATTTAAATGGCCACACATGACTAGTGACTCCATCCTATACTATACAGTTGAGTGCAGTCCTTCTGATTTACCTTCCTTAGGGGTCTTTCTTAGGAGTTGGTAGAACATGTGGACTTAGGGTGTCACTTGCTCGACACTTAATTCTGTAGTTATTCCTTTCACCTCTGTCTTGATTTCTGCCACTGCCTTGATCTCTGTCACTGTTCTAGGACTCCTGGCTAGAAACAAGTTGGCTAAAATAATTTGTTCTTGGGGGTATTTTAGTCTAGTTGAAGAAATCGACTACTCCAGGATCCAGGGCATGCGCTGACTGTTGTTCTGTTACAGAACTAAGCAGTCTCTTGGTTTCTTTTGGAAGCATTCAGTATATGACCATGGCAGATTCAAATCTGTTCTTTCTTTTCCTTTTTTCAGTGGTAGGGATCAAACTCAGGTTTTCATGACTGCAGCGGAAACACTGCCAACTGAGCTGTGTCCGCAGCCCTCAAATATATTCTTTTTTTTTTTTTTTTTTTTTTTTTTTTTTTTGGGGGAGGGTCTCCCTGGGGCCCCAGCTGTCCTGGAACTCACTATGTAGACTTGAACTCGCAGAGATCCGCCTGCCTCTGCCTCTCAAGTGCTGGGATTAAAGGCGTGTGCCACCACGCCCGGCTCAAATATATTATATTGTTGGACTTTACTAATACTTAGGGATGAAAAAGCAAGAAATAGAGGTGCTGATTTTATACATTTTTATATTTTTGCCACATTTCTTTTTCCTGAGGATCAAGATAATGCAATTAAACCTTGTAGACAATGCAGAAATTCAAAGGAAAAATAAAACCCCAAACAAGACAGGAACTAAGGTCCTATATATATCAGTAGTTTTACATAAGGCCCTCCATCCCACCTCAGCAACAGGGGCTCAGGTGTATATGCTGTTTGGGTGGGGAAGAGGTTGCTCTCCTGTTGCTTTGGATATTGGAACTCCTTTGTGGCCTAGGGCTTGTTCCTTCTGCCTCAGCCTCCCAAGTTTGGGATTACAAGTACATATCACTGTGCCAGCATATTTATTGATTCTAATCCTTTATAACTCAAATCTTGGGCTTTGACCCATGCTAGAAAACAACTGCTTATTTTTTTAAATTATGTCATATTTTGGTTTTAAAAGTTTATATTTTCTTCACTGTAAGCATGATAAATTTATATAAGATGCAAACATAGAAGTATATAACACACAATGTCAGAGTCCTCAAAGTTGCACTTAGTGGAGGTAGTCACTGTGCCTTTGTTCTTACTCTGTCCACTGTTCCTATACAGAGTGCCAACATTAGCTTTAAAGAAGTGGGTTCATATGCACTGTTCTGTAGCCCTCGCCTCTAGTCTCTCAATTCTTTCCTATTTATAATACACTTTGGGGCCCAGCAAGATGGCTCAGGAACCCAGATGGTGAAAGGAGAGAACTAGCTCCTGAAACTTGCCCTCTGATGGTCTCTCAATTCTTTGCTATTTATAATACACTTTGGGGCCCAGCAAGATGGCTCAGCCAGTAAAGGTACTTGCTGCCAAGCCTGATGGCCTGAGTTCAATCCCTGGAACCCAGATGGTGAAAGGAGAGAACTAGCTCCTGAAACTTGCCCTCTGATTTACACACACACACACCCGCATGCGCGCACACACACACACAAATGATAAATGAATGTATAGTACATTTTGGGGTTTGTCATTGGTGGAAGCTACAAGTCTGCTCATCTCTATGTTTCCTGTATGGTTTTCCCATCTTCTTTCAGTGGACATCTGTTTGCTTTTAGTTTCTGGCCATGTATAGACATGCTGTAGTGAACAATCTTCCTATCTTTGGTATATTTGTAGCTATTTGTGTAAATCCACAATTTGTATGATTTGAAATATCAAGGTACTTTTTTCTCATGTATCTCACTGGTAATTGCAGATGAACCTCAAAGCTTGTGTCAGTCAATACTTACCAACAGTGTAGAAGAGTAATTTTTAACCTTTCACCAACACAGATATTAACTGTCTTTTCTATCTTTCCTACTCTCCTGGGCAAACTATTTCATTGTTTTTGCCTACTTTTATTGGATTATTTGTAAGTCTTACTCAGCATTTATATCCCATTGTGTGAATGCTTGTTTATCCTTTGCTCATTTCTCCTTGGTATGTGTGTGTCTGCTGTTTCTTTGATATGGTGCTAATTAATCTAACCTACCTCAGAACAAAAGGTATACCCAGAAGTTCTGCAGGATCTTGGCTATGAAAAGTATATATATATTTTTTTTTGTAGGAACTTATAAACCTCGGGTTAGATGTTATGACACCTATCAATTATCCTTGAAGTTTGAAAGGTGCTTAGATTCAGAAGGTAAGAAGCTGGCTTTTAATTCATAAACATAGCTCTTTATGTTTGTTGCTGCTTTTTAAAGTGGGAATGGGTTGTATATTAGGTTTTAGTCATTATAGAATAATTTAGTGTAAACATGATGTTCCACTTAGCTGACTATAAGTCCATGCAGGCTGGGCTATGTTCTTTGCTCAGGGCAACTCTTGGTGGGTCAGCCAGGTGGGCTCTTGTCTTTAAGGCTGGTCGAGAGTCTGCTTCTAGGTTGTTGGAGCTGTGGGGTTAGGAGTGGGGTACCCCTTCAGGCTGGCTCTCAGCTGGGAATCACTTTGCTTACAAAGGCTGCCAGCACTATGCTGAGCTGGAAAACACTTTTAAGAAGTTTGTATGAGGGGCTGGAGAGATGACTCAGCGGTTAAGATCACTGGCTGTTCTTGCAGAGGACCTGGGTTTGAGTCCCAGCACCCACATGGCAGCTAACAATCTTCCATAACTCCAGTTGCTGGGGAATCTAATGCCTTCTGACCTCCGTGGGCATTGCATGACACGGGTGCACTTAAATACATGTAGGCAGTATACTCATACATTAACAAAAAAAGAAGTTTAAGAAATTTGTATGATTGTCTCCCCTTTGACATATAAGGTAACGTAATTCTGGGAAGCAGGGTTTCAGTGAGTCACAGGCTTCACCCATATTTTCACAAAAGGAACATTATACAAGGGTGATGGTCATGAGGTTATTGACAGAATTCTGCCTAGTTCAGAGGCAAGTTAAAATGGCCAAGTTTATCAGTTAGCCTCCATTTAGGATTTAGGAGACAGAAGTTAGTGGAATACAGTGTTCTATAGAATTATGAGCATACACTCCCAGTCCCACCCTTTACTTCTTCACTTCTTGATGCAGTAGAAACTTTGTGTGCTATTAATAGCACTTTTTATTTCTGTTCAGCAGGTAAGCTATGTGTAGACAAAAAGTTACTGTGTATCCACTTCCCGGCCTTTGGACTATGTAGTTCTGTCTGGCCTCGAACTCACTGTGTAGAATTCATAGAGATCTGACTTTGCCTCCTGAGTGCTGGAATTTTAAAGAATGTTCTTTGATTTATATTTGAAAATCTTAAATATTTCGAACATCTCATTAAAACAGTGGCAAAATTTAGATGCTATAGTTTGTGAATTTACTTGGGTTGTGTAAGAAATCTAGGTGATGTATGTTTAGAAACTAACACTGAAATTTTCATTTAGTATTAGTGGGAGTGTGACAGTCTTCTTGTTTTCTGTAGGGTAGGGGTAGGAAAAATATAGCATTCGCATATAGTTTCTGTGTGGAATTAGCATTCTTTCATGAAGCTTGCATTTCTGTTAGTACACTGGTTGATAATTGCATCATTTTTCCTATTGATATTTTTCAGTTGTCACCTTTGAGATTTTATCTGATGACTATTCAAAGGTATGTTTTTTATCATTGACTTGTACTGCTATACTTGATATTTGAGTGAGGGGAATTTATTTTTACAGTGAATATTTTTATGATATTCCTATTGCCAAATGACTGTGTAGTAATAAGATAGTAAATAATTTCCAACAATGTTTGGCTGGGTTTGTATATGATGTGCAGTGTCTTTTAGAAAAACATTAGCAGAGGGAGTCTTTGCTCAGCCTGCTGTCAAACTCAGTTCTTAGTATTGCGTATGGTACAGTGCCTTATCTGAATAATAATAATAACAATAATAATAATAATGCTATATAGATCAGGCTGGCCTCAATCTTACAGAGATCCTCTTGCCTCTGCCTCCCAAGTGCTGGTATTAAAGGCATTCTTGTTTGGTTTTTTTCTTATTTTATTTTGGCACACACCTTTAGTCCCAGGACTTTGGAGGCAGAGGCAGGAGGATCTCTGTGAGATCAAGGCCAGCCTGGTCTCCATAGCAAGTTCCAGGCCAGCTGAGGCTACAGGGGGATCTTGTCTCAAAAGACCAAAAAAATAAAATAAAACAAAATAAAATAAAGGCATATGCCACCATACCTGGCTTTATCTGTATTTTTAACGATTGGTAGCAGCCATCTTTTGTTAGACTTTCTTGTGGTCTCAGTCTGTGGTTCTGATTATTAACTTTAGCCTGGGTTCACTTGCCAGGTTATTTTCATCTTCTTATTTATCTGAGAAAAGTAAACCAGCCATTGTGTGTTCAATTCTCTTAACTCATCAAAAGATGATGGCATACTCTGACAGTTCAGAACACAGCACAGTAGATTTCTTTCTTTTCTTGGTACCATTGGTCCATCTTGCAATTCTTGCAGTTATTTGCAGTAGTTGTAAATTATAAGAAAAGACCTTATTCAATTTAAAATGAAAATTTAAAAAAAGGAAAAAGAAAAAATCATGTGAAGCATCAATGTGTATAGTTATGCACCAGTTAAAATCAACTCAGCAAAACAAACAATAAATTTTTAGTGATGGCTTGAAAGAGAGTTGAATTCTGTAGGTGACATGGCTTTACCCATTGCCTTTGGTTCTGGAGAACTGTGAGGGGCAGGTGTAGCCATTTGCCATGTGTCATATATTTGGGGACATATGGTATTGTAATGTATTTTCTTTAATACTGATAAATTTGCATTTCACTACTATCTGCAGATTTTTCATACACCTTTGTAGTATGTTAAATTTATATAATTTTTGGGGCTGGGGAGATGCTCAGTTGTTAGGAGCACTGGCTGCTCTTGCAGAGGACTTGGGTTCAGTTCCCAGCACCCACATGGCACATACTGTCTGTAACTTTAATTCCAGAGGATCCCTCTTCTGGCCTCCGGGGCCATTGTACAACACAGGCGTACTGACATACTGCAAGCAAAACACTCGTAACACATAAAATAAAAATAAAATGAATTAAAAAAATTTTTATGCAATTTGTGTACATGTGTGCACATGTATGTTTATATATATGTATATAGAAAATGAACAGGGGTGAGAAATCAGTTTTTCTTTCTTTAGTAGTTTAGTGAGGATGAAACTGAAGCAAACTAACTTTCTTGTTTCATTTTCAGATTGTCTTCTTACATAACGACAGATATATTGAATTCCATTCACAATCAGGTTTTTACTACAAAACTAGAATCCCTAAGTTTGGCAGAGACTTCTCCTACCACTATCCTTCCTGTGACTTGTACTTTGTTGGTGCAAGGTATGTATTGGATTTCGGATTGCTTTTTGCTTTTTCTTCTTAAATTACTGGTATATTTTATGCTTTTACGTATCCTTAATAAAATGATACGTGGTTATAGTGAAGGTTATACATCTTAGAAACAAGGGCTAAACAAAATAATCTGGCAGCCTTATACTTTTTTTTTTTTTGTCTTTTTCAGACAGGTCTCCCTGTAGCCCCAGCTGGCTTAGAACTCACTATGTAGACCAGGCTGGCCTTGAACTCACAGAGATCTGCCTGCCTCTGCCTCCCAAGTGCTGGGACTAAAGGTGTATGCCACCACACCCGGTGGCAAATTCTTAATAAAGTGAATATAAAGAGTAAGTTTATGGATCAGTTTTACAAAAAGAAGTAATGGCTTATGAGTGCTAGCTGTGGCTATGTTTCTAAAATTTATATTAAAAAAAACTTCATTGAAGCTTACCAGATTTTCTTTACTACTTTGCAGCTCTGAAGTTTATAGATTAAATTTGGAACAAGGACGGTACCTGAATCCTCTCCAAACTGATGCGGCGTGAGTAATTTTAGTAGGATTGCTATATTTATTTTGATCAGGAGGTAGAGCCAGATGCTCAAGTTACCATCAAATAACTTGTTTGCATTTGCCAGCTTTCTGGAGATCGTTAACTATTTTCTTAAACAAGACTTCCAGTGTGTACAGTGTACATAAGGCCCTGGATTTGATCCTCAGTAGAACAGAGCAGGTAACTTTTACAAGTTTCTTTTAATTTAAAAACTAATTTGAATAAATCAAAATCATCTCTTTTTCTTTAAATTTTATTTATTTTTATGTGTATGACTGTATTGCCTGCATGTATGTAAGTGTACTCATGTCATGCAGTACCCAAAGAGGACAGAAGAGGGTGTCAGATCCCCTGGAACTGGAGTTATGGACAGTTGTTAGCTGCCATGTAGATGCTGGGATTCAAACCCATCCTCTGTAAGAGCAGTCAATGCTCTTAACCTCTGAGCCATTTCCCAGCCCCTCAAGAGGATTCTTAAAGAATAACATGTAGTAATAAAAAACAAAGTACATACTGGCCAAAGTTTTGTTCACCCTGGCTTCAAATATTTTTATTTTTAAAAACTTGTAACTTAGGCTGGAGATGGTTCAGCAGTTAAGAGCACTGGATGCTCTTGCAGAGGACGTGGGTTCTGTTCCCTGCATCTATGGCAGCTCCAATGACCTGTAACTCCAGTTCCAAGGGGTTTGACGCCTTCTTCTGGCCTCTGTAGGCACTGTACTCACCTGGTACACTTAAATACATGCATGCAGGCAAAACATGTGCATAAAATAAGTTTTTACATTAAGAGAAATTTGTAAAAGTTAACCTGCTCTGTAGCTGCATAATTTCTTATTTATAACAACTTATTTTTTAAGTATCTTCTATACTGTAGACACTGTCAAACATTGTGGTCTTTTTCATTTAATCCTCACAACAATCCAATGAGGTCTTTACAGAATAGGAAAGTGAGACTTTGTTTCTATGCCTGTCTCAAGATCCCTATAGTGATGGTCTGTGTTCTTAACAATGCAGCCTTGCCTTGGAAGAAAACAGAACAGCCTTTTCTTGGTGGAATGGGTTTCTGAAGGAGGCTTTCCTTATCTGGTACCAGGCAGGCAGTGTCACCTTAGGTTTCAGAAGCTCTTCTGGCTGAGCCAAGCCCTTGACTCGCCCATGCCTCCATGATTTTTGTTGTAGATGAATTAGAGTCTGCTTGCTTTCTGTCTCCACAGAGTTTGGATGGCTGTGGATGTAGAAAGTTTTTTGAATCCTGCTTCCCCCAAGTAAATTCTACCTAATACTTTTCTTCCATGTTGCTTTACTGTTTTAGGGAGAACAATGTTTGTGACATTAATGTAGTGCATGGATTGTTTGCCACAGGAACAATAGAGGTAGGCCATTATGTTGACGTTCTAAAAACATGTCACATTTGTTTGCAGTTCTGATTTTCTTTTTAAATTTTATTTATGTATGTTTCTTTTGTGTGTGTATGTGTATTTGCCACAGTGCTCATGTGGAGATAACATTGGGAGTTGGTTCTCTTGTTTCATTATGTTGGTCCCTGGGATTGAACTCAAGTTGTCAGTCTTGGCAGCAAGCTCTGTTACTCACTGAGCCATCTTGCCAGGCCTGTAGTTCTGTTTTCCATTTAAAAAAAAAAAAGATTTCTGGGATGGCTCCTTGGTTAAGAACATGAACTGTCCTTATAGAGTATCCAAGTTTTATTCCTAGCACACGCTTAGGGTGGCTTATATCCACCTGTAACTCCAGCTCTTCTAACCCCCTTTTCGGGCCTCTGAGGGCACCTGCATCCACATGCACAGACATACATGCATGTAATTAAAAATAAAACCTATTGAGGAAAAAAAAAAAAAAAAAAAAGATTTCCTGGCAGGGATGGGGATATGCTTCACTAATAGAATTCCTGCATAGCACTGTGAGGCACTAGGCTGGGTTCCTCACAGCACCAAAATAAATACTCAGCCTTTAATATATTTAAAAAAAAAAACAAATATTACACCTTAAGAAACATTGGAAACAGCTGGGCATGGTAATGCATGCGTTTAGTCCCAGCATTCAGGAGGCAGAGGCAGGTGGAGTTCTGTGAGTTCAAGGCCAGCCTGGTCTACATAGTGAGTTCCAGGCCAGCTGGGGCTACTGGGAGACCTGTCTCAAAAAGACCGAAAAAAAAAAAAAAAAAAAGTTAAAAACATCAGAATAACTCAGTAATCATATTTTACACACTTTTTTTTTCATAGAAATGTTTGTATATTTAAAAAAATTTTTTGAACAATTTGAAAATAAGGTCATGAACATTTATTTAGTGTGGCATTTCACCCCTAAATATTTAAAATGTAATTCTTCAAAGTAAGAACTGAAGCCTGGTGTGGCAGCACACACCTGTAATCCTAGCACCTGGGAGATAGAGGAAGGAGAATCAGGAGTTCCAGACCAGTGTTGGCTATATAAGACCTTATCTCAAAAAATAAGAAATTAAAAAGTAGTAAAAATAAAGGCAGAGACTTTAATCTGTAGTTTTAGCTTCTCAGGAGGCTGAAGTAGGAGGCTTCCTTTATTTAGCTCAGGAATTCAAAGCCAGCCTGGACAACATAATGAGATCCTGTTAAACCGACTTAACAGACAAAACCACAAGGCCTTTCTGCATGAATTTGCAATAATTTTGTTTTTAAGAAGTTTAACATTGATATAATTTATATAAAATATGGGATAATATTTAAGTTTCTCAGTTATATCAAAATATCTTATTGCTCTCCCTGCACAACATCCAATCCAAGGTCTAGTCAAGGGTCATATATACATTTTGGACTTATTCATTACTAGTTAAAAAATTTTTTTTTGATTTATTCATTCTTATTTTATGTGTATAAGTGTTTTGCCTTGAATGTATGTAAATGCACTTGGGTTCTGCAATGCCTGTTGAAGTCAGAAGACGGTGTTAGATCCCCTGGAACTGGAGTTAAGGATGGTTGTCAGCTGCCATAAGGGGGATGGGAACTGAACCTGGGTCCTCTGCAAGAACAGCCAGTGCTTTTAATCACTGAGCCATCTCCAGCCTTTTTTTCTTTTCCTAACTATAAAAGAAAATCACCTCACAGCAAAACATTACAATACTATGGTTACAGGTAAAATGTTAAGCTTTTATTCTATATGAGATAATCAGTGATAATAAAGTTTATTTTAGGTTTATGTTTGAAAATTTTTCTACTAGTAGCTTTTATTTAAAATTAATGTTTTCAGGGCTGGAGAGATGACCTCCAATTCCAGGGGATCCAGTGGGCATTGCATGCATAGATGCACTTACATACATATAGGCAAAACATTTATACACATAAAATAAAAAAAATATTTAAATTGCTTTTTCATTTGTTTAGGGTCGAGTGGAATGCTGGGACCCGAGAGTAAGAAGCAGAGTTGGCGTGTTAGACTGTGCATTAAATAGTGTCACAGCAGATTCAGAGTGAGTAGACATTAATTTGTAGTGTAACTGTTAATTAGCCTCTTAATTTAAGCCAATGGATCAATATAAAATTAAATTAATTGCTAAAGGATGAAACTCTTCATGACTTATATCTGAAGTTGTAGTGTCTGTGATTGTTTTAAATAAAAATTCTTGTAAGAGCCAAGCCAATACTTGAGGGTATTCCAGATAGAATCCCTTTCTCTAGTACTATTCAGAATAGCAGATTTCCTTAGTTGCTGTGGAATTTGTTAAGTGTATTGTAGGAATTTATGTTTCAATTCTGTAGGCTCTAGTGCTAGAACCAGGGGTCCACTACTTCAGTCAGCAGGCAGGAGAAAGCTTTGAATGCTGGGGTGGAGGGAAACAAGTGCTTTTGATTTTTTTTTTTTTCTTGTTTCTCTGATGTCTACATTTAAATCATTTAAAAAGTGGTTCATACTTGGGGAGGGAAACCTGTAACACAAAGTAGAGGCTTGAATTAAGTAAGAAGAAACTATCTTGGCCCTTTCTCCCTTTCACCAGAGCAGTGATGATTTGATGGGTTACTTACCCTTCAGATGTTTTTCTTTGAGAATGCTTAGGCAGGTCACTCTTGGCCACATCTTTACCTTAGGATTATTTGCTTCAGTCAGTTCAGAAATAGCTGTTCCCTGTACTCTTAATATTCACAACACTCTGGTTTTCTCAGTACCTCATTTTATTTATTTTATTTTTTGATTATTTTATGTGTATTAATGTTTTGCCTGTGTGTATGTAAGTGCAGCATGTGCATGCAGTGCCTATGGAGGCCAGAAGAGGACATCAAATGCCCAGAAACTGGAGTAACAGATGACTGTTAGCCCCATGTGGGTGCTGGGAACGGAACCCAGGTCTTAGAAGAGCAGTCAGTGCTCTTAACTGCTGAGCTATCTCTCCAGCGCACTCTTGCCCCCATTTTTTTGGAGACAGGGTATCACTAACTTAGCCCTGGCTGGTGTGGAGCTCACTGTATAGACCACAGAGATCTGTCTGTCTCCCAAGTACTGGACTTAAAGGAGTGTGCCATTATGCCAGGCTACATCAGAGTGAATTTATATACCTATCTTGTAGATATATCATATGGAAGGGGCAGTGTATGGCGGTGACAGGCTGCAGAGACACCATGGACCCTCTTAAATTGTCACAAAGTTTTGGTGATTTCTTTTGGGCATTCATAAGGCCTTTGAAAAATCTGTTCATAGGAGCATCCTTCACCTGAAAGAAAATTAAGAATTACTGTTAACTGATGTAGCTTATTGATAGAGTCCTTGCTGTGTGCAAGGCCACAGGTTCAATCCTTGGTACCACAAAAACAACTCCAAATAAAATAAACCAAGAACTACTGAATTAGAAAAACAAGTCTTTCTAGCCAGGTGTGGTGGTGCATGCCTTTAATCCCAGCACTTGGCCAGTCTGGTCTACTAGTGAGTCCCAGGGCAGCTGGGGCTGCAGGAAGACCCTGTCTCAAAAAGACCAAAATGAGTGAATGAATGTATGAATGAATGAATGAATAAATAAATGTCTAATATATAATTGTATCTCTATGTGGTAAGTAGGGAATAAATTTTTTTAGTTCTAAGCTATGACATTTAAAGTGATAAGAAGAACATTTGTTTCTCCCGATTATAGAGTTTTATGTTAAGGTAATATAAACAGTAAACTATTAATCATGGTATAGTGTTGAGAATATTAAGCATCTTTAAGTCAGAAAATTCACTCCTATGTAAACCAATGTAAAATGCATAGTAATGTTTTATCCTATTAGCATGAAGAAAAATGGATCAGAAAAATAAGTATATTTTTGGAAAGTTATTTGCCCATTCAGCTAACAACTCTCTGTAACTCCAGCCCCAGGGGTGATCCTACAGCCTCTTCTGACATCCGCAGGCATTGCATGACACAGGTGCACTTACCTACGTGCAGGCAATACATGCATACACATAAAATAAAAATAATAAAAATTTTTTAAAAAGTTAAAAAGAAAAAGATACTTGCCCATTTCCTAGGAAATAGAGAGGTTAGTTTTCTCTCATTCTTAAACATTGACTTGCCTTTGAATTACATTATAGATGTGTGTGTGCTCTGCTCTTTCCTGTCATTAACCTCTTTGGGTTTTTCTTACTATTGTTTAAGACAGGGGCTTACTATATGGCCCAGGTTGACCTGAAATTCACTTATGTAGACCAGACTAGTTTCGAATTCAGAGATCCGCCTGCCTCTGTCTCCCAAGTGCTGGGATTAAAGGCGTGTATCACCACGCCTAACCAGTGTCACATCTTGGAAAAGCCATTTAAGGAAAACAGATGTAGGCCAGTGAGATGGCTCAGTGAGTAAAAGTGCTTCCTGCAGAAGCTTGATGACTTGAGTTTGATACCTGAAACCCACATAAATGTGGAAGGAGAGAACCAAGTCCACAAAGTTGTGCTTTGACCTCTAGATGCATAGAATCCCTTATAGTAAATCTCAAGGCTAGTTCTATTAGGAATTTTGTGGGTATAGGAGACCTAGCACTATAGAAAATTTAAGGAAGAACTATGAAAAAAAATTATCTTAGCCGATTTAGAATTTACACTCTCACTGTCCTTGACGGTAGCAGGCACTCACCACTTTTTTTCCCTTCCTTCCTTCCTTCCTTCCTTCCTTCCTTCCTTCCTTCCTTTCTTTCTCTTCCTTCCTTCCTTCTTTCCTTCCCCCTCCCCTCCCCCCTCCTCCCTTCCCTTTTCCCTTCCCTTCCCTTGTGTGTGTGCGCACATGTGTGTGGAGGCCAGAGGACAACCTTAGGTATTCTTTCTCAATTGCAGTTCATCTTCCCCCAACCCCCTCAGGTTCTTAGTGGCCCAGAACTTGCTAATTAGGCTAGGCTGGCTGGTCAGCAGCCCCAGCAATCCTGCCTGCACCTCTACAGTGCTGGGGTTACAAGTGCATGCCATCATACCTGGCTTTTTTAAACATGGGTTCTGGGGCTGGAATCATGGGTTCTGGAAAAGTTGATACTCTTTCCACCATGTGGATCCTGGGGATTGTCAGGCCTGGAAGTAAGTGCCTTTACCTACTGTGACCCCTGGTTATGTATGTATGTATGTATGTATGTATGTATATTTATTTGAGATACAGTCTTGCTTATTTCCCATGTTAACCTAGCACTCTTGTGTTTGGGAAATCCCTCTATCCTAGTCTCTTGAGTAGCTGGGACCTTAGTAGGCATAGAGCCACCACATTCAGCTTTATCGTTTTTAGAAAGAACCAGAGGATAACTATTAAATTAAGCTTGTTAAAAATAATATCTAACAGAGCGTGATTTTTTTTTCTCTTTTTATACTTTAAATTTTTGTTTTATTTGATTTTTTTTTTTTTTTTCTGAGACAAGCTCTCTTGTAGCTCACTCTGGCCTTGAACTCACTACATAGCTGAGAATGGCTTTGAATTCCTAATCCTCCTGCCTCCCTGGTCCTGGAATTACAGATGTATACCACCACACCCACCACATATAGTGCTTTATATTTTCCAGAGACTTGTGTTAGTTCTTTACGGCTAGGACAGTGACCTTTCGTTAGATCCTGTCCATCTCATCTGTTTTCTAGATGAAACATACACATCAGTGAATGGCATACTCCATATTCAGCCTTTGGGAGTATGTTTCAGAGGCATATTTATTAAAAGTAGTCCTTCCTGATGCAGCTTCAATTGTTTGTTTATATTTTATTTTGAGACAGGATTTTGAACTCTGGCTGGGCTGGAACTCTCCACATAGACCAGGCTGGCCTCAGAAATCCACCTCCTGAGTGTTGGGACTAAAGAATGTCACCACACTCAGCCTAGCTTTATTTTTTCCCTAAAAACCTTGTAGCCTATCACTTCTGTTATTTAATAGATTCTAGAAGGTAGAGAAAGAATGCAAACATTGGATAGAGGAAGCAGACTGTCATTATTTATTAATGAAATATTGTCTGCCTGAGAAACTCAATAGAATTACCTGAAAACCTGGAAGAACTAATATGAGAAAAATTAACTATTAAATAAATGTGCAAATATCAATAACCTTAATTGCACTTAGGTATTCAGTGACCTATTAGAAAGATGTAGTGAACCAAAGTACTCATACCAGCATAAACTGTAATATTACTGAAGTATTAATTTATCTGTCTGAATAAAGGGATAAAATTTCATTAAGAAATAAATTTGACAGTGAGGTGTGATGGTACATGTCTTTAATCCCAGCATTCAGGAGGTAGGTAGAGGATGTCTGTGGTTCACGTAGCAAGTTCCAGGCAGCTGGGGCTACAGGGAGATCCTGTCTCAAAAATAGCAAAACACAACACAAAACAAACAACAAAACAAAAGAAACTTTGAAGAAGTAGGAAAAATATTACTATGGATTACTCTCAAGTTCATTTTGAAGAGTGGCTGAAACCATGTGGACCGGAGGCCTCAGTTCCAGTGGCTGCTTCAGTGCAGCTCCAGCCTGAGACTTTAGGTGGCAGAAGAGGCTTAATGATGCTCCAGCTGTCATCCTTGCCTTGAGCCCTGACAACTGTATGTGGATCATAAGTACTGGAAGCAGAGCTCTTGTCCACTTCTTTTTGTGAGTCGTGATCTCACTGTAGCTCTCCCTCAGCCTCCTGAAAGCTGGGATTACAGGCACACACGACCACTCCCAGCTGTTGTCAGCTTCTGACCCAGTGTCTCTCACTTGTTCCATCCTGGAGCTTTGGGTGCTGATATTCTTGGTTGGTGCGTGAGAAGCATCTTCTAGAGTTGTAGACATACCCTTAGTTCTTCCTTCAGTATTTAAGAGATCCTAGGGTTCTCTTTGGGCATTAGTTTTTTATTTTTGGTTTCTAATTTTTTTCTTTATTCATGGAAGAAGTTTTAAAAATGTAAATAAGTATACTCATGCCCAACGTTTCCCTTGAGTAAAAGGGATGTTTTAGGGCTGGGGAGATGGCTCTTTAAACAGATTGCTTCCCCTCCATGACCTGAGTTTAGATCTCCAGCGTTCATGTAAAAAGCCCAGAACAACAACACTCACCTGTGAAGCCAGAGCTGGAGTGGTGGAAAAAGAAGGATTCCTGGACACTGCTGCCAGCATGTCTAGTCAAATCAGCACATACCGCCTCCATCTGAAAAAGGAATGTGGAGAGCAATTAAGGAAGACGCCTAATGTTGACCTCCATATCCATACATGTTCTCCCTCTCTCTCTCTCTCTCTCTCTCTCTCTCTCTCTCTCTCTCTACCTCTGTCCCCTCAGGGCAAAAAGCTTCCTCTTTGTACACACACACACACACACACACACACACACAAGATGTTTCTGAAAACTATCTTGTCCAAATAAAATGAGATAAAGGTAGATTATATATGTGAAATGTATTTTTCATTTTGCTTAGGAAATTTTGGATGCAATTATACTATGAACAAATGGCTAAAAATATGATTTTCCTTGTTAGATTTAAAGTGAACATAAGTGAAGAACATGTTGCCTAGAGGTTTGGTCATGTAGTTATGGAGTATGAATGTTTTGCCTTTCAGGATAAACAGCTTACCCACCATCTCTGCTTTGAAGTTTAATGGCGCCTTGACCATGGCAGTTGGAACATCCACAGGGCAGGTAAATATGTCTTAGGTGAAAACTTCACATGTAAGCCAATATTTCAGATGTGTATGGGGAGACACATACTTGAGACAGGGAATGAGGCTGTTCTATTTTGACTAGAGTGTAGAGAGTGTTCCAGAATGCCAGGTTCTTCCAGCACATGAGAAAATCTTATCCTTGTGGTTTGGCTGAGGTACTTGGAATTGAGGTGGAATAGGCTCTAGGCGTTCTTGATAATGATACGGAACAGCATTTTTCAGAGTGTGTGTAGCAGAGGTCTATAGTCCAGAAAGTTTGGAATTCTACTAACCTCATACTTGGAGAGTCACATTGAATTTAAGTATATTTTTGACAGTCTGATAATTTCTGCAGATAAGAAGTGTGTTTAGATAGTTCCAAGGTTTGTGGGGCAAGGAGCCTTTGTGGTTTTTGTTTTTGTTGTTTGTTTTTTGGTCTTTTTGAGACAGGGTCTCCCTGTAGCCCTGGCTGGCCTGGAACTCGCAATGTAGACCAGGCTGGCCTTGAACTCACAGAGTTCTGCCTGCCTCTGCTTCCTGAGTGCTGGGACTAAAGGTATACACCACCGTGCCTGGCTGAGCCTTTGTGATTTTTGTTGTTGTGGTTTTGAGCCTTTGTTTTTTCAGACAGGGTCTTACTATGTAGCCATGGCTTTCAAGTTTTAAAAAGATGCCTAGAAGAAAGCTGTCCTCATTTATTCTACCACAAACCTGCTTTGTTCATTGATTGGGGCAGCCACAGTGCTGGAAGAGGGGCATCATCCATGCCAGGAGTGTGTGTGCCACCCGCTTCTTTTCTTGTACATGTGGTGACACAGCTTCGTTTGGTAAGTGTGGGAAAATCATGTCATTCTGTGACTTCCATTGTCATTGAAGCTCTGTAGTCCTGGCTGACCTGGGACTCACTATGTAGATGAGGCTGCCCTTGAACTCACAAGAGATTTGTCTGCCTCTGCCTTCCAAGTGATAGGTTTAAAGGTGTGTCCATGGGCTGGAGAGATAAATCAGCAGATAATGGTTCTCAATGTTTTTATAGAAGACCTGGGTTCAGTTCCCAGCACCCACATGACTGGTAACATCCCTCTAGTTCCAGCGAATCTGATATCCTCTTCTGGCCTCTGCAGGCATTGTATGCATGGGTATACTCACATACATGAAGGCAAAACACCCACACGCACATAAAATAAAAATAAAACAAAATTTAAAAATTAAAGGTATGCTCTACCATAACCTGACCCAAGGAGACTTTTTTTTCCCCACATAATACTTTAACTGTGTCCACATTGTCCACAGAACCTGCTTTAGTATTGCTAGTCTGGGGAGTATGTCTTGTAAGTTTGTCAAACCCTAAAGAGGTCTGAGACTGTCAGAGATTTACTGCCTCTCACCCAGGGCTGGAGGGGACCTGTTACCTGAGACTAAGACCTAGCTTCCCAGGCTCCCTTGCCTCTAATGGCAGGTATCAGAAGACACTCCCTATCTTCCAGAGCCATAGTCCTGCCCCTTCCACCAGTTCCAAACCTGCCAGCTCAGTGTATTCCATTCTCTTTTAAAATGTCACTTGCTACAACAGTACCTGCTCTGGAAGGCCATTGGTATATATTTGCTAATTAACAAATGAAGCAAATTTTTTAACTTTCATTTTGTTCTTTTCTTAGTGCAGGTCAGAATTCTCAAACTTAGTATGCCTAAAAATTACTCCCAGGGTTGAATTCACCAAAATGTATTCTCAGGGCAGTTTAAAAGTCTTCTATTAGTATTGCCAGCTAGCTTTAGTGTTTGACTCTTAAGTGTTTGTTGTGTTCATAAGGTTATGAAACAAATAGCAATCACTATTTGAACTTTTTAATTTTTTTTTTGAGACAGGGTCTCATGTAGCTGAGGTCGACTTCAGACTTGCTAAGTAGCTGAGGGTGACTTGAACTCCTGAGTCTCAGTTCCATATTCTAAGTGCTGAGATTACAGGCATGTGTCACTATGTCTGTTTTTTTGTGGTGCTGGGGATTGAACTCAGGGCTTCCCACATGCTTGACCTCCATTCTTTATTAGCTGAGCTACCTCCCCCCCAATCCATTATTCTAGGGTCGTTTTGTTTTTTGTTTTGGTTTTGTTTTGTTTGGTGTGGTGTGGTGTGGTATGTTTTGTTTTGTTTTGTTTTTGAGACAGGGTCTCCCTGCAGTCCCAGCTGGCTTGGAACTCCATATGTAGACCAAGCTGGCCTCATCTCACTGGATCCTCCTGCCTGTCTCTCAGATGCTGGGATTAAAGGTGTACACCGCTATGCCTGGCTCTTACTCTAAGTTTTAAATGTTTCTTTGTAAGGCAAAATTGTTTGTTTGGTAGAAGTAACTCTTATTTTTTCTTTTAGGTGTTATTATATGATCTTCGCTCTGATAAGCCATTGCTCGTCAAGGATCATCAGTATGGGCTGCCCATTAAGTCAGTTCATTTCCAGGATTCATTAGATTTGATTTTGTCTGCAGACTCAGACTTACTCTAAGTTTTAAATGTTTCTTTGTAAGGAAAAATTGTTTGTTTGGTAGAAGTAACTCTTATTTTTTCTTTTAGGTGTTATTATATGATCTTCGCTCTGATAAGCCATTGCTCGTCAAGGATCATCAGTATGGGCTGCCCATTAAGTCAGTTCATTTCCAGGATTCATTAGATTTGATTTTGTCTGCAGACTCTAGAATTATCAAAATGTGGAACAAGAACTCAGTACGTAGGTTCTGTTACATTTCTTTGCATGCCTTTCCATTGCTTCTTTTCTTTCCATTGCCTTTTTTTTTTCTTTTTTGACAGGGTCTTTCTGTAGCCTCAGTACTGGAATTAAAGGCATATGCCACCATGCCTGCCTCCATTGCCTTTTTTGGGGGGGGTGGTATGTGGGTTCTTGAGAAGGACATGCTGAGTAGCCATTTGGAAACCAGCAGGTCAGTTACTTCAGGACAGGGAACATCTATATTTGGGTAAAGCAGTCACATTCCTGTTCTTCCTGACTAGCTAGCCTTGGCATGCATTTTATTTTAACATTTTATTTACATGTGTGTGCACATTTGCCACGGCATGCATAGGGAGGTCAGAAGATAGCTTGAGAGAGTCAGTTCTCCCTCTACCATATGAGTTCCCAGGCTTGAATTCAGGCCATCAGGCTTGGCAGCAAGGGTCTTTACCCATTGATCTATCTTGTTGCTACATGCATTTTAGATATGTTAGGTGGAAAGAAAATCATGGTCTACGTGAGGCTTTCTCTAAGAAACCTCCTACCCTAAGATCTCTCTCTCTCTCTCTCTCTTTTTTTTTTTGGTCTTTTTGAGACAGGGTCTCCCTGTAGCCCCAGCTGTCCTAGAACTCACTATGTAGACCAGGCTGGCCTTGAACTCACAGAGATCCTCCTGCCTCTGCCTCCCAAGTGCTGGGATTAAAGGCATGCACCACCACGCCCAGCTTCAGCATGTTTTCTTAAACAATTTAGGACCACCTGCCTAAGGGTGGCACCACCCCCAATGGACTGGGCCCTCCCATATCAAACAGCAACTAAGAAAATGCCTTATAGATATGCCCACAGGCCAGTTGGATGGAGAGAGTAAATGCCTCAGTTGAGGGTCGCTCCTCCCAGGTATGTCAAGTTGACAATTGAAGCTATCCAGCACACCCCCTCAACTCCTAATGTTATTATTTTTTTTTAATTTTATTATGGGGCTGGAGAGATGGCTCAGAAGTTAAGAACACTGGTTGTTCTTGCAGAAGACTTGGGTTTGAATCCCAGCACTCACATGGCAGCTAACAGCTGTCTGTAACTCCAGTCCCAGGGGATCCAACAGCTCTTCTGACTTCCTCGGGCATTGCACGACACAGGTACACTTACCTACATGCAGGCAATACATGCATACACATACAATGAAAAAATAAATAAAATTTTTTAAAAAATTTATTTTTATTTTATGTGTATGTGTGTATTGCCTGCATGGATGTGAGTGCACCCATGTCATACAATGCCACGGAGGTCACAAGAGGGATTTGGATTCCCTTGGAACTGGAGTTAAGGACAGTTCTTAAACTCCATGTGGGTTCTGGCAATCAAACTCAGGTCCTCTGTAAGAGTAGTCAGTGCTCTTAACTGCTGAGCCATTTCTCCAGCCCCCCAAATGTTATTTTTAAACTTTTTTTTTTTTAATTTTTATTTTATGTGTATGAGTGTTATGCCTGCATGTAGGTAGGTAAGTGCACCCGTGTTGTGCAATGCCCACAGAGGTCAAAAGAGGCTGTCGGATCCCCTGGGACTGGACTTACGGACAGTTGTTAGCTGCCATGTGGGTGCTGGGATTCAAACCTGGGTCTTCTGCAAGAACAACCAGTGTTCTTACCGCTGAGCCATCTCTCCAGCCCCCCAAATGTTATTTTGTTGTTGTTGTTGTTGTTTTTGAGACAGGGTCTCTCTCTGTAGCCCCAGCTGTCCTGGAACTCACTATGTATACCAGGCTGGCCTCGAACTCACAAAGATCTGCCTGCCTCTGCCTCCCGAGTGCTGGGACTAAAGGCGTGCAACTGTTATTTTTAAAGTAATGCTATTTCATATTGCTTGTTTCAATCTGTGTTAGGCTTTTCTTTTTTTATTTTTTTGAGACAGGGTCTCCTTGTAGCCCCAGCCGGCCTGGAATTCGCTTTGTAGACCAGGTTGGTCTTGAACTCAGAGAGTTCTGCCTGCCTCTGCCTCCAAGTGCTGGGATTAAAGGCATGCATCACCACACCCGCCTAACACCTGATTTTAAAAAAGATACTTAATATTTTTATTTTAGTGCATGAGTATATTGCCTGCATGTGTGTAAGTCCACCTGTGTCGTGCAGTGCCCGAGGAGGTCAGATGAAGGTGTTGGATTCCCCTGGAACTAGAGTTATGGACGGTTGTTAGCTACCATGTGGGTGCTGGGAATCGAACCCCGATTCTCTGCATGAGCAGCCAGTGCTCTTAACTGCTGAGCCATCTCTCTAGCCCCAACTTCTGATTTTTTTGCCTTGCCTCTGAAGTACGCAAATTGCAGGCCTGTTCTGCCAAGCTTGGGCTTATTTCCTTTTTAAAGCCTAAGTATTTGTTGGGTGTGGTGGCTCATGCCTTTAATTTTACTGCTCAGGAGGTGAGACTGGTACATAGGAGTTGAGGTGGGAAGATCAATTCAAGTTCAGTGAGATTGTCTCAACTATTTTGGGAGAATAGAACGTAAGGAAGATCACTAAATCAGTAAAATTGATTCAGTATGAGGGCTGGAGAGATGGCTCAGAGGTTAAGAACACTGTTCTTGCAGAAGACCCGGGTTTGAATCCCAGCACCCACATGGCAGCTAACAACTGTCCATAACTCCAGTTCCAGGGGGTTCCGACAGCCTCTTCTGTCCTCCACAGGCTGTGCACGACACGGGTGCCCTTACCTACATGCAGGCAATACAAGCATGCACATAAAATAAAAATAATATTTTTTTAAAAAATGGATTCATTATATCAATTGCTTCTCACTTTCTCTTTTTATTATTATTTTTATCTTATGTGTACGAGTGTTATGCCTACATGTGCACCATGTCATGCAGTACCCATGGAAGTCAGAAGAGGTTGTTGGATTCCCCTAGATGTAACTAGATTTATAGACAGTTGTTAGCTGCCATCTGGGTGCTGGGAATCGAAGCTGGGTCCTATGTAAGAGCAGCCAGTACTCACCCCCTGAGCCATCTCTTCAGCCCTCACTTTCTTTTTTTCTTTATAAAAGTTTTAAAAATTCTTACTCATGTGTCTGCGTGTCTACCACATTGAACAGGGCCCAGAAGAGGGCATTAGAATCCCCATAACTGAAGTTATAGGAGGTTGTGAGCTGTCTGACGTGGGTGCTGGGAACTAGACTCAGGTCCTTTGGAAGAGCAGTAAGCGCTCTTAACTACTCAGTCAGCTCTCCAGCCCCATCTCTTTCTTTTTGATACAGGTTTTGATATGTAACCCAGGCTGACCTTAAACTCACAGTTCTCTTGCCTCAGCCTTTCCATTGCTGGAATTATAGCTATACCTGGACAACAAGTATTTTTAAGTGTTCTGTGTATTTCATTACATAGAAACTTAGACTCTTTTATTTTTTAGTTTTTAATTTTTATTTGTATGTATGTGTCTTTGTGCATGTATGCCACATGTGTGCAGGTGCCCGTGGAGACCAGAAGAGGGTGTCAGATCACCTGAGCTGTAGTTTCAGGTGGTTGTGAGCTGCCTAGCGTGGGTCCTGGGAACTGAACTCAGGTCCTCTCGAAGAGCAACAAGTGCTGTTAACTACTGAACTTACCTCTAGCCTCTTAGACACAATTTTATTTTCAGTTAATAGTTAATAATTATATCAATTAAAAGTGTTACTAAAAAATTCCTATCTAAGACAAAGTTCGGTGGAAAATCCATCCTATCAGCACTCATTGCTGGTGGCAGGTGCTGATTTTTGCAGTGACCTGCTTTGTTTAGGGCACTGGGCTGCAGGCAGCTCAGTCAGTCCAGCCACTGTCAGCTCTGGCTTCTTTAGCCAGCACTGTTGTTTTTGAAATTTTTGAATTTTTAACTCCCAAAGTGCTGTCCTTTATCTTCTGATCTGTCTCAGTGTTGTGGCTGTCCTTGAGATCCTTGTGGTTTTGTTAAGTTACAGAGAAGAGGACCAGCTCTAAACTTTGTGAATTCTTGTGGATTACCTCTGTGATTTGACCAGACATTGATTATGCTGTCTGCTTTGGGTTTGGAGGATTTGGAGGACTATTTTGGGGCAACTTGGGGTATCTTAGACCAGGATTATTTCTGGTCCTTTTCTGGCAGTCCTAACTATTGTTATAAAAACACTGTTCAGTTAGGCATTGTGGTATCTGTCTAGAATCCCAACACTTGGAAGGTTGACTAAGGCAAGAGGACCAAGAGTTTGAGGCCAACTTGAGCTATATAGTGAGACCCCTTATCAAAAAATCACAAATATTTTCAAAAGCTTCACTTATTTTTAATTATATAAGTACATAGATTTTGCTTATTTAGTGGTGAAGTGTCTCTTTGTAGCTAAGGCTTGCCTGGAATTCATTGTGCAGCTCAGGCTCGCCTCAAACTCACAATCCTACCTCTACCTTCTGAATGTTCTAATTACAAATGTGTGCCACCACACCTGACTCTTTATCTTGGAAATTCATGAGATATTGTAAAGGAGTTGCCCTGGGCCTGGCTTCCTACCTAAAGCTAATGACTCAGTTTGGACATATCCTTCCGGAGCCTCTAGGTGCTACAGGTTTCCTTTGATCTGAATTTCTGTCACCTGTGGAGCCCATTTTTTCCTTGTTGTTCCATGCCGTTGTAGATCTTGATCTCTTTCCTTCTTTTTCCTTTCCCTTTCCTTCCCATTTCAGTGGAAGCTTGAGAGGAAAGAAGTAGCTAGGTGCGTCTCACTGCTTGTGTTAAGCAAGAACTTGGCTACTGGTTTTCAAGAAACATGAAATAACCATCCTGCTCAGGCTTCAGCTCCACCCCTTTCTGCCCTGGGAGTGCGCCATGTCCTGGTGTCAGTCTTCTGCTAATGACTTAAAGGCTGCAAGAGCTGGCAGAACTTGCTGGCATCACCACTTGAAGGCATCATACTATAATTGCTACAATAAATTTTATTTTGGCACTTTTTGTTTCTTAAGACTAAATACTTCCTCTTGACTAACAGATTACTTGGTTTTGCATGACCTGCTTTCCTTGTTTATCTTTCTCTTTGTCTTTCTCCGCACCCACTTTCTGGTCTTTTTTTTTTTTAATTTTTAATAATATGGTATATTCCCACATTTAAAATAGAAATGTTTTAGCCTTCGTTATAATAGCCAATACTGTGGAGGTCTGGGTTTCATTTTGTGCATCATACCATTGCCTTTTGTTCTTTTGTGGTGTCGAAGATGAACCTCGGGCCATGAGCTTGCTGTCCAGTGCTGAGCTACACTGAACTACACTCCACTTACTCTAAGCCCTGCACTGCACATATGGCAGAGAGCCTTGTTGTCTGTGGCCATCTCTCCTTTGGTTTATTTAAGTCAAGCATATGCTTCTGATGTGTGCAGCTTCCTTTAAACCCTACCATCTTCTGTGTAGTGCGTATCTTTGTTTTGAACAAGTCACCTCTTTGCCTCAGTTTCTTTATCTCTAAAATGAGAGCATTTGATAAGTTGGTCAGACAGATAAGAGTTTTATAATTCTTTCAATCATTCTTTTTTTTGGTCTTTTTGAGATAGGGTTTCCCTGTAGCCCCAGCTGACCTGGAACTCACTATGTAGACCAGGATGGCCTTGAACTCACAGAGATCCGCCTGCCTCTGCCTCTGCCTCCCAAGTGCTGGGATTAAAGGCGTGTACCACCACGCCTGGCTTTCAATCATTTTTTAATGTAGCAGTAGGTGGGTTATCTTGCCAGTTTATTTTCTTTGTGTGACACTGCTAAAAGCTGTCTTTCTAGAACTGTTTTAGTAATTCATTTTTGCTTATTGTTTTAGGGGAAAATATTTACTTCCTTGGAGCCAGAACATGACCTTAATGATGTTTGCCTCTATCCTAACTCAGGTATGCAACATATCACAGATGATCACTTAGTGAGACAAGTGTTCCTGCTTTGGGGTTTTAAATTAAGTTTACTTCATAAGATATAGTTTGACTTGGTCAGAACAGTTCTTGGTTATTTCACTTACTTTACAGGAAGTGGTGTGGATGATTCAGTAAAGGGCACTCTTAATGACTCAGTCGTCCTCAGCCCGCCTAGCTATTAGTAGAAACTGGTAACAAAATACAGGTAGGAGGCAGGTGAAAGGCTATTTTGGTATGCTCTTTTATGTGATTAGTAATAGCATGTGGAAATTGAGGTTAAGGATTTAGAGGAGGCTAGAGTCACCTGATGATATACTGATGGTTATAGAGCCATGGGTTTAAGTATCTTATGCATACTTGAGTACTTTTGAGTACTGTTCAGCAGGTTACATGATAGACTTCAAAATTAATAGTATATTCAGGGCAGATGCTGAATGGGGTCCAAGAGAAAAATGAGGACACTCCCTACTCTGGAGCAATATCCTCTGAGAACAGCACACATGATTCTCCTAGCAGGGAGCATAGCAGAGCCTGAAATGTCCATTGTGGGTGTGCAGACAGCATTTTGCCAACATGTTACAGGGAGTCATTCAGCCAGACCTGCAGAGAGGAAGGCAGAGACTTTCATTGGCTTGCATTGGGGACAGTCAGTGAGTGGGATTAGAAAGGCTTTGTGATAAGGTGATCCCACTGAGAGAGGACAGTGTGAGAAGAGCAAGGAGGAGAGGGCTGAGGGCTAGTTTGAGGAGGCTGGGGTCAGGTGGTACCAGTCCAGGAGTGAGGTGTCTGACTGCTTGGGCTTTGTCTGTCACCAGAGAACCCACACAGGTTCAGAGCAGGCTGGTTTGGAACTACAGTGCCTAGGAAGTAGTTTTGAGTTGAGACGAGGGAGCACAAACATGTCTTCTGTGTCTGACATTTGAGTATTAGGAGGTGACAGGAGAGTAACAGTGTATGCTAGTCTCATACCTGACTGCTATTAAAGTCTTCTTGGGAGATCCGAAAGTATGGAGGTCTTGACTTCTAGATATACTGACTCAGGGTCCAGGCATTAGGCTCAAATGTTCCTTGATAACTCTTATGCAGCAGGCCCTGCACTGACCCTAGACTAGCACCTGGTGCACCATGGTGCACAAGTGGTCTCTAGTAAGCGGGTGTGCCGAGAGAACGTTTTGAAACAGATAAATACAAATCGATCCTCAGAAAATGTGAGAGTAATGTGATCACCAAAGGGACGTGTGGAGTCAGGAGGATAGCAGGAGCTGGCTCATTTAGAGGGAGAGGGAGAAGAGCAAGCAGAGAAACTTCCAGGATGGGACAGAATGATAGTAAAGGACCAGGCATTTCTGCACTGAGGGTCCATGGGTCCTACAGTTGGATCCTGGAGGGAAGAACAGAGACTGACTGAATACTAGGATGTTATTAGTCTGAGTGCAGTAATGCAAATTACCTTTTTAGAAACCTGTGTAGTCAGTGGTCCACAATTTGTTTTTCCTTCTTTATTTCTGGCTTTGGTTTTGTTGCTCTCCTTTTTTGTTTTACTGAGACAGGTTCTCTTTATGTATTCCAGCAGGCTGCCCTTTGAAACACTGTGTAGTCCAAGCTGGCCTTGAACACATGTTCTTCCCACTCAGCTTTCTGAGTGCTGAAATTATAGGCAAGTGACATCATGCCTAACTCTCACATTTTTCTTTCTTGCTCCTTGGGAAGTTAAAACAATTGGTAGTTTACCAGGGCTGGTTACCTGGCTGGTATATGGCATGGCGTTGGTTAGAACCTTCCTGAAGTGGGTGCTTTCTAGTTACATGCTAGAGAGCAGGAAGGAGAGAAGGCAGGTCATTGAGGACTTTGCCATTTACATTTCATCTCTGAGAGTTGAGAGGATTTTATGTGAATAGTGGTTGTGAAGTTCCCCTCCACAGAGTCAGTGAATTCATTGCAGGTAAAGATGCTGAGCTCCTGTTTGGGACATTGAAATGATCAGAAGTGGGTTCTGGGCTATATAGGAAGTTCAGTGAAGCAGATAGCAGAGAGGTTAGAACAGGAATGAGGAGAGAAATTGGTTGCTGAGGTAGTAACAATCTGAAGGGTAATAGAGAATGATAAGGGACCTTCACCCCAGAGTAGATAGATCCCCTTCCCTTGAATTTTTAGACAGGGTCTCCCTGTAGTCAACTGGCCTAGAACTCGCTATGTAGACCAGGCTGGCCTTGATCTCACAGAGGTTGGCCTGCCTCTGCCTCCCAAGTGCTGGGATTAAAGATGTGCACCATCGCCAGACAGAGTTGGCTTTTGTAGGTCAGGCCAGTGGTCTAGTGGAATGTCTCTTGGATATGTGTGCTTGCTTCTTCTGCTGTCATTTAGCTTGTTCGCTAGCCTGTGCTGGTTCTAAAGTACCAGTGAGGGCTTGATTAAGTTTAGCAGTGATGTCCCCCAACTTAATAAATTTAGTGAGACCTATCAGCTTGATGGAGTTCAGCAGTGAGGTTACCAGCTTGGAACTGAGTTTAGGTTAAGAATTGTAGACAAGTGTCATGCCAGGCTACAGGCTCTGCATGTCACATTGTATCCCAGCAGATCATCCAGTGTTGGGGAGGATAGGCTGGTGTACTACGTTGAGATCTCTCTATTACCAAATTCTGGTTGGACAGAAAAGTAGCTCTTCTTGTCAGAAAATGTACAGGAGACAATCAGATGTCGATTAGCCAACCCAGGGATTGTTTCAAGCCATGGAGGTGAGGCCTTGGTCCTCAGTGGCTCAGGCTGCATGCTCTTGCCTTACAGATTCTGCTCCAAGCTTGCTTTACCACACCTCTTCCCTTCCACTCTATTTTGGGCTTGATCACTATGTATGTAATCATAATTTGGAAAAGCTCACACCTCCTTTATTTGCTCACTTACTCATTTTGGAGTAATTAAGGCCTAGTCGTAACAATTGTTTAGTAATGTTTTTCTGTTAGCAAGATAGTTCAGAATATTGAGAACTGCCTTCCTAGCTCTTTTTTTGGCCCTTCTTTGGTTGCTTATTTAACTTTCTCTCAGCTTCCATGTGTAGAGCACCTGCTTTGTGAATGTTGGGGTGTTTTCAGTCAGCATAGCTCTCTGGTACTCTGGTGTGCTTGCATGTGTCTGAGTCCCAGCCCATCCTGTAGAAGCAGGAGCAGGAGGTCAGAACCATTGGTAGAGAGAGAAAGTGGTGAGCTTTGGGCTTAAGAAAGACCTGCTTCAGGTTTAATCGTGCCTATTACCTCTCTTAGCTTTTTCACTCACTATACAGGGCTGTGGGAAACTGGCTGTACTTCGAAATGCCAAGTAGCTTTTATTCTCCATCAACATCCTGTGACACAGGATGACATGGAAAAACAACCACTGGGGTATTTGCATATGTCCTCAGAGCCTCATATAGTACGCACATATGCTCCACACTTAAGTCAGAAGCTGAAGGGCAGGCAGATGCTGTCGCCACTATGTCTTCCCTGAGCCATTAGGGTGCAACTGAAGCCATGTGTTTTAGTGCATTGCTTTTCAAACATATCTAATGTTCTTTTTCTGTGCTTTTAAGTTTCTGATTCTTTGCAGGGAGATGCCACTTACCATCTCCCAGTCTGCTAGTGGGTTGCAGACTGCCCCAGGGAGCTCACCTTGAGTAATGCTGCTGTAGAATACTATTCCGGTTTTGTGTTTTGAGCCTTGGTGAGTCCTTTCCCCTCAAGCACATCCAGATGAGTACTGATGTGTGCAAGTGTTCAGGGAGCCTCTGTCACCATATTACACTGTGTAGCATGCAGTAACTATGCCATATTACACTGTGCAATATGTAATGTATAATGTGTTACATATTACACAATGTAATGGAATATGCAGCAACTACGCCACAGAGGACTGCTTCATATTGGAGGAGAGTGCCTTTGATTCTAGATGCTCATGTCTTTCCTTTCTCTGAACATTTTTGTTTCTGGTAGGGGAACAATAAACAACATTATGAGAAATTTAATGGAAAATGCTATCTATAATGTCAGTCTCTTCATAAGAACTGTTCCTGCTTTCATTAAAGTCTTGCTACATGACTCACATGTTCCTAAGTTAAATTGTACTCAGACCTTCTGCTGTTTACTCTGACATGACACTGGAAACAGAATGAAAACTGAGGAAGGGCGAGTTGGTTGCTTGTAGATGGTGAGATCATTTTTCATTTTGCTGGGTGTATTTAGACTGACTTGATTGTGTAAGAAGCCCTTTCAGGAGGCTGGAGAGATGGCTTAGCAGTTAAGAGCACTGGCTCCTCTTGTAGAGGACCCAGATTTAGTTCTCAGTATCCACATGGCGGCTAACAGCCATCTATAGCTGCAGTTCCTGGGCATCCAATGCTCTCATGCCATGGGTGTAATTACATGCATGCAGGCAATATAGTCACACACATAAAATTAAAATGATAAAAATAATTTTGAAAAGGAAGTCCTTTGATTTTGTCTGTTTTGGCGTTTTCAAGTTCCATTTTACAAGGGCTTTGGAATCAGTCAAATATGGCCACTGCTCCCAGCTGTGTGGCGACCTTCACAAATCCTGAGCTTTCTGAGGTAATGATGCCAACACAGAGCTCGTGCTCCATTCTTCTCTTGCCTTCTCTTGTGGAGCACATCTTAGCCTCACTGAACTAAGACTTCTTGTCACCAGCCTGATGCTTCTGTTTCTACTTGTTTGAAATTTCTAATGCTGTTTAGACTTTATGAGGTTATTTTTCTCATTCATAATCCTGAGTCTGCCCTCTTTGAGTTTGGTAGTAGATTGGCTGGTGTCATTGGTCATATTTGACCAAGTGAGATAAGACTGTCTTGTGGAAAGCAGTCTAACGGCACACAGTATGTTCTCAGTGTAATTACATGTGAGCCCTTTCTGTGGTGTGTTTGGTAGTTATGGTTGTGTTTTCTTGTGAAAAGTTCATTGTCAGTTGTCCATTGTTCTAGACTGAGGCAGTGAAGACAGGCTTAGGGGATGTCTTCAGCAGAAATCTTCTTGGTTGTAATATGTTACCTCCGTCCCCCCAAACAACTCCTCTTCTTCTCCCCTCCCCCTCTTCCTCCTTTATCTCCCCACCCCCCTTATCCTTGTCTTGGGTCTCAGTAGCCCTGACTAGCCTTGAACTCACTATCTAGCTGAAGATGACTTTGAACTCTTGATTGTTCTGTCTCCACCTCCCAAGTGGTGGAATGATATGCTGGGTTTATGCAGTATAGGGTGAACTCAGGGCTTCATGAATATTAGGCAGTCACTCTACCAACTGAGCTACATCTTCAGATTACTTTTTAGTCAGACTCTTAGAGAAATGTTGGCAGTTGCTGTCTGAGGATGCTTAGTAAGTTGAGTCAGCGCCGTGTTCCTCCTTCACCTGAAGGAAACCCTTTGGTGATCATTCTGCTTCTAGGGCCAGAGCAAGGGCCGAGGTGAAAGATTTTGTGGGGGCTACATACAGGTTATGAAAAACAGCTCTGATATCTATTTTTCTTTAATCTAGACATGCTCTTGCTTTTCTAGACTTCATTAAATGTTTTCGGGTATACTTGTGGCATGTAAGTTTAGTCTGGGGTCCATGGGTTCCAGTTTAGGGGCTAGTTCACACAGTTGAGTTATGGGCAAGACATGGTCATTGATCTCATTTACTAAGCATTTCATTTTGGGGTTTTTGTTTGTTTGTTTATTTAGTGTTTTGAAACAGGAGTTCATGTAGCCCAGGCCTTTTTGAGACAGGGTTTCCCTGTAGTAGGGCTGGTCTAGAACTCACTATGTAGACCAGGTTGGCCTTGAACTCAGTGATCTGCCTGCCTCTGCCTCCCGAGTGCTGGGACTAAAGGTGTGCGCCCCCTCGCCCAACTTAAAAATATTCTTTAAAAAACAGAATCAAGTAATTGTCCATCACATTTAGTATATTTAATTGTGATATCTAAATGTCTCTGAGATCCTCTATATTTTACAAATAGATTTTTAGGGTACTAGAGAGATGGCCCTAGAAAGGCAAGTCCTAACTAAGGGGTGTTGTTCAGGCTTGACAGTAGAGAAGGGTACTTCTTGTCACCTGCTTACCTTTTTTGTTGTGTTTTCAGGAATGCTTCTTACTGCCAATGAAACCCCCAAGATGGGCATCTATTACATTCCGGTAAGGAGGACCAGCAAGAACTAGAATTAAACTAGAGCAAACAAAGATACTTTATTTTGAATTGCTTGTATTGAGGGACTTTGGGCTTCCTGTGACCATGTTGTGATGCACAGCAAATTCACTGGTAGGCTGAGTTTGCTTCTTTGGCTCAGTAGAATTAGGTCTAAACACTGATGTTTTTTTGGGGTTACATTAATATAGGCATGAAAAGGCTAGTATTCTTCAGAATTTTTTTTTGCATTGAAATATTTCTTATTTATTTATTTATTTATTTACTTATTTTTGTCTTTTTTTAAGACAGGATCTCCCTGTAGCCCCAGCCAACCTGGAACTTGCTGTGTAGATCAGACTGGCCTTAAACTCACAAAAATCCACCTGCCTCTGCCTCCCCAGTGTGAAGATTAAAGGCGTGCGGCACCACGCCTGGCTCAAAATATTTCATAATCTTAAATGTTCAGTTATTGAGCAGGAAGAATCTAAATCTAAAATAAGAGTCTAGTACTCTTTTGGTTATTTCATCATAGTTTGTTCCTTTTACAATAAGTTATATTTGAAAGAGGCTTTCTTAGATTGATCCATCAGTGATGATATCTGGTTTATGCTTTGTCCTTACTTTGCCATCCTTAAAGAATTACTTTTCTAGCTGGGCGTGTTGGCGCACACCTGTAGTCTCAGCACTTGGGAGGCAGAGGCAGGTAGATTTCTGTGAGTTCAAGGCCAGCCTGGTCTACATAGTGAGTTCCAGGACAGCTGGGGCTACAGGGAGACCCTGCTTCAGAAAAAAGACAGAAAAAGAAAAAAATGAAATATACTTGTCTAAGCCAGGAGCTTCCCCACTGTACCGTTTAGTTTATAGAAGGAAAGAAACCAGTCGTGGTCTCGCAGTCAGGAAGGCAGAGTATAAAATTGTCATGAAGCCATCATCTCTGGTCTGGGAGAAGAGGTAGGTGAGGAGTGCTACAGATAGGATCTGCAGGCAGTGATCTCTTGATTGCCATCAACATCCAGGCATGAAAATTCTCTCTTAGGAATAGCTCGGCTATGTGAGTATTTTCAGAACGGGATCTGCTTATACTCTTGTGCCTTGTCATCCTAGGAAGCTGATGCTGAAGCACTTTGTGGTATTTGTTTTTTTGTTTGTTTGTTTTTTTTGAGACAGGGTCTCCCTGTAGCCCCAGTTGTCCTGAAACTCACTGTGTAGACCAGGTTGGCCTTGAACTCACACAGATCCACCTGCCTCTGCCTCCCGAGTGCTGGAATTAAAGGCATGCAGCACCATGCCTGGC
The DNA here is from genome assembly GCF_000622305.1 of Nannospalax galili. Lineage (NCBI taxonomy): Eukaryota > Metazoa > Chordata > Mammalia > Rodentia > Spalacidae > Nannospalax > Nannospalax galili. The sequence continues at coordinate 5,009,437 of NW_008352891.1, forward strand.
TGTGGTATTTGTTTTGTCACTGAAAGCCATTCAAACAGGAAGCACCTTAGTTTTCCTACATTGTCATTTGTTCTTTTTCTCTTCACAAGTACGCTCAGACTACTGCTCCCATATTTCCATAGGTTCATCCATCTTTCCTTATTGTCATTGTTTAATAAACATTTGTTGATTGCATCAATTGTGTATTAAGCACTGTGCTGGTGCTGGCAGCATCACAGTACACAGGGCGCTGTCCCTGTCCTCAGGGTTACCATTGGAAATAAAGCAGGAAGGAAAGCATTGTCAGAGCAGCGCCATGAGGTATAACAAAAGGGTGCTTTGAGAGTGCATGGGCAGAGATCCTTCCCCTAGTAATGGCCAGGAGCTGGTGAGAAACTCAGAAAGCTGCCTGGAATGACTTCCAGGGAGAGACTGGAGTTTAGTTCTGTGGACTGGATAGAGGGGTGGAGCGAGCTGCAGAATGGGAACTGGACTTCAGTAGAGGAAACAGTGGGAAGCTCAGAGAGAAAAAACTCACAAGGCAGAGCAGGCACTAGATTGGGAATGATCTGTAAGCAGGTGTGGGAGTGGAAGACAGGGAGACCTGGCATACTGGCAAGCAGGAAATTGGTAGACTCAGACTTGTATTTTGGAAAAATTGTTTTGGCTGCCACAAAGACTGGTTAGATAGAATCTAAGCCAGAAGCAGCAACAACAGGCTGTGGCAATCCCCAGGAAGGAAGGTAGTACCAGGCCTTCCTTTTCAGTAGCCTGACTTTTCCTGGTCTGGGACAGTTTGAGCCTGGGGAGATGTGAACAAACATCTGCTCACCCTATATAGGGAACAAACAATAGATCACAGGAGGTTATCACCAAAATCCAACCTGGTGAACCAGTGAGTTTTATTGGGGTTACTTACGGGAATATGAGTGAGGGGTAACCTATAGGAGCAGAAAAGACTCAACAACAGCTGCCTCCCCCAAAACCCACTCCAGCATGGGTGACAGCTTACAGAAGCTGGAAACCTGGAACACACTATACAGGCAGCTTCACAGCTTGGAGAGTGTCCTTTTCAGGTAGTTAATTGGTCTGAGCTTCTTCCAGGAACCTCTTGTGGCAGCTCAGCTAGTCTGAATGTCTCTCAGCAGTCTTTAGGGATTATATATGCTTGGTAAGGGAGGGGCCTAGTGTATATGGTCAATTTCAGGAACTTCCTGAGCTATTGAGTTGTTTACTTCCTTTTAGAACATCCTGTTCTTTGCCTCCCTTTTGAACATCTGTTTCAAGGAGCTTCCCTCCAAAATGAAAGGTTTTAACTAGGAAGAAATTGCTACACAGCAGTGTGGCAGGTTTGTAATCCCTGAACTGTCCAGTGAGGAGTATCAGAGGTGTTCACTGGTGAAGACTTGTGCAGACCATAAAAGATTTTCCCCTCAATCCTACCTTACCTAGTCTGCTCCCATTGTTCACCCCTTTGGGGGAACATTGTTAGGTAGGCAGAGTAACTCAGCTTGCTCTACCTTCCCATCCAGGGTGGCATCTCTTCCTCCTCTAAGGAGTGCTTAGTGTATTTATCTTCAGCAGCTACCTACCTGTCAGTGCCACATTAGAAGTATGGAGACTTGTCTTTTGGGAAGGCTGAGCAAGCAGCATGAGGTAGAGAGCCACATCAGCAGATTTGTTTCACAAGGAAGCAGGCAGGCTGATATGGAGAAGGCAGGTCTGAAGACTGTTGCAGTGGAAGGCCTATTTGGAAGATAGACTTGGTGACTAGTGGAATGCGGTGTGTAAGGAAGAGAAAAGAAACCAGGGTGACACCCAGGTCTCTGCTTAGGCAGGTACAGGAAGAGGTGGGTGAATATTAAAAATTATTTTCCTTTGATGCTTTTTACATGTTGTAAAATGACCTTTTGCAGAAACACAGATGTTTTTGGGATTAAAGTGTGTCTACTACCATGCCTAGCCTCTAGTTGAATTTGTTTTTTGAAACAGGGTCTCATGAAGCCCAGTTTGACCTTGAACATGGTATGTAGCCAAGAGTGACCTGAAACTCCTGATCACTTGCCTCCAACCCCCCCCCCCCCAGTACTGGGATTATAAGTATTCTACCAAGGGTAGTGAAATGGTATTTTATCTATAAATTTATATCCCATTTTACAGTGTTAACCTTAGATATATTAATGCCACTGGATTCAATCCCTAGCATTGGGGGAAAAAAAAATCACCTAAAGTAATCAGGCATGGTGGCACACACCTATAATTCCAGTACTCAGGAAGCAGAACAAGAAGATAGCAGGATCCAAGCCAGCCTGGGTTCTATAGCAAGACCCTGATTCAAAAAATAAAAATAAATGATCACCTAAAGCATTTCTGGTTATTTCCAGTACATTGGTTTTCTTTCTGTTTTTGAGATGGAATCTCAGTATGTTGTCCAGGCTGGCCTGGGACTCAGACTCTCAGTCTTCCTGCCTCAGCCTTCTGAGTAGCTGGGATTATAGATGTGTGCTACCTTGCACAACTTCTCCATTGCTTTCATTCTCTGGCTTATGTTACATGTGCAGTCTTTGGTCTTTAGGACCATTGGTCTCTTGTGATTATTTGGTTCTGTTTTTCTAGGGTTACTTGCTCCACTCTTGCTTGATTCTTTTCTCCCTCCTCTCTTCCCTCCCCTTGTCACCTCTTTTCAGTACTGATGCTAGGCAAGCACTTTGCCACTGAGCTACATTCCTAGCCAACAGTGTGTTTTTTGGTCCAAATAATGAGGACTTTGATTAGCAAGAGCAACAGGGACCAATGTTAGTTGGGAGGTGAGAAGCTGCTTTCTTGACATACTTTATTGTATATCACAAAACCCCCTTAGTTTCAGTTTTGTAAGGTTAGATTTGACAGGAAGTTGTGAAACTAGTCCAAGGCCTTCTCCCAGGTGCTCATACATGTGGGGCTAGTGTACACAGAGGACTTGTTAAGCTAAGAGCTCTGCTGTGGCTTGTCCTCTGGGCCCTTTCCTGACCTCCCTGTCTGCCCTGCCTCTTCTAGCACTAAGTTGTGTTCCATAGCTCCATTGTCTTTACTTGGAACCTGCTCTTTGTCATACTCCTTCAAAGCAAAGACGGAGCCTGGGGCTGAAAGCCTGCCATTTACCTTAAGATGTTATCAAACTTTTGGAGCTGACATTGGCTTGAAGGTTCATTTGAGACCTATAGAACCAGAGAAGTATGTATTCAATACTTGATTTGTGCCAAGTTTAGGAGGTCCGATCTATGATTTGTATGAACATCTAATAAATCAGCTGTGACCCCTCCCCAGTCCCTTTAGGGCTGTGCTAAAAAGAAGATAGCATAATGTTCTTTTACTTTCTTAGTTTTTGCCCTTCTCTCTGATACCATCTTTCCTGAATACTTGGAATCTTTGTGAACTAAGGGAAATCCTGACTCAGCTTTACCTCTCTGCCACTTCCATATCTAAATGTATAGATATTTATCCGGAAACTAACAGGAACAGTTGTTCAGGCTTGGTTTTCTGCAGTGTGATTTAATCTAGGTTAGTTCTCTATAATGAACACTCTTGGCAATTGTAGACTCCTGAGGAAATCCAAGTCCTCTGTGGCATTCACCTCAAAACTCTTCCCTAAGTATGATACCGCAGTTGGAAATGTCCTCAACTTCCAAGACTGTACAATGAGCCAGCCTTTGGGCACCATGGCAACCACCCCTGCATTCCTTGCTGTCCGCATGCTTCATAATGGATGTGCACGCTCCTAAGAGGAAAATGTATTATTTCCTATTTAGAAAGCCATTTGATTTAGAAGAACAAAATAACTTAGTTAAGGGTGTATGTTTTCAGTTTTGTTTGAAACATAAAGTTACACTGCTTTAAAGATTATATGGAGTGTCATTTAATTTACCTTTCAATCCTGACATTTTAAAAGTTTCTTTAGAAAAAAACTCATTTCTCTATTTTCTATATTTTGATTGTGTATCATAAATCAATAAAATATACTAATTATATCAGTAACAAAATATACTGATTAAATATTTTAACACTTACTCTTAGATTTAAAACTAAGTTATTTTTGAAGCACCTAGTTCCTACGGATAGGGCAGAGTGAAAAACATGAAGGATGGAGGTTACTGGGGAAATGACTGAGTGGTGAAAAGGTTTGTTATACAAGCTTGCAGACCCAAGTTTGGATCTCCATCATCCGTATAAGTGCCAGGCACTGTGGCATACACCTATACTCCCAGTGCTGGAGGCAGAGCCAGGCAAATTCCAAGGATTTGCTGGCCAGCCAGTCTAGCCCAAAACAGCAAGCTCCAGGTTCAGTAAGAGACTCTGTCTCCAAAAGTAAGTTGGAGAGCAATAGAAAATCACTTTGTCATCTAGTCCTCATATGCATGTGCAGGCACACATACACATATGCAAATAATAATAATAATGTGTGCAACTCATTTAAAAACCTGAAGGCTAATATCTAGCCTGTACCAGCAATTTTGTGTCTGGTAAGAAATAGCATTTGAATTTCTGCCGTGTAAACTATTTTTGCACATAGAGGAGACTGGGTCAGCCTTGATTTTACATTTTATTGGTGTCCATCTTGTATACATAATCTCCACTCTTAAGGTTTTAAGGTTAGAGGTTTGATCTTTGTCTTATTACAGCACACACTTGGGACAATATGATAAATGCCATCATCACATTGGTCCAGTATCTGGATGCAAGACAATAGCAGGAGTGGCCAACAGTTCAGGATCTGCTCTTCCTACAGAGCCAGGTGTACAGCCAGCCAAGCTCCATCTCTTCTTTGACATCTATGTTATCACTCTGTATCCATGGTGACCAGGTCTTCATGCAGTTTCATGGCTAGCATATGGAATACCACATTCCCTTAGTTTGGGCCTTCCCATTCTCCGCTGGTTCCATCTCTATGTCATAGTGCCTAAGCTTTGGCCCTCCTCCCCTCTCCCTATATAGTCCAGGCTAGCTGTGAACTTGTAATCCTTCTCCTCGGCCTCCAGTATGCTGGGATTGCATGTGTGTATATCCCATACCTGGCTTTGCAGCCCATTTTCCTTATACCAACTAGATTGATTTAAAATGTAAAAATATAAACAAGATAAACATAAATCAGTTGCTATTACTCTTCTGCATAAACCTTCCAATAGCAAATCAGTTAAACAGCTAAGAATAATGTCATAACTCGTAATTTTAAATGTTCTGCATGATAGGTAAGCAGAAAAAAACTAGAAGCCAAAGTTTCTGTTTTATCTCACCCAGGGGAGAGTAGATTTCTGTGAAACCATTTCCACTTACAGAGATCACAAAACGGTCAGACCAGAAAATCAGATTGCCAGCCAAGCCAACTATATATTAACCAAAACCAAAATGTGAAATTATTAGAATTGTTTTTGGGGGTTGAACATAGGGCCTCATGCATGCTAGCCAAGCTACATCCCCAGCCCCTAAACAGGAAAATTAAATTTGTAACAACAGAGGCTGGAGAGAGAGCTTAGCCATCTAATCTTGCAGAGGACCCCTGGGTTCTAGTCCCAGGACCCACAGGACAAGTAACAAGTGTCCCTTACCTGAGTTCCAGGGGATCTGTCTCCCTCTTCTGGCCTCTGTGGGCACTGCTTGAACATGGCACACTTAGATACGTACAGGCAAGATACTCATACACATAAAATAGAAACAACTATAAATAAAATAAAATTGGAACAACAGAGCCAGGTCCTCCTGATTCCTTGGATTCTTCTGGAGCCAAGGCAGATTGAGCCTGAGGTAGCCTGAGTGGAGGGCATTTTAGGGGACATTTATCCTGTCTGTGGGGCATCTCAGTGGACTTCCAAAACTGTTAAAAATTAACTTTTCAGAAGACGGTGACATTGTAACTCTTGTACAAATATAATACCAAAAATAGGCATGTTAAAATTTAAATTAACCCATGAATTAGTGAGGGAAATAGGTACATGTTATAACCAGATCAAAGAGAAGCTAGAAAGGTATAGATTTACAAGGAACAAAGTTATGTTGACTGGGAATGTGCAGAGAGACACATAACTGTCCACCAGGCATCTTTTGGCAGTTATTTTGTATTGCTTTTGGCTACCTATATTTTTCAGAATTGTAAAATAGATCTCATCAAATCAGAATCAGATAATCTTGAGGATTATTCTCTAGACCAGGGATGGTAAACACTGCCTGTTTTTATAAATAAAGCCTTATAGCACAGTGCACACTTTCATTTATGTGCTGTCAGTGGCAGCTTTTTGTTGATGGCATAGTTGAGGGACTGTGACACAGACCATATGGCCTATGAACCCTCAAACATTTCCCTGTGCTTATTTATCTACTTCTCTGTGTGTCCTTCCCCTATTATGTAAACCATGGATTGAAGGGGGGTTTGTCTTTTTCCTAGCCCCTAAAGTAATTCTTGTGAGTCACATTGTAGACACTTCTTTTTTTTTCTAATATCTCATTTTTATTTTAAATTACGTATTTGTGTGTGGGGGCAGAGGAGAACTGTGGATCCCCTGGAACTGGAGGTGAGCCACCAGATGTGGATGCTGGGAACCAAACTCAGGTTCTCTGTAAGGATAGTATGTACTCTTAATAGCGGAGCCCTCCCTCCCAGCCTTGTAAATGCTTCTTATGTGTCAAAAATTAATGAAAAAATACATATGAGTAGTCTGATGATCAGAGTTTGGGAGCTTTAGTTAGGGGTTGTGCATCTTGACAGTGCCCAGTTTGTAGTGCTTTTTAGCTGTCTTTTTTACCAGATTGGAATTTTGCATTTGCTGTTTTCTGCCACCACTGTTGAAATACAAAAGTGGAAAACTCATATCCTTAGTGCCAGAGTGTACTCACTGTGGTATGACCAGCCTTGGTTCCTTTGCCGACAGAGCAGAGCATCTTGATGTGACACAATAATTTTGTTCTGGAGTGCTGCTGCCAGAGATCTACAACTAGTGCTTTATCCCAAAGATTTAGTAGTGATTCTGCTTGTAGAATAGGTGAATTCTACCTTTTCCCTGAAAAAATAAAAAAGGAGAGTGTGAAAGCCAAAGATACGTAGCTTTTGCTGTGGTTTTAGCAAAATTTCTGCAGAAGTTACTATGTGTGCAGGACATGACTGCAGTGTAGTGTGGACTTACGCTGTTCTCTGGAGTTGACGGAAGTGCTGCACAGGCTCCTTCCCAAGATCTGGCCTTGAACATGACTGTGGTGATCAGGTTGATTCATTTCGACTCAGTACCGACACTGGAGGCTCGTTTGTGTTTGCTGGCTTGATATTGTGGAGCACACCCCAGCTGAACAATCTGCTGGCACAGTAGTATGTGTTGAAATTACCTTTAGTGTATTAGTGTGCATGTAAGTCATAGTAAATGATTGATGCCATTTTCTTGTAGAATGTTCATTGAAGCAGAGAAACATTGGGCATGGTAACAGAAATAATTTTGTTAGAAATTGCTGTAAGACTAGTAGTAACATATTCTCTTGGTTTGGGGAAGTAGTGCCACATGTAAAGAAAACTATCCCCTGGGGAATTTGCCAGCATGTACAAGATGTACAAGACAGAACACAGGCTGGACAAGTAGCTACTGAACTGCCTTCTACTCTGAAGGAGTGTTCAGTGTGCTTTAAAGGAAGGAGGAAGCTTTTGAAGCACAGAACAGAAGAGCTGGAAGGAATCTTTGAGGTCATCTAAGTCAGTTCCTTGATTTATAGCTGAGAAACCAAGTTACTTGTTCAAGGCCTGATAACCATTTGTTAGCAGCTGGATCTAGGAGGCATTTCCTCATTCTACATCATGTAATGGAAGGGACTTAGATTTTGGAGTTTGTTAGAGCTGTGTTTAAATACTGGCTTTGCCACTGAGTTACATCTCCTCTCAAAGCCTAGTTTCCTGATCAGGAAGAGGGTAGGGAGACAGCATGTGCTAACACTTTGGAGCCAGTTCAGTTAAGTGGCCATCCATTGCTGCTCCACAGGCACCTGTTTTGTAAGGACTGACCTTGAAATGAGGAGCTTTCTCAGGTGAGATCATTTAGCTCTAGTTTCCAGTTACCTTCCCCTGGCATCTAGGATAGTACGTATGTGGTGTTATTCCAGCACCAAAGAGAATGCTCCAAAGGATTTTCAAGGTTTGGTTTGATTTGGTTTGTTATGTTTGTGGTGCTGGGGCTGGAACCCAGAACCTTGTGCATGCTAGGCAGACATGCTGCCACTAAGCTCTATTTCCAGATGTTTTTGTGTATTTTATTTTGAGACAAGTTCCCACTAAATTGTCCAGATTGACCATGAACTCACTCTGTAATCCAGGCTTGAACTTGAGGTCTTTCTGCCACGTCCTGCCAAGTAGCTAGCCCAACAGGCCTATGCTGCCAGGCCTAGCTTGCTTTTTGAGACAGGGTCTTACTATGTTGCCTAAAATGACCTTAGTTCTAGATCCTCTTGTCGCTAACTGCCAAGTGTTATAATTACAGGTGTATGTAATTCATACTCACTCAGGACTCTTTACATTTGATAATATTCCATTTGATTTTATCTGCTTGACTTTAGAACCTGCTGTCTATGTAAGCATTTAAATTGGTGAAATTGCTTTATATAAGGTTCTGTTTGGAACTTTTCATTTATATGTTTGTAACTATGAAATGGGATGTAGCAAGCACTGTCAGGTCGCTATTCTGTTTGTGACTTACAAAGAGGAAATGGGGCTCCCTATTTTAATCTAGACACTCTGGCGGCAGCAGTATCTGTAACACTTTTCTTAACAGAGGAAATCCTCCACTTCCCATCACAATTTATTGGGATACAAGAATAGCAGGCATACCTAAAGTGTTAATGTGTGAAAATCAGGAAGTAATTTTCTCAGCATCCTGCCACATTTTTCAAAAGTTAATTTCAGTTCTGATTGGGTAAAAAAATACACAATTTACATATGGAAATATTTGATGCACACATGGCATATATTATATGCTGACTTAATGTATCAAATGATACTTAGTTTGCTTAAATAAGTATGTGTCTGTTCATTTCTTGAAAATAAATGACAACTTCTTGCCCTGACTTTGGTTTCTGACCCTGGTTTGACTCTAGTTCTGATCTAAGGCCTTACCTCCTAGCTCCTATTCTTCCTTCCATCCTGGTCTTGGAGAAATCCAAACTGATCTCTCTGCCTTTCTTATTTTGAAAATGAACGTTGTAACCTGGTGTTCTTTAGGTGGCAGAGGTAGAGTACAGTATTTGCACAGCAATTAGATTCACTTTTTGAGTATACCTGACTGCTAATCCTGTGGCATTCTCTTTGATTAATATGCCTAGTTCCTGTGCTTTGTTTTGTTTCCTTAAGAATAGAAGACAGTACAGTTGGGCTTGGTGGCACCCGCCTTTAGTCCCAGCAGAGGCAGGCAGATCTCTTGAGTTCCAGGCCAGGGAGACCCTGTCTCAAAAAGACAGCAACACAAAAAGAAGAAGAAGGAGGAGGAGGAGAAGCAGAAGGAGAAGGAGAGGGAGGGGGAGGGGGAGGGAGGAGGAGGAAGGAGGAGGAGGCAACAGTGGACTTGGAGATATAGCTCAGTGGTAGAGAAATTTGGGCTACATTTTTTTAAATTATTATTTTAATTTTTAAAAAATTTTATTTGTTATTTTATGTGTATATGTGTATTGCCTGCATGTAGGTAAGTGCACCTGTGTCATGCAATGCCTACAGAGGGCAGAAGAGGCTGCCAGATCCCCTGGAACTGGAGTTATGGACAGTTGTTAGCTGCCATGTGGGTGCTTGGATTCGAACCCGGGTCTTCTGCAAGAACCGTCAAGTGTTCTTAACTGCTGAGCCATCTCTCCAGCCCTATTTTAATTTTTTGAATGTTCATGAGTGTATCGTCTGCATGCATGTCAGTGAACCCGTGCCATGCAATGCCCACGGAGGTCAGAAGAGGGTGTTGGAGCCCCTGGAACTGGAGGTAGTGATGGTTATTAGCCTCCATGTGGGTCCTGGGAACTGAACCTGGGTTCCCTGCAAGAGCAACCAGTGCTCTTAACTGATAAGCCACCTCTCCAGCTCCACTACATTCTTTTAAAATGTTCACCTTATACAGACTGTAGTAAGAGAGCTCTAGGATTTTTTTCAGTGTTCCAATCCCAGCAAGTCTGTCTTCTGGACCCTTTTTAAGATGGATCTTCCAAGAAGCCCTGTTACTAAGATGTGTCCCCCATGAAGGACCATTTTTGTGTCCTTTATCTATTTTGTTTTGTTTTTAAATATTAAAACAGGGTCTTATTCTGCCTCCCTACCTTAAGTCCTTGCTGGTTTAAAGGAATCAATTTTACTGGTAATTAATTTTTCTCAGATGTTTTATGAAAATATTTCAAGTGTGCATAAAAGTAGGGAGGGAGAAAGATAGTGCACCCTTTGTCTCCCCATCTCTTTGCTTCCCTGTTACCGTTCCCGTGGGCATTGCATGGCACAGCATATCCCTTTTGGAGTTTTGGAAGTTGGAGATGGGGTTGGCTTTAACTTAATACTAGCACTTTAAATTACCATAGAAGGTAGTTGTTGAAAATTATAGCCCAGTGTGGCAGTGCATGTCTTTAATCCCAGCACTTGGGAGGCAGAGGCAGATGGGTATCTGTGAGTTTGAGGCCAGTCTGGCCTGCGTAGCAAGTTCTAAGCCAGCTGGGACTGCAGGGAAACCCTGTCTCAAAAAGACCAAAAAAAGAAAATATTATAAATTGCTAATGAGTATTTGATCTTAATGTGGACGCAAGTCTTGAATTGGGTTATGTGTGCACTGTTTTTTTTGAGGGGGGTGTTTTGTTGAGACATGGTCTCACTATTGTAGTCCCAGCTGGCCTGGAACTTGCTAGGTAACAAAGCTGACCTCAAACTCACAGAGATCTGCTCCCCCTGCCCCAAGTACTGGGATTGAAGGTATGTGCCACCCACACCCAAATAAATGTATTTTGTTGTTGTTGTTTTGAGACTGGGTCTTGTGTTGTCTAGACTGATCTCAAACTTCAGCTCTGAAGTGATCCTCATGCCTCGCCTTCTAAGTAAGGGGAACTACGGGTGCACACCTTCATACCGAGGTTAATATAGTGTTACCTTCTTATGGAACAGACTAGTTAGTATTCATAGTTGGAAAACAAGTAATATGTAAATGATGATAGTAGATGTTGAATATAGTCATTTCATTTTGGCTTCTTTCCAGTAGAAATTTGCCTTTAAGGTTCCTGTATACCTTCTTGTGTCTTGAGAGCTTATTTTTGTTACTAAAGTCAGTTGTATGGATGTGCAACGACTTCTTTTTCTATCCACATGTTGAAGAATGTATTAGTTACTTTTTCATTGCTGTAACAAAATTCCTGATACAAGCAACTTAAGGGAGGAAGGATTTATTTTTTGTTGGAGAAGGCATGATGGCGGGAACACTTGAAGGTTGGTCACATTGTGGCTACAGTTAGGAAGCAGAGAGAGGAATGCTGGTTCTTAGTTCACTTTATTCTGCCCAGGACCCTGGTCCATGGGATGGTGCTGCCCGCATTCAGGGTGGGTCTTTCCAACTCAGTTAAACCTGTCTGGAAACACCTTCACAGACAGGCACTGAGGTGTGTTTCTTAGGTGATTCTAAATCCTATCAAGCTTAACCATTCCAAAGGACACCCTGATTGCTCCAGGTTTTGGCTTTTTTTTTTTAAAGATAAATTATTACTTTTTATTTTAGTACTTTTTGTTTTGTTTTGGTGGTTGTTTTTGGTTTTTTGAGACAAGGTCTTCCTGTGGCCCCAGCTGGCTTGGAACTCACTATGTAGACAAGCTGACCCCATCTCACATCTGCCTGCCTCTGCCTCCTGGGTACAGGTTTTGGCTTTTGAAGATACAGTTGCTATAACAAGACTAGCCCTATCAGTGAGCTCTGGGTTTGGTTGAGAGACTCTGCCTCAATGAATGAGGTAGAAGAGTGATCAACAATGATTCCTGATAACAACCTCAAGCTGCCACATGGATACATACACCTGTGTGTGCATGCATGCACACCGTGTACACATAGAAAGATGGGGAAAAATACATGTAGGAAACACCAGGTATGGTAGTATACTCCTATGATCCTGGCGCTCAGAGTATGAGGCAAGCCTAGGCTACATCTACAAAGTCCCTGTGTCCAAAATCAGAGGAGCCGGGAGGAAGGGAGGAGGAAGTGGGGAGGAATGTTTTTGCTTTGTGAGTTTAACTAGGTAGTCTATGTTAATTAGTCTTTAGGGGCTTTAAAAGGACGAATCCTTCATGATACACACACGTACTTAGTGAGTCTTTCGTGTGCCTGTACTAATGTCTGAGTTATCGAGGGCATTTTAAGCTGTAGTCCTCCATGCTTAGGAGTTTATTATCTAGTAAAAGAACAGATAATACAGATGATAGGAGGAAACTTACAGGAACATAGAAAGGGGATTGTGGGATCCTGCACTTTTCCTGCTTCTCTGGCTTCCTGGCCTGCCTCTGCCATGTGCTTCCACCATTATGTGCTTGCTTACTCACTTATAGGCCTGAAAGTCCTGTAAGTAGGAGGGTTGGTAATAAGGTTTTGAATTGAGTTTTGAAGGATGTGTTAGAATGAGCCAGTGAGGGTGGGAAAAAGGATGGTAGAATTAGGAGTGTAGTTGTGTGCACAGTGTATTTGAACAAAACATGCAGGCCTTAATCAGTTCAGCCTGGATCTTTCAGGGGATCACGAGGAGATGAGATAAGACTAATGGAGCTATCAGAGACTAAATCTACACCTTTTGTACTTTTTTTAAAATTAATTTGGTCTTTTTGAGACAGGGTCTCCCTGTAAGCCCCAGCTCTCCTGGAACTCACTATGTAGACCAGGCTGGCCTTGAGCTCACAGAGATCTGCCTGCCTCTGCCTCCCGAGTGCTGGGATTAAAGGCGTGCACCACCACACCTGGCCTTGTACTATTTCTTTTAAAGTTTCAGTGGAATGCCACACTTTGAAGATCTTTATTCAGGGCAGTGGGATCAGAAATATTTGCCAGATGATTCTGTAGGCTCGGAGTGGCCTTGAAAGGAGAAACTCCAGACGTTATAATTAGAACAGGTAGTAAGGCCTCCACCTATGGCAGTGGGCATGGGGAGGGAAGAAGCAGCTGAAGGGACATGGCTCAATGGGGTGGTGGGTGAGAGGGAAGAGGGGACTGAATGAACTTTTCACAAAGATGAAGCAGGTGCTCAGTGCAGTTTGGAAAGGGCCAGTCGTCTTAAAGCTCTCTCTCCCATGGGAGAGTTCAGCTGCTGCTTAGAAGGGAATTTTTATTATAGTCATGTCTATGGTTCATGTCTATGGTAAGAATCAGTTGTTATAAGCATGTGTTTCTTTCTTTTTTTTTTTTTTCATAAAGCTTTCTTCACACTCATGAGGGTGGTTAGATTTTACATGATGTCTGGCACCTATCCTAAGATGTTACTAGAAAAATTGAAACATGTACAGCCTTTGCCTCCACAGCTCTGCATACACATTCTTTATCTTAAGATCCTTGATATTATGGGCAGGTGTGGGAGTCCAACTTAACTTCAGAGGGGAGTGTGTATATTTAAAGTCACTCAAGTACTTTTACTGTTGGCCATGTTTTGATTGAGTCCAGATGGGGTTCTCTGGCCCTCTTCTATGCTGTGTCACCTCTCCTTTGTCTTTATTTGGAGAACATGAGAAATCTTGCTGAGGTTTGAAATGTGTTCTTTAGGATTTCCTGATTCCGGTGCATGGTCCTCTAGAGATAATGAGTAACCATTGACTAGTGGCAGCATAGTTTCTGGCCTTCCTAGGATAGCACTGTTAAGGTGCAGAGCCTTGAGAAAGTATTTGTAGGGTTTTTGTTAAATAACTTTATTCCTCCTTTGTTTTTGCCAAGTTTCCTTCCATGGGTATTTTAAATATTATAGTACCCTTAGTTTTTACATAGTCTTTAGAAATAAGATTCAGAAAGCAGTAAGAAAATGCTGAAAATTTATTAGTAAACATCTTTGCCAGCAAGGAAGTTGGGTAGAACCGGAAACAACTGATGTGCTGACAACCAAGGATAACACTATCCATCTGTGTGACTTTTGGCAGGAATAAAATGACAAAACAAGGTCTTGGGGAGTGCTCGTTTCCAGGTGCATGATCAAAAAGATAACTCCATTCTCTTACGGGAAAGTTGGCCTAGTGCCTCTTGTACCCGTGGGGTGTGTATAACTGTGTGTAAGGTTGAGTATTTTAGCAATCAGGAAAGTGGAAGAGGAAAAGTCTGGAAGCAGAGGCTATTGCTTAACATTGTTATTGCAAGCTCTAGCTATGTGTGAACTCTAGGAAACTAAGCTGGACTCTAAAGTACAATATGATGAACATCAGCTGTGGTCTGTAGCTGAAGTGCAAGGCCAGACTCTCCAGGAAAGAATGAATGGGAGGCCTTAAAAGAAACGTCTTGGGGCTGGAGAGATGACTCAGCAGTTGAGAGCACTGGCTGTTCTTGCGTAGGACCTGGGTTTGATTCCCAACACCCACATGGTGGCTAACCATCTGTAACTCCAGTTCTAGGGGATCTGGTGCCCTCTTCTGACCTCCAAGGGCATTGCATGACGCAGGTGCACTTACATATATGCAGGCAATACACTCATACATAAAATAAAAATAAAAAATAAATGAAATAGGGCTGGGTGTGGTGGTGCACGCCTTTAGTCCAGCACTTGAGAGGCAAAGGCAGGCAGATTTTTGTGAGTTCACGGCCAGCCTGGTCTACATAGTGAGTTCAGTTCAGCTGGGACTACAGAGAGACCCTGTCTCAAAAAGACAAAAAAAAAAAGACAAAAAAATATTAAAAAAAGAGAAACATCTCATTCAGTTAAGAGATAGTTTTATGAAGAAATTTCATGTTTTTGAATAAGAATTTTGTTCACGTAAACTACTAAGATTCGTTTGAGTGTGAATCTGCTTCCTGAGTTCTTAAATTTAGCAGTTTTCCCTAAACTTATATGTTCTGAATGCCACTAAGTTCCAAATTTATAAGCCTCCTGTAGAACAGCTTTCAATCACTCATTACTTTGGTTTCTTAGCAATTTCCTTGACAAATTACAAGCCTTCAAGAAGTTTAAACAGAAAAAGGAGTGAGTTGATTTTGTCTTTTTTCATCTGGTGAAATACAGAAACAGGATAGTATTTCTCTAGACAGAATCTTCTCAGGAAGTTTCCCAGATGCTGTTTCTTATGTGTACCCACCCCTCCCCTCGGTCCTGCTGGTCTTTCCACTTTATTTATTGGGAGGGGGGGGAGCTTCTTGGATCTTTCTGGCTTCTCCTCTGTAACCCAGAATAGCTTTGCCAGGAATTTAAGCCTCAATGGCTGGGTTTTGGTCTCCAGACAAATACTTACTAGGCTCCCACTTATCTACTGTAAATTCAAAAACTAACAAAAAAATCCAAAAGTGTGAAAATTTATGAAACTAAAATGCTACAAACATGTGACTTCACAAATATTAGCCCCCAAAGCCAAATACTTAAGAAAGCCATTTCAGTGGTGCTCTTGGTACCCCGTTGGCTTTGAGATCTTGCCTGAAACCTTTAACTGGATCTAATTGGGAAGAGTAGTCAGCTTAATCTAATTAGAAGGAACCTGCCTCAGGATAGGGGACCTTCTTGGACAGTTTAGCTGGCCTGAACTCCTGAAACATCCATGTCTAAAGAGAAGTGCCTTGGTTAGAGGCAACTACAAAGATATGATGTGGTGACTGTGTGATCCTTAGATTTTTGACAGAACAACAGCTTTGCTAAGACAGAATTCAAGTACTCTGACGTTTACCCTTTAAGGTGGCATTTAATATATTTACAGTCATATAGTGGTCACCGCCATCTCACTCTGACATTTCATCACCAATGGAAGCCCACTGCCACTCTCCTTCCCTCCCACAATCCCCACCCGTCCCTTCTCCTGTGTATAGATTTAGGTTTTTCCAGACATTTCATGTAAATCGAGGGCTATGGAGTCAGAACTGCTTTTTTGTTTGGTATTTTTTGAGACAGGGCCTCCCTGTAGCCCCAGCTGACCTGGAACTCACTTTGTAGACCAGAGTGGCCTTGAACTCAAAGAGATCCACCTGCCTCTACCTCCCAAGTGCTGGGATTAAAAGCATGCGCCACCACACCTGACTTAGAACTGCTTTTACCTATATTTTTTAACCTCTATTTTCAGGGTTTATATGTGTTGTAATGTGTATTAACAACTTATTACTTGCTCTTTTTTTCTCCTTTCTGCTGAGTGAGAGCCCATTGTGTAAATATAACACTCTGGTCAATTTGTCAGTTGCTGATTATCTTTGACTTCAAGGGAAGCTTTTTTGTTTTTTCTTCTTCAGGGGACAGGGTCTCCCTGTAGCTTCAGCTGGCCTGGAACTTGATATGTAGACCAGGCTGGCCTGGAACTCAAAGAGATCTACCTGCCTCTGCTTCCTGAGTACTGGGACTAAAGGCATGTGCTACCATGCCTGGCTGGGAAGCTGTTTCTTAAAAGCAGGTTCTGTTTCCTCATCCCCAGCACAGATACCTTTCTTCCTCTCTCCCTCTCCCCCTCTCTCTCCTTGTAATTTTTTGTTGAAAACAAGATACTTCAAAGATAATTTAGAGATTATGGAACTCAGTATCCCCCATCCAGTGTTTGTTATTGTTTGTGTAATGAAGCTCCTGGGCTAATTGTATAAAATATGTTTTCTTTGTTATTTGGGGCCAAGGAAATCTCTGTTTAATTATCAGTTAATGATTAATGATTTCTTTAAATGCCTGGAACCACCAGCCCTACCCCCCTCACACACACTTGAGTGACCCTTGTAATTGCAAGTCACATCATGTAAGTCCTGTGCCCAGAGCCCTCTGATGGTTCCTGTCTCAGTAAAAGGAAAGTTAATTCTTCTGTGACCTGCACAAGATCCCAGGTGACCTAGCCCCACTTAGGTTATACTGGGTTGGTCTTTTTCTCACCCCACCCAAGCCAAGCAGTTCTGACCCCATACCCTTTGCAGTTGCCAGGTGTCCTCTGTAGCCTCTGCCTCCTCAGGTCTGTGTCCAGTCACTTCAGTGAGGCTGGCCTGCCCACCTCCTCCTCTTTTTCATCACATATCTCTGCCTTATTTTCTCCATAGTGACTGGTCACACTGTAACCTTTCCTTGTCTGTCTGTGGCTCCCTTCAGGAATGTAAGCTCCATGGGGCAGAGAGTCTCCTTAGCTTTTCTTTTCTATAGTAGAAGTCGTTTTCACCTCGTATTCTTGGATAATGGGATCTTTGGTTGTCTGTTCTTGTGTAAGAACAAGATACTGCCTGAGAATCCTCATGCACCTGGTCTGTCCACTAGAAGTTTTCCTGCTGACCCTTGAACTATGTGGTTCCCAGATACCAACAGTCTCTGGCCTCTTCCAAGCCTTTTTCTCCAGAGAGGAATCCCCAGGTTCTTCTAAGGTGGGAATACAGCAGGGCATACTTGGAAAAGGAGTCCAGGGTCCCACAGTCTGACATGTATCTGGATGTCATTTTAACTCCACAGCTCAAATCACATGTAGATCTGTTCCCCACTTCCCCTGGCCGTGTGGAATAGCTTTTGTTTCCTCCTCTCTGGAGGATTATCCTCTAGTCTCCTAAAGAGTTGGTGGGAATTAGGTGTTTACCAAACTGGTCACCTCCATTATTCAGGCCAGTACTTCATCCTGTCTGCCCAGATCACTGGGGCTTTGAAGAGTGGTTGCCCTTCTCGGTACTGCCTACCCCTGTGAGTACTCGTGCTAACTGTGTTGAATCTCCCTAAGCCACTGTACCCTCTAATGTTCTTTTGTCCTTAATTCCTTTTATATTTGTTTACTGTCATTTTAACAAGACTTGAGGGGCTGTCCTTATTACCTGAAAGCTCTTTGTAGTTCTTAGTATCAGTTTTAATTTTATATTTAAGTGTTTGCTTAAATACAAAGGGGTATCCTGTCTCCTGGCACTTAAATACAGGTGAGCTGTGTAATGCTTGCTTACACTTTCAGAGCCTTGCATAGATTAACCAGTCCTTGATCAGCAGACAGAGAGACAGTGCCCTAAGTAGGGTTGTTGTTATTGTTTTCTATATCATTTGGCCTTATTTTTCTCGTTATTTCAATGTCTAAATTACATTTTTCAAAACCAAATCAAAATTGAATCATGGAAGATAGTTTCTCTTCTTTTCAAAAATAAGTCCTGCTGAGTATGGTGGCTCACCCATACCCCATAACACTTGAGAAGCAGAGATAGGAGAGTCAGGAGTTCAAGGTCATACTTTTTGAACATAATGAGTTAGAGGCCAGCCTGGGTTCAAACTCTCAAAAAAAAAAAAAAAAAAAAAAGTTAAAAAAAAAAGCCTTAAAATGTTGAAATTGGCCAGGCATGGTGGTGCACGCCTTTAGTCCCAGCATGAGGGAGGCAGAGGCAGGCAGATCTCTGTAAGTTCAAGGCCAGCCTGGTCTACATAGTTCCAGGCCAGCTGAAGCTATAGGAAGACCCTGTCTCAGAAAAACCAAAAAAAAAAAGTTGACATTCAATTGCTCTGTCAATATAGTCTTACTTTAGGAACCTAGGACAGACTACTACAAGTAGAACTCCTTTGGATGACTAATGACCACTCCAATAGCTCTAGGATAAACTTGGTTGTGCAATTAGGCAGCTCATTGTGCTGCAAATGGAATTACATGCTTACTGACACAGCCCGCCCTCAGGCTTACCCAGTGGCTCTTTGCTAGGCTTCTGAGCCCTCCTTATTAAGCCTCAGCTGTCAGAATTTCAAAATGAGGGCTGGTACCAGTGGGCCTTTCAGCCGTGGTGGAGGGAAGGTTGGAGAAGGGAATTTTCTTTTGAGTCTTCCGAGTTGAACATCTTTTTTTTTTTTTTTTTTTTTTTTTTTATTTTGAGACAGGGTCTCCCTGTAGCCCCAGCTGGCCTGGAACTTACTGTAGACCAGGCTGGCCTTGAACTCACAGAGATCTGCCTGTCTTTGCCTCCCAAGTGCTGGGACTAAAGGCATGGGCCACCATGCCCAAATAAAGTGTTGAACATCTTAATTGGCAAAATTCATTCTCTCTTTGAAGATGTACTCTGTATAGCCATAAAAACTACTATGGAGCAAAATAGTACTCCATATTTATATTATAGTTTAGCATAGTATATATTTTTATATTTAGTATGTTTATATTATATCTTTTTCTTAGCCATAATTTTCATATTTAAAAACAAAAACAGGGCTGGAGAGATGACTCAGCAGTTAAAAACACTGTCTGTTCTTGCAGAAGACCCGGGATCGAATTCCAGCACCCACATGGTGGCTGATGACTATCTGTAACTCCAGGTCTAGGGGATCTGATGCCCTCTTGTAGCCTCTATAGGCACTGCTTGTCACAGGTGCACTTAAATACATGTAGGTATAATACTCAGACACATAAAATATAAATAAAATAAAATAAAATAAGAAATACCTCCTCCCTTTTCTGTTTTGTTTTGTTTTGTTTTGTGTTTGTTTTGTTTTGTCTTTGGCCTGGCTCCTTGCAATGCAAACCTGACTTGAATTGATGAGACTCTTTTTTATTTGTTGCACATCAGTGGCGTGAATATATTTGATTCTGCTGTAGACGTTCTTAATGAGTTAATAATGGACCACTATCCTAGACTCATCCAAAGGTTTCACATATCTACAGTGTATGTACTATTATTCTTTTAGGATGCCCAAAATTCTGAGCTCCAACCCTGGCCCCAATTGTTTCTGGTAAAAACTTAAGGCCTTGGGGCTGGAGAGATGACTGAGCAATTAAGATCACTGACTGGATCAGTGATCCAGCTTGGAGACCCAGCTTGGGTCCCCAGCACCCATGTGGTGG
Organism: Nannospalax galili; assembly: GCF_000622305.1. Taxonomy (NCBI): domain Eukaryota; kingdom Metazoa; phylum Chordata; class Mammalia; order Rodentia; family Spalacidae; genus Nannospalax; species Nannospalax galili. The sequence goes on from NW_008352891.1 coordinate 5,029,316, forward strand.
CTAATAATCATCCATAACTCCAGTTCCAGGGTTTGTAAACACCCTCTTTTGACCTCTGTGGGCATTGGACATAATTGGTGCACTTACATATATGCAAGCAAGATACTTATATGCATTTAAAAAAAACTGGTTTAAAAAAAATAAAAAAGCTAAGACCTCACAGTGAGAATAAGAGATTTCTGTTTGGACCCATGTTTAAATTCTGATAGGGTATAACCTCTGCCTCTTAGAGTGCTAGTGTTAGTGTTGTAGTTGTTGTTTTATTGTTATAATCTCATAACTTGTATTTCTATTTTCAGACTATCCTGAAATAACTATTAGCAGACAAGTTACATATTTCCCAAGTGATGATGAAATTATTTTGTATTCCAGCTTGCCATTGTTGCTAAATGTAGTTCTTTGGGGGGAAAAAAAAAATTGTTACATGTATTTCTTTTGTGTGTGTGTGTGTGTGTGTGTGTGTGTGTGTGTGTGTGTGTGTGTGTGTGTGTATGTGTAGGTGTGCACTTGGAGAAATCTGGGAACAACTTGTGGGAGTTACTTCTCTCCACTACTTGAGCCCCAGGAATGGAAATCTTGTCAGGCTAGGCAGCAGGTGGCTTTACCTGCTAAGTCATCTTTACAGCCTGTTAAGTGCATTTTCTGCTATTGGGTGATAGCCCCTAGCCCAGCAAACCTGGCATATTTGATGTAGCAGCAATAGCATGTATCTTTAAGAGATTAGTTGACATGTAACATGTATTATTGCTTTGGGAAACAGCAAGGGATTTTCACATATGAATATGCAGTCACTGTAAGTACATTAGAGAGCTAAGCTCTCATTGACCACTACTTTGGCAACTTACTGATAGGCCTATGAGAAAAGCTCTTACACAGATAAACTTGGAGTTAGTACTAGTGTAAATCTGTAAGTTCCACTTTGTTGTGGAGGTCCTGATGGTTTTCTTTCTGAAAAGAAATGGGAGATGTATGTTGATTTCTCTTCTGAGACAAATTAAAACAATTGCATTAAAATCCATGCTGGGCAATTAAGTGAACTGGCCACTCTAGTAGAGGACCCAGGTTTGATTCCCAGCACCCACATGGCGGCTAATGATCATCCTTAACTCTAGTTTCAGGGGATCTGATGCCTTCTTCTGGCCTCCATGAGCACTGCAGGACATGGGTGCACTTACATACATACAGGCATAACACTCATACACATATAAATAATAAAATAAATGAAAAAATGTGTTCTGAAATGATTTTTCAAACATGCCTTGCATCTCCTGAATATTTATCTTTTATATTGAAGTCAAACTGTTTATCAAACTCTTTGATTTAAAAAAAAGTAGTATGACTACAGTGATATGAAAGTTCTTTGCAAGAGTCCTTTACTCCCATAAATGCTGGTTCTCATGTTCACAGCCTCATAGGCCTTGTGGAGGTGGAGCAGGGACCTTTTTTTCTTTTTAAATTGAAGAAACCGTAAACAGGGCTGTTTTCCTTTGTTCTATTTCTCCTCTGCCTACCTTCCCTTCTCAAAAAAAGATTAAACTAGATTTATTAATTTCCATTGTGATTTTCAGTTTTTCCCCTTTATAATTACATTGTAGTTCCCTATAAATCATCAGTGAAAGTTCCTTTCTTCCTGAACCCAGTGTTCCCTTGTCTGTAGTGTATCTGCATGGAATGGGCAGATTTCCCTTGAAATGAGCACTGACCTCAATGGATGTGACATAGTGTTGGAAAGATATTATCAGTGGTAAAAAGCTACCCAGCAGCCACAGTGCTCTAGGAGGAGTGGGACTATGAACTTCACATTTTGTTGGTTTTTATAAGCGCCGTTCAATCTTTTGTTACTCAGCTTTTTGCTGGGTTATTTAATGGGTCCTGGCTACTTATTTTAGGTCAAGTCTGAAGAATTCTATATATGAAAAACTGTTAAATTTTAATTGATAAATGAAAATTGCATATAGCTTATCTTATGGTGTACAACATTCTTTGTTGGGTATTTTGTACAGTCTAGAGCCAGACTGAGAATATTTTTGTAGAATTTTAGTACTAGATCGAGTGAGGGATGTCATAGATGAATGGTTAGAGGTTATTATAAGTACCTGAATTATTTATCTGTTTTGGTAGTTCTAATGTAACAATTTAGCTATCGCTGCATCTCAGACTGAGATTTTTTTTTTAACCATTTCAAGTCTAAATTTTTTTACTTTGTTTATTCCTTTTCCATTATAGCCTTCACTACTATACATATTCTAGTTATCTTCCCATGCCTCTCATAGAAGCTAGTACTTAAAAATTATGTTCAAAGCAGTCTGGCTATAAGCTAAGTCTTGGTTGACATACTGAGAATGTGCATTTGCTAACTTGTAGTAAACACCCACAGGTTTTGGGTCCAGCTCCCAGGTGGTGTTCCTTCCTAGACAACTTGACAGAAGAATTAGAAGAGAATCCAGAGAGCACGGTATATGACGATTACAAATTTGTCACCAAGAAAGACCTTGAAAACTTAGGTAAAATATAATAGAATGTTTTGAAATTATTTCATTCTCAATTTTATGAGTTTTGAACATTACATTTGACTGAGCCAAGTTTATCTGATTTTCTAAATCTCCTCATTCTGCCCAATCAGATACTAAACATATTGCAAATTACCAAATTTGTAGTCTCAGCTCAGAGAAAGGTTTAGCTAAGTTCAACCAACTGGAAATTTTCTATACCTTAATTGGGAAGTAATCCCTTTGTCTTAGTTTGTACTTCATTGCTGTGACAAAACACTCTGACCAGTACCAACTTGGGGAGGAAAGGGTTTATTTGTCTTACATCTCCCAGGTCTCACGCAGTTCATCAGGGAGCCCAAGGTAGGAACTCAGGGCAGGAACCTGGAAGCAGGAGCTGGAGCACAGGCCATGGAGGAATGCTGCTTACAGGCTTGCTCCCTTGGCCCCTGCTCAGCCTGCTTTCTTATGCAACCCAGGCCCACCTGCCCAGGGGTGGCACCACCCACAGTGGGCTGGGCCCTCCCACATCACTCATCAAGAAGATGCCCCTCAGACATAGCCACAGACCAGTCCAATAGAGGCAATTCCCCAATTGAGGCTCCCTCAACCCAGGTGTGTCAAGTTGACACTAAAGCTATCCAGCACACCCTTTTATTATACTAGCTACATATAGAAAAAAATATCAAAAAAGCAATTATATTTTTCAAGTACTGTTGGAGTAGAAGGTTTTGAGAAAATGATAAATCTCTATAGTAACAGGAAATGGCTCAAGCTGCAGGTAAAGTAAATGTTTCCTAGTGTTTCTCTCTCTCTCTCCTCTCTCTCTCTCTCTCTCTCTCTCTCTCTCTCTCTCTCTCTCTCTCTCTCTCTCTCCAGGGTCTCCCTTGTAGCCCCAGCTGGCCTGGAAGTTGATATGTAGGCCAGGCTGGCCTCTCTCTCAGAGATCTGCCTGCCTCTGCCTCCTAGTGCTGGGATTGAAGCTGTGTGCCACCATGCCCCACTCTATCTCTCCTTTAGATTTATTCATAAAAGACTTAATCCAAAGCTTAGAATTCAAATCTTTACATATAAAAGAATCTTAATACAGGTTGACCTTCTAACTTGAAGTCTGAAGTGCTCCAAAGTTCCAAGCTTTTTGAATGCTGGTATAGCACTCTGAAAGTTTCAGGTTTTAGAGTCCTGGATTTTCAATTAGGGCTGCCCAACCAGTGTTAGCTTTCCATCACTGTAGCAAATACCTGAGTTAATCAGTTTACAAAGAGGAAGGTTCTTATGGCTCACAGTTTTTAGATTTGCAGTCCATGACTAGGCACACTTGTGACTTTGAGTTCTGTGATGAGGCAGTACACTGTGGTAAGATGGCATGACATCACTAAAGAGCAGGAGGACAGGGCTGCCATCTCATACTCTCCTTTGAGGGAATACCCTCTTTGCCTTAAAAGACCTCCTACATGACATATATTGCTATCATTGACAAATACATTCAAACTTTGTTAATTAGACCACATTTTCTGAGGAAAACAGGTGACAAGTACATGTAGGCACACAGGTTGTTACATTTCATGCAGTTCTCTCTTAAGGCTTCCTACAAAATATCCAGCCTTGTAGTTTCTAGGAAAGTAGTTTTCTGACTAACCATAATTACTTTGATTTTTTTTTTTTTATTGAGACAGGGTCTCCCTGTTGCCCCAGCTGGCCTGGAACTCACTATGTAGACCATGCTGGCCTTTGAACTCATAGAGATCCACCTGCCTCTGTCTCCCGAGTGCTGGGATTAAAGGCATGTACCACCATACCTGCCTCTTACTACTTTAATTTTGATGAAGACTTGGTAAGAACCAGCCTTCTTCTGATTGACTTTTACAGGGCTCACACATCTCATTGGATCACCTTTTCTCCGGGCATACATGCATGGATTTTTCATGGATATAAGACTCTATCACAAGGTAAATGTGGGCTGCAGGTGTTTCAGTGGTTGATGAACAGTCTGTAGCTGCTGCTTCCGTATTTTTGCTCTCATGAAACATACTTGTGATTTGCAAGAGAGCTGCTTTTCTTTGGTACAGTACTCATGGTATATATGAAACATGCTGCAAAATAATTCTGGGTAATTTCATTCTTTTTTTTTAAAAAGGTGAAACTGATGGTAAATCCATTTGCTTATGAAGAGTATAGAAAAGATAAAATTCGACAGAAGATAGAAGAAACACGTGCACAGAGAGTCCAATTAAAGGTAAAGACTTTTACTCACAATCAAGTTTACAAGAGAAAATAGTACATTTTAATTTTGTGCATTATTTATTTATTTATTTTTATTTTATGTGTGTTTGCCTGCATATATGTAAGTGTACCATGTGCATGCAGTGCCCACAGTAGGCCAGAAGGTGTCAAATCCCCTGGAACTGGGGTTACAGGTGGTTACAGGTGGTTGTTAACTGCCATATGGATGCTGGGAACTGAACCCAGGTCCTCTGTAAGAGCACCAGTGCTCTTAACTGCTGAGCCACCTCTCCATCCCCATGTTTTGGTGTATTATGTGAGGACACCTGCCATCCTGCTCATTGCTATCCATCTTATCTCATATATTTTGCTTTCTTGGTGTACTTTGTCATGAGGAGGTTGCTGAAGTGTTAGAAATAATTTGCACTTGATCTTCACCAAAAGGCCAAAAAACAATGGGGATAATCTAAAGTGACTGACAACTGTCACCTGTACTAGGAGAATCTGGTGGCATTTTCAAACAGATTTCAGTTAGGCAAATGCTCGAACTCTTCTGGTCTCTATTTTTTCCTGGTGTGTTCAGGTTCTTTGAATTCTGGGAGTGCTCAGTAGACAGTAAATCAGGAAACAAATGACATCAGTTATATTGGTGGAGAGAATTGAATGTAAATAACTGTCCACCAGGCATTGGAGCATCAAAAGGCAGAAACCCTGAGGTGAGGCTGAGAGGGGCAGGAAGCACCAGAAGCTACCACCACCTCAGGGCCAGGCAGCAAGAAGGGGACATGAGGAGGACCCAGACTCAGGAGAGGGGTTGTAGGCTGCTGCTATTGAGGGGTGATGGGGATGGTCCTGGGTGTGTTAAAAGCTGAACACCAGAAACCACTGCTGCCAGAGTCACCTGCTGCTCTCATGGCAGAGAACTGTTGCTCTGTGGTTCCAACCAGACAGTGAGCAGACAGGGAGGAGCTTCCTGTCTGTCTACTCCTGCCTTCCTGTTTTTCTGGCATCCCATTAAGTTCAATCACTGAGTGATAAAATAAAGGTGAACATTAATTTAAAGTGTGCATATAATGTACATATACGCTCAGGAAACAAAAGAAACTGATAACTTTTATGAGATTACCTCAATACTTGTTCCATATTCCAGACTATTTGTTCAGAATTTGTCATAGCAATAAGAGAGAGATTGATTTTGAGTATATGTATCTTTATGTCAGCAGGAGAGTCTGGAATGTGGAGTTCTTTTGTCCCAGCTGGTCACAGTACCTGCCGGAGCTGTATTTTACTGAGTACTTTATGTGAAATGTTAAATGGAAGAGGACAGGAGATAGCTCATAGCTTTACCTGAGAGTCATCACATTCCCATCTAGAATTCTTCTTAGGGATTCACCACAGGGGAGCAGGAAGCAGTACAGTGAATGTTATCAGCAGCTTTTAGTAGCTGTAGTTCCACACTGGTTGCTCAAGGAGGGTCCCAGGCTATCTGCAGTTGGCTTCCCAGTGGCACTGGGACAAGGTGTCGGGGAGCATATTCCCTGTAGCAGTCTGTGGTCACTGTTTCTCCCATCAGCTGGCATTCCTGGTGGCATTATTTCCTACCTGAGGTCTAATAGACTGAAAAATAGTCATTAGTTATCCCTTATTTATGAAGTCATAGTAATTTCAAAACTACCGCCCTTTAATATTAAAATTGTTTTTCCCTTGACTAGAAATTGCCAAAAGTTAACAAAGAGCTGGCACTTAAGTTAATTGAAGAAGAGGAGGAGAAACAAAAATCTACATTGAAAAAGAAAGTTAAGGTAAGATTTTCTAGGCAGAGAAAATATTGATAAGCTAGTTTTGCTTTTTATGGATAGTAATGTATATCTGTTTATTATTTAGGATTTTCCCCCCTTGGTTGTAAGGTAAAATGTTCTCAGTATGGGAAGTTTAGAAAAATAGAAAAGAAAATGACAAGATGAAAGCCACTCTTATATAATTCTTCTACCCAGGGAAAAGGATTAGTATTTCAGCCAATTTCCCTCCTGTCTTAATTCTTTTAAAATTATAAACTGTACTAGCAAGATAACCTTGTGTGTTACAATCGTTACCGCAGTTCTAAAGTAACATGGGTGAGGTTTCCCATTTTGTTGAAAGTTCTTTGTAAATATTTTTAATGGCTGTACATTCTGTTATAATTTACCTAATTCTTCTGTTACAAGTCTTTATTATTTTTCTTGATACTGAGTAAGGTTTCTATGTTTTGTTTGTGTTTACTGTTATTTATGTTTATTTTGTGTTGATTCCCCTGCTATAAGTTTTTGTTTTTCTAGTTTCTTCTGAGATACCTTTTTCTCCTTTGTTCTGTTTGGTGAGAACCATCTCATTGTGGCAGGTGGAGCTCATGGATGGATTAATCTGACCATGAGCTCTGCTAAGTTCAGCAGTGCATCTTGGGTGCTCTGTTAACCTGGATGTGTTCAATGACTGAAGAATCAATATCAAGATCCTTAAGTTCAACATTACTCTGCGTTTTTCAGCATGTGCAGCAGTTCAGCACTTTTGTTTTGGGCCACCACCCACACTGTGTTCAGCCCCCACTCTGTGACCTGGGCACACCCACTAGCTCCCATTATACCACCAGAGTGGCATATACCACCACTTCTGTAAAGTGGCATCCTTCGGATACTTGGTGGCTTTTTGGATATACATAGCCTCGATGGCCTGAATAGTTTCACAGGGGTTCTTAAAGTGAACACAAAGATCTGAACCTCTTGATTTACATGATTTTGCAGGGCTGGGGGTCAAGAGGGTAGTGAACCATTTTTACAGGTCACCTTTGTAAGTGGCCAGGTTTGTTTTTAATTCTAGAAGTAACTGGTTTTTGTTTTGCTAGGGCATTGGGGGGCTGTTTACAAGAGGACATGTAGCTACAACCTACCTGCATTTTCTGACTAGCAACAGTAGGCATGGATCAGCCATACTGTGAGTAAAAACACTTTTTTGGTACTGTCCAGAGGTGGAGAGACTTTCCTAGTTTTTTTAGATTTGTGAAGACTCTGGGGTCCTCTCCAACCCTGTTCTCTCACCTGCTGAGAGCAGGCAGGCAGAGAACCAGGTATGGTACAGACTGACCCCATATGGGAGAGCACAGAGTAAAGGGCCTGGCCTTATGGCTCTGGGGTGAGCCATGATTCATAGGAGGCTTCTTGTCTATTTGCTCATTCTTTCTCTCTTCCCTGCTTTCCAGCCAGGGAGGAGTGCAAGTTGTGTAAGCCCCTGTGCCCTCCCAGTTTCTTTCCCTTCCTCAGCACTCAGCCTCCTGCTGGAGGCTGTCTTGCTCACTGGTGTGACAGTGGGTGATAGCCTGGGCTTTATACCTGTAGCATGCAAGGACAGGTAGAGACAGTCTTAGTCTGTGCTTTTTGTGTGAATTACACTCACGGCTCCCTCTTGCTGCCTTCTTCCTTAGCTGCTTCCAGCATCCTGTCATCCTGGCCTATTACATTTATAAAATATATTATTTAAATCTTAGGAAGCCTTGTTAAAGTAAATAAATAGATGGTTTAGTGTTTCCATTGTTTAGTACATGAATAGCAAACCAGTACTGAACAATGATTTAATCTTACTCATATTTAAATTTGTCCATGTACTGTGGCTGTGCATCTTCCTACATGTGTACTCCTACAGTGTGGTAATGCATGTGCTTCCTGCAGTGCTGACTTTCCTCTTCAGAATGTTCACATTGGCCTTGTTAGCTGAGCCTGAGGGTGATTAGAGCCTAAGTCTTCATCCACAATGTCATTTTACAAGCCAAGTGAAAGTGACCTTTGTACCTTCCTACTCTGCAGTTCCTGCAGGAAGAGAGTAGAGCTAATTTAGGCTGTAGGTATAAGCATTTCATATGTTTTGTGCTCAGAGTCCTCAGTATGACAGTGTTATAAAGGGTGGACACTTAGGCTAAAATTCAGTTTTCTTATTTTGTTCAGCGTAGTAGACAGTAAAGCCTTTCACAAAGCCCTGTGATTATGAAGACACAAAAGTGAGCCCATCTCCTTTGCAAGACGTTTTATGTATTATGTGTGCATGAGAGGGTGTTCAGGTGTATGTGAACATGCATGTGTCCTTCAGGAGCTTCCCACCTTGTGTTTTGAGACAGTCCAACACTGGTACCTGGGGTTCAGTGATTAGGCCAGGTCAGTGGGCTCCAGGATCTGCCTGTCTCCACCTCCCCAGCTCTGGGATTACAGGCACACATCACCATGCCCAGCTTTTTACATGTCTGTTGGGAATCGAACTCGAAGCCCTTGGGCTTGCAAGAGTTGAACTTTATGAACTGAACTGTCTCCCCAGCCCCCCCCCTTTGTTGAAGTTGGATGAGTAAACAGTAGTGCAGAATGGTAGAAATGACCTTGAGAGTTCTTGTAGTCCATGGGAAGAATTACCATTGTTTCTTCCCTAATGGTGTCAAAACTACTGTCTGTCATAGATGCATAGGAAAATGAAGATAGACAAGCTGAAGCCTTTTAATATTATTCAGAGCATTAGAAAACATTCTAGTGTTTCTGTTTATTCAATTTTGAGACATGGTCCCACTGTGTAGCTCTGGCTGGCCTGAAACTTGCTATGTAGACCAGTCTGTCCTTGAACTCCGAGATTTCCACACACCCTCAACCCCCATACCCGGCTTTATTTTTAATAATAACTAAATTTTTTTGGCCTTTTTGGGGGGGGGGCGCTTTTTGAGACAGGTTCTCCCTGTGGCCCCAGCTGGCCTGGATTCACTGGCTGGCCTGGAATTCACAGAGATCCTACCTGTCTCTGCCTCCCAAGTGCTGGGATTAAAGGTGTGCACCACCACGTCTGGCTAATAAAACTAAATAAAATATTTTTGATATGGACCCAGCGCTTTTCTTTATCCTAGCAAATTGTCATGCTCTCCTGTTTGGACGGCTTTCTAAAGTTTCATCCTTTGCCCTGTTACTATCATTAAATGTCTCTTAAAAGTGAGTTTGCTTGCTTGTTTGTTTATTTCTTCAATGCTAGGGATTGAGCCCAGGGCCTCATGTATGCTAGACAAGTGCCAGGCACTGAGCCATATCCCAGCCTTTCTGACAGTTCAATATGAAGGGTTTTGCCACTATCACTCTCAGTGGGGTATCTTCCTTCTTTCATTACAAGTACTTTCTGATTTATTTTGAGACATTCACCTCACACTGTCCTCTGATTTGCATCTGAAGCCCTAGCCAGTGTCAGTGTCCACTTTCCCATAGTCAACTCTTCCCTCCCTCCTCCCCCCTTCTCCTTCTCTCCCTCTTTCTCTCCCTGTGCTGCATTTACATCTCTTTTCTCTGCTAATTATCCATTTTGTGAAACGAGTTTATCTTTAGGACACTGGTGTCCCATGAGGACACATCACTGATAGGCTTTCAGACAGGCATCACAGTGGGCCCTGATCATCAGCCTGGCTCTTATTTATACAGGGCTTTATGGAAGTTTGTACCTCGTGCCACTACCACAGATGAGTGATTTCAGAGGTAAATGAAATTTGAACCTTGCTGTTAGGGGCCCTGACTTAATCTGTGGGCACCATGTAAATAGAAGACTTGCTGGATGATATGTCTAGTCAAGCCTGCATTCCCTTGACTGTCTATTCTTGCTAGCATCTATTCTGTAGTTAACAACCAGGATGGCATGTATTTGTTTTAGAGTCTATTTCCAGCTCTGTGCTGTTGCTGCAGTAAGTTAGGGAGGAAAAAGCTTGAAAATAAATGTTACATTCTTATGTCAAACAGCAGAAGCAGCAGTGTCTTCTTCCTCCTACCTGTTAAGAGCCAGTGCTTTCGTTTTTTTAAAACATGTATAAGTGCATTGCCTGCATGTATGTAAGTGCATCCCTGTCATGCAACACCCATGGAGGTCAGAAAAGGGCATTGGATCCCTGGAACTGGAGTTATGGATGGTTGTTAGCCACCGTGTGGGTTCTGGGAATCGAACCTGGGTCTTCTGCAAGAGCAGCCAGTGCTCTTAACCTCTGAGCCATCTCTCCAGCCCCCAGTGCTGTCTTTATAGTGTCTCCTGATAGCAACACTCTAAAGAGCAGTATTTGTAGAATGTGTCCTGATTTGCTTTTTCTATTAACTTGCCAATCCAAATCAGGCTCCATTATCAGCTTAGTTTCATTCCAGAAATACAGACACAGTATACCGTCTTCTAAAAATCTGTCCTTAGACAAAGGTTGTATAATTTGTCATCTGATGGTTTTATCTTACGTGGCATGACCTTAAAAATCAATCACTCACAAATTAAGAACCCTTCATTATCACTGTAAAGAATACTTGAAAGAATTGCTAACTCTCAGCAGATCATCAGTCTTGCCTTTGAACTGAGCCCTTCAAACCCTCCCGAGCTTTACTAGCCTGCTATCTTCTGATTTGAAAGTCAGTATCTTGCAGTGATGCTCTGCCCTGGCTGCTGAAGCTTACTGGAGCACACAGTGAAAGATGTTTCCAATTACTGTTCCATAATAAAATTTAATAAGATGTTTACTGTACAATTGATGTTGAGCCCACAGTGGGAAGTGGCCCACCACATAGTGTCAATAAGGGTTATCTTCATGATATCAGAACTTAAAAACTTGCTGATACTCATTCTAATCACCTTGCAGCAGATAATGCATTGAGTTCCCTATTTGCACAAGCAGTTTGAGAGGTACAGGGACCTGTGCCCCATTTGGTTTGTAAGGATTTGAGTGGCTAGAGCCATTTTTTCCTATGATACCATGCTCTGCATGCCAGCCCTTTCGGTCAGTTTCCCTCTGTTGCTTTAGTCTGTGTGACTGTGTGACTGTACTGCTCTGGGTTCTGCAGCAGCTCAGCCAAGCTGTGTGTGAGAGAGGCTGCACATGTTCCGGGAGAGCCATGGAGGAGGTGTCTTAGTCTTAAGAATTACTAAGTACCATTAAGAGTTAATTCATCTCTTGGGACAAAATTTGATTATGTACAAGCATTCAGGGTTGGATCAGATAGTTTTACCGTAAGAATGTCTTTTATTGCCAACAAAATTTTTGTGTTTGTTTTTATATTACAATGATACAAACATTTAAAAACTACTTGTTTCTCTAGGACCCCTTTGGGAAAGTTAGCCCTCCCATCTTCTCTTTCTCCCTTGCTTGTACTTCTTTGGGACCAACACTTTAGCTGATTATTTTGGCATAAGACTCTTTATGGACTTTGCCAGTGGTGGTGCTGCTTGGTTTTTTTCATCCTAGTAAAGCTGTAGGGTAGCTTTGGTTAAGTCAGTATTCAGCATTTACATTAGGGGTGATTGATGCCTCCATTTCTCAAACAACTTTTATTTTCCTAGGAGTTAGCAGTTGTGTGTCTTCTGTGTAGGGACAGTAATCAGTCCCTTGTTCTATACCAGAAGTTTGGATGTCATTACAAAATACTTGTGTAGGTCAGATGTTAAATTTTTCTTGCCCTCCCAAAGAACTTGCTTCTAGATCTTTCTGGACTGATTACCTTCCAGTCCTAGGACCTCCCTTTACTGCTTTCCTAGGGATTTATGTCCCCCTTGACCCCGTGTTGGACAAAGAATTAGAAAAACCTTGGATTTTCTGAAGGAACACAGTTTCCACCCTAATACTTTCAAGACTCCAGATGAGTGATTAGCCAGTATGAGGGCTTAGTGAAGGTGCTGACAAGGCAGCAGCAGCAGCATGTTCCCCTGGCCTGCTGCTTTCCTGGGAAGTGATGAGAGAGAGGGCTTACTCCACAGAAATTAGAGAGGCAGAATCCCAGCAAAGCTCTCATGAGACCCTCATGCCATACTGGATACCCACTTCCAGGCTAAAATCTGGCCTGGATGACTTTATGGCTGCTTGGTGAGGCCCTGAAAAAGATAATTTTTTTTCTTTTTTGCCATGGTACTTGGTTATTTGTTTATAGCTGGGAGTGAGTTGGAGAGCTGCATGAAAACTCAGAGATGGGATTAGACCAAGCTGTTTGGGAGAACTCTGATCAGCATCTCTCAGGTCTATAGCCAGGTGGTTCTGAGAACTGTTACCTGCAGGCTCAGGGAGCTCCTCCACTTGGAGCACTAAGCTTCATTTCCGCTCCTGTTACTGCACATTTCCCTCACCCACTGAGTATGCCCCCCAGCTAGGCCCTCCTCCTGTCCTTCGCACTGGGCTAGGGGTGGAGCTAGAGAGTCAGTGTTTTAAGTGGCAGACAACCCTCATCTGTTACTATGTTGGGACAAGATAATAATAAACACCTGCTTGGATCTGCACATTTAATTCTTTGCGGGAGGGCTGAGCACTACTTTCAAATGTTTGCCAAATGTTATGGACAAATATTAAGTGTGTGTGTGTTTATAGGGTAGATCATTTGCCAGACACTTGTAAACTACTTCAAGAACATTACTGTCCTATTCTTTTTCTTTTTAAAAGACAGCCATGAAAACAAATAATTAGAGGAGCAAAAATCCCTAAGGGAAATGTTTTTACAACTGGGTCAAAAGAGTTTTCATTTTAACTGTAAGTCTTAAGACTATCTAGTAACATGTTCTTTTTAACATTCTCTGTTATTTTGGTCACTTTGGTAAAAGTGTAAAGGAAAAAAATTCCTTTTTTGTTTCTTAACTTAAAAATAAGCACATAGTTATTGACTTGAAAACATTTGGTTCATTTTCAATAATACTTTTCCCACATTTACAGGTAACTCCAAAATTTACCTTATAGCACTCTTCTGTCTCTTGAGTCTTTGTGTCAGACATGACTCAACATCTAATGTCCATCAGAATCTAGGTGACAGTGTTATGTCATACTAGCCCACACCTTTTTTTCTGATGATCTAATGATGGCTCCTAACTCATGGCTTCACCAGCTGTCTGGCCACTTAGGCTAGACACTTGAGAACTATTTTAACCCTGTTTTCAATCCTTAACCCTCCCATCCCCACCTGCATCTCTCATTTAGAAATGTATCTCACAGTAGTTGTTTCCTAAATAGGATCAGTAACCCTAATTCAGGCCCTGCCTCTTGTCATCATATCCTAGGTGGCCCCTGAGTCTTCCTTGGGACTCTAGTTTATTCCTTAGCACTGCACCATATACCATGTTGCAGCCACCTCTTAGAGCACAGTTTGGCTTGTCCTCGAGGTCCCTGAAACACCCTTCTGTTTATCTATCACTTTTCTCCTGCCTCTCCTCTATGTAGCTCCCCAAGACCTTCAGAATAGCAGTCATGGTATTAGAATTTTGTTTGTTTTTGTTTTTGTTTTTTACAGTCAGGCTTAATCAAAAACAAAAGATGACTTTTCAAAAGATACTGATCTAACGTCCTCCTCGGTCATCTAAAATGGTCTCTTCACATTTTCTTTAGATTAAAAAAACCATTTTAGCCAGGTGTGGTGGCACACACCTTTAATCCCAACACTCATGAGGCAGAGGCAGGTAGATCTCTGTGAGATCAAGACCAGCCTGGTCTACATAGTGAGTTCCAGGTCAGCTGGAGCTACTGGGACACCCTATCTCAAAAAAGATTAAAAAAGCCGGGTGTAGTGGCACATGCCTTTAATCCCAGCACTCGGGAGGCAGAGACAGGCAGATGTCTCTGAGTTCAAGTCCAGCCTGATCTACATAGTGAATTCCAAGCCAGCTGGGGCTATAGGGAGGCCTTGACCCAAAAAAAAAAAAAAAATAAAAAAAAAAAAAGAATCCAAACAACAACAACAACAAAAAACCATATATATCGGGGACCGGAGAGAGGCCTCAGTGGTTAAGAACACTGAACACTGATTGTTCTTGCAGAAGACCCGGGTTTGAATCCCAGCACCCACATGGCAGCTAACAACTGTCCATAGCTCCAGTTCCAGAGGATCCGACAGCCTCTTCTGTCCTCCACGGGCATTGCACGACACGGGTGCGCTTTACCTACATGCAGGCATAACACTCATACACATAAAAATAATAAGTAAAATATTTTTTAAAAAAATAAATAAAATTTTAAAAAATGTAATTTTATGTATATGTGTGTGGGCTTGAGTATATGGATCTGCACCGTGTGCATGCACGTTCCCACAGAGGCCAGAAAAGGGTATCAAATCCCCTAGAGCTGGAGTTATTGGTGGTTATGAGCCACCTATGAGGTGAGAGCTGAATGAGCTCTGTTTCTCTGCAAGAGCAGCAAGTACCTCTAACTGCTGAGCCATGTCTCTAGCCCCTCTTCACATTTCTATGTGTTGAAGCCTACTTGACTTTCCAGCCTCCTCTCAGATGCCACACCCCCAGGAAATCAAGAAAGACTAGAATTTGATATCTCCTGGACTTTTAGGTAAGGGTTATCAGGTTATAGGTTCATACAAACAATAAATAGGTCATGCTCCTTCCTGTCTTACGATTTCCCAGGTTTGTGTAGCAGTGTCACACAAATACAGCATTCAGAACTCAACTTGTCAGTAGAGAATCAGCCAGTAATATAAAGTCTCTTGAATGAAGCTGGGGCCATCACAAGCAGACTGGCCTTTCCCAGCTCTGTTTTGTCTGTCACTCTGATTTATAATTGTTCCTCGGTGGGTGGTTTCATCTGGCTTCCAGGTCCTGAGCAAGAGAGGGCCATCATCTGAGTCAGTGAGCAGATATGTTTATAATAGGAAGCTGCTGTTTAAAAATAGCACAAATAATTTAATAACCACATGATTAGAAGAAGCATTTCATTACAGCTTTAACATCTTCAGTAACACATTCCAGAGCAAGGATACATCTCTTTCAAAAGTGGCTGTAAATTTTTAGGTTCACAGTTAAAATAATAGTTATAGAATATTGAACTCAGTAAAAACCCTGTAAGACATAAAATTGAATGAGTTTTTAACATTTAAAAAATATCTCCATTTCATTTTTAAAATATACTTT
>NW_008352891.1:5045162-5081667 GCF_000622305.1 Nannospalax galili
CAGGAAATTGTTATTTAATATGTCAATGCTGTTGTAATGAAATACTTCTTCTAATTATGTGGTTATTAAATAAATAATTTTTTAAAAATAAAAAAATAGTACAAATAGACAGTGCTTCTGGATGTGGCCACAGACATGTAACTCTCTATAAGTCTGCCCACCTAATCTCTCCTTTTGTCTTCATATTCCTTCTCTAAACGTGTTCTTGCCGGGCGTGGTGGTGCACGCCTTTAATCCCAGCACTCAGGAGGCAGAGGCAGGCGGATCTCTGTGAGTTCAAGGCCAGCCTGGTCTACATAGTGAGTTCCAGGACAGCCGGGGCTACAGGGGAGACCCTGTCTCAAAAAGACCAGAAAAAAAAAAAAAAAGTCCTCTTTAATGCTTTGAACTGCCCAACATCTTAAATTTCTTTACTTTTTATCTAAAGCTTTAAAAAAAAATAGTAGAAATAAAAAGGAATCTAATGTCAGTTTTGAGTTACCCAAATGAGACTGAATAGCCAAAACCTTATTATGTAAAGACTATGTCCTTAGGAACAAGTAATGACCCAAGGAAGAAAAGTAATGAAGTTACCCTTTTTCTTTTTTTTTTTTTGTCTTTTCGAGTCAGGGTCTCCCTGTGGCCCCGGCTGACCTGAAACTTACAATATAGACCAGGCTGACCTCAATCTCACAGAGATTTGCCTGCCTTTGCCTCCCAAGAGCTAGGATTAAAAGCATGCACTGCCACACCCGGCTTGAAGTTAGTTACCTTTTTAAAAAAACTATTTTTTTGTCTGCTCAACAATAATCATTAAAATGTTTGCAGCATCTAAAAAAAAACCCTATATTTATTATTATTTTTATTTTATGTGAATGAGTGTATTTCCTATATATATGTAAGTGCACCCTTGTCGTGCAGTGCCCTTGGAGGTCAGAAGAGGGTGTTGTATCTCTTGGAAATAGACTTACAAATGGTTGTTAGCCACCATGTGCATGCTGGGAACTGAACCCACATCCCGCAAGAGCAGCCAGTGCTCTTAACCCCTGAGCCATCATCTTTCCAGCGCTTGAAGTTTGTTGGTTTTGGGGTTTTTTTTCTTTTGGTCTTTTTTGAGAGAGGGTCTCCCTGTAGCACCATCTGGCCTAGAACTCACTGTGTAGGCCAGGCTGGCCTTGAATTCACAGAGATCTGCCTTCCCAGTCCTGTGTGCAATGATCCCCAGCTTTGACATTATCTTTATAAAGAATAGAACTATCCCCAGTAAACCGCCCCACCCGCTGTGGCCACCCCACCATGCTGACAGTTCTTCCTCCTTCCGCCATGGAATATGAAGTTGAAAGACTTACTTGCTAAAGCCATATTCCAAAAAGTTACGTATTTCCTTGAAAAGTGTGGTTTGTTTGTTTGCGCTAGAAGTACTAAGGAAATTCTTTCTCTGATAGTAAGCATAAAGTTAGCTAAAAAAAAAAATTCATTCTTAGGTCATTATGTAAATGCCCCAAACTATCATCTGCAAAATATATTAATAGACATTGTTTTGTCAGTTCCAACTTTAGACCAGTTTGAAAGTTCTGGAAACCAGTTCTAAAGAAATTTTATACATTTCTAATGTTAATATCTTATCCTTATACAGCTTATTAATTTATGCTAGAGTAAATGTTGTAAAGCCCTCATCAGATTTTATTCAGATATTAACTTAAACTGTTCTGTATTTTTCTTCTTTTTTCCTGCAGAGCCTTCCTAATATTCTCACAGATGATCGATTTAAAGTTATGTTTGAAAACCCCGACTTCCAAGTAGATGAAGAAAGTGAAGAATTTAGACTTTTGAATCCACTTGTTTCAAAAATTAGTGAAAAGAGGAAGAAGAAACTCAGACTCTTAGAACAACAAGAACTTCGTGAGAAAGTAATGCACTTCTTAGCACTTAGAAGTGCTGCTTGTGTGTGTGTGTGTTTTTAAAAACCTTTGCATTTATATATTCATTGTAAGGGTACTGTGTGACAGGACACTTTCACACACGGATACATGGAGCACATTGCTCCTTATGTCTCTACCCTCTCCTCCCTAACCCCTTCCCCTCCCATTAGTCCCTTTGTCCCCTAGATAGCTCCACTTCTTCTTTCATGTCATATGTGCATACATGATTTTATGTGTCTGTGTAAAATCTAGGAACCACAAATAAGGGAAAATGCATGGTATTTCAGAAAGACAAATACTGTATGTTTACTATTTCTTTAACATAATTTTCTGTGTAAATTAGGAAGCCTTTGATTGTACTTGAGAGGTAATTAGTTACATACTAATTGCTTGACATTCAGCCTGGAGTATATCTTATTAATTAAAGGCATTTCTTCTGATGCAGATGGAGCAGCTGTCACGTATTCTGATGGGCTAATGCTCTTAATGGGTAGTATTTGAGCGAAAGGAGCTCTTCTTACTATTTTTACTTTCAGGAAGAGGAGGAAGAACCGGAAGGAAAACCGAGTGATGCGGAAAGTTCAGAGAGTTCAGATGATGAAAAAGACTGGGTCGAAGAGGTCAGGAAGCAGCGCAGACTCCTGCACCAGGAGGAAAAGATGAAGTGGCAGGAGCAACTGAAAGAGGACCAGCAGACGGTCCTGAAGCCCCAATTTTATGAGATCAAAGCAGGAGAAGAGTTCAGGAGCTTCAAAGACTCTGCCACAAAGCAGAAGCTGATGAAGTGAGTACCGTGGCCATGAGGCTTGAGCTGTGCTTTCCCTCCTTCCATACTACCCAGAGATGGCATCTGTCTTTTCCAGGTGATGGGGACTGTTGGAGAGGGTGATGATGTGAAGGGGTAAGGAAGGCCATGTGAAGGAAGCCCCAGGGCTGGCCTGAGGAAACATCACTGGTCAAATACATTGGTTCTTGGTTTATTCTTTAACAACTTTTTGAAGTACACTTTCCATGCAGTGAGACAGAGGGTGTCATCCCATAAGTATCAGTAAGTATACTTAGAACACTTAGCCTACAAAACCACACTCTTGTCTCTGTGTTCTCCCCTTGGGCTCCATAACCAACAGATATTTATCTTGTTCCATGTTCTCCCATGACTTCTATCAGACAATGGCAGCTAAGAGGTAACAACTTCTTCGCCTCTTAATAAAAAAGTGAATTTAGTTAATTAGTTTAGAGGCAATTTTGTTTTGTAGCCCAGAATGACCTCTTCCTGCCTCTACCTTTTGAGTGCTGGGATTATAGGTGTCTAGCACCACTCCTGTATAACAGAGAGTCATTTTTAAAAACTAGAATCTCAAGGGCTGGAGGGATGGCTCAGATGCTTACTGATAAAATGGTTACTGTTCCAGCATGGGGATGTGAGTTGGGTCACCAACATCCACATAAGAAAGCTGGATGCAGTTGTTTGTGCCTGGGGTGGTGGAGACAGAGAGATCCCTAGGGCTTGCTGGTCAATCAGTCTGGCAGAACCAGCAAACTCTTGGTTTAGTGAGAGTCTGAAAAATTAGAGTGATCAAAGAAGACTTTGTCTTCTGGCCTCCACATGCATCTGCACACATGTGTACATGCACCTACAGACATGCAAACACACATAAGGATTTCAGTTATGCTTACCCTTTCTTAGTTACCTGATTATTAGAAAAGCCACTTGGAAATTTGCTAGAAATTTTAAGCCTTTGCAAGAAAATGGAGAGATAAAAGAGTAGTAGAATAGTCAAATACAGAGAGAGACGGAAAGTAGAGTGGTGGTTGCCAAGGAGCTGGGAGAAAGGGGGATAAGGAATTCATGTTGAAAGGGTACAGAGCTTTAGTGTTGGAAGATTAATATGTCCTGGAGATGATGATTATGATAGTATACTTACTGCTTCTGAACTGTCCATTTAAAAATGGTTTAAATAGGGGGCTGGAGAGATGGCTCAGTGTTTAAAAGCACTGGCTACTCTTGCAGAGCACCCAGGTTCAATTCCCAGTACCCACATGGCAGCTAACAACCACCCATAACTCCAATTCCAAGGAGTCCAACACCCTCTTTTGTGGGCATTGCACAAATGGGTGCACTTACATGCAGGCAAAATGCACATACACATAAAATAAAAATAAATCGGTTTTTTTTGTTTAAATAGTTTTATAAATATTGACCATACTTGAAAAACATCAACCATAGCCAGGCATGGTGGTGCACGCCTTTAATCCCAGCACTTGGGAGGCAGAGGCAGGCAGATCTCTGTGAGTTCAAGGCCAGCCTGGTCTACATAGCAAGTTCCAAGTCAGCTGGGGCTACAAGGAGATCCTGTCTCAAAAAGACCCCCCCCAAAGAAAAACAAAAACTGTTAACCCTTGGAGAAGCTGCATTGTTTTGAACTGTTTTTTTAAGTTGTCAGGTATCCAAATTATGCATTTCTGCTTTGAGACTCTCTAGGTAGAGCACTGAGAGATAAGGGTTAGATGTTCTAGATGGTCCTGGAAGATATCCTGAGAAAAGAACTAGGAAGCCCTTAGGAGCAGCTATGAGATGAAAGAGGATTGGGCAAGATAGGTAGGTGGCAGGTAGAAGCCAGCACTGCTTCTGTTCTGTGAACTTCTCCAGCACCCAGCTGTGTGTTCAGGAAAAGGTGCTATTTTAGACTGATGAGGAGAAGGCGGGGATGGGGGCACCAGTGTTGTTTTTGGAGTTGAGACCTGCCTTTCTCATCTTTACTTCACCATCCTATCTAGCACGTATCAGGGTGGTAAATGTTGAGTGAGTCCTTCCATTTGGAATCTAGAAGCACACATGTCTTGTTCTAATTAATAAAAGGAATGTAGACTAAAGAAGCTAATGATATTCTGAGAATATATATTGATATTTATATATTCATGTACACATCTGTAGGTAGGTAGGTAGATAGGTGGATAATTTTTTTTTTTTTTTTAATTTTCTTTTGAAGCAGAGTCTTACTCTACAGAGAAACCAGCCTGGCTTAGAATTTGCTATGTAGCCCAGGCTGGCCTCAAATTTTCAGCAGTTCTCCTGTCTCAGCCTCCCTAGTACTGGAACTAGAGCCATATACCACCATGCTCAGCCTTGCTAATATCTTTTGAAGACATTTTTTGGCTTACCAGCTTTCCTTTTTAAAATAACAGCTTTCTGGCCAGGCATGGTGACTCATCCCTGTAATCCTAGCACTGAGAGAGGCCAAGGCAAGCTTGAGCATTCAATGGTAACACAACTACACAGTGAGACCTTGTCTTAGAAAACAAAACAAAACAACAGCAAAAGCCCATCAGCTTTCTTGAGATAAAAACTCCACCATTCACCTACAAAGTTCATTGGTGCTTAGTAGATAGAGTTGCGTAACCATCACCCCAATTTTAGAACACTTGTGTTATCCCAAAAGAAGCTCTCTTCATTTCCCCTGAACCTACTTACCTCCCAGACTTAGGAGACCACTAATCTACTTGTCTGTCTATAGATTTGCCAGTTCTGACTTTCCATACATACAGAATTATGCAACGTGAAGCATTTTTATCTGATTTCTTTCACTTAACAAAATGTTTTTAGTGTTTACCCATGTCTATACCTTTTTATTACTGAATACTATTCCAGCGTATGGCTGTACCACATTTTACTTAACAGTTAAGGGGCATCTAGGTTGTGCCTGCTTTTGATGCTGCTAAGAACATTCAGCTATATATATTTTTGCGTGTGTGTGTGTGTGTGCACGCACATGTGTTCCCATGTGTAAAGATGCATTGCGTGTGGGTGCATGTGGAGACCAGAGGTTGACATTGGGTATCTTCCTTAATCACTTCTGTATGTATATTGAAGAGAGGTCTCTCAATTGAACCCGGAGTTTGCTGATTCAGCTAGTCTAGCTAGTCAGCTTGCCTCAGGAACCCCGTCTCTACCTGCTCTGGGATTGCAGGGGTCAGGGGAGCATGCCTGCCTAGCATTCACATGGATAGTGGGACTTTGAAGTCAGCTCCTCACACTTGCATGGGAAGCACTTTACACACTGAGGGATCTCTCCGGCCCCCAGCTATGCATTTTCCTGGGCATATGTTTTCAGTTACCCAATGAGTAGAATTGCTGGTCACAGGCTTACTCTATGTTTATCCCTTTGAGAAACTGCCAGTTTTCCAAAGAGGCTGCACCCAAAGTGTGCATGGCCTTACCTCAGTACAGATGCCATTCTTGTTTCATTTGGGCAGGTTCCCATGCAGAAGCACAGGAAGTCTTCTGGTTCTGTAGCGTGCCTTTATTGGTTAGATTTCCTGGTGTTTTTGTCTTGCTTCACTTACTACTTTATCTCTAGCTCCTGAATTAGTACTTAGAACAGTACATATGTAGTAGATAGTCACGGAAAGTCAGTCATTCCTTCAAGGTCTGCTGAAAAAGAACTTTTCCTGGTAAACCATTGATAGGAAACTGGAACAGTTGTTTTGAGCGTAGCCATGGGATTAGGAGGCCACAGTTTGGGGGTGAGCGTATGACTAACCTGACTAACATTCTTCCTTTGGGCTGGAGCAGGATATTAATGTGAAAAACAAACAGGATAAAAAGTTCGTATTGGGGGATGAAGTGATGGCCCAATGGTTGAGAGCACTTGCTGTTCTTCTAGGGGACCTGGGTTTGGTGCCCTGCATTGATGTCAGGTGGCTTACTGTCCCCTGTAACTCCAGCTCCAGGGGATCTGGCATCTTTTTCTGGCCTCTGCATGTACCCACAAACATGGCATATACTCACACAGACACACACGTTTTAAAAATCATATTTTATAATAAACAATAGGCCTGGTGTTCTGGATAGCTTTAGTGTCAACTTGACATACCTGGGTTGAGGGAGCCTCAATTGGGGAATTGCCTTCATTGGACTGGCTGGGCAGGTGGGCCTGTGTTGCATAAGAAAGCAAGCTGAGCAGGGGCCAGGGGAGCAAGCCAGTAAGCAGTGTTCCTCCATGGCCTGTGCTCCAGCTCCTTCCTCCAGGTTTCCGCCCTGAGTTCCTACCTTGGGCTCCCTGATGAACTGTGACCTGGAAGATATAAGCTAAACAAACCCTTTTCTCCCCAAGTTGGTATTGGTCAGAGTATTTTGTCACAGCAATGAAGAAACAAACTAGGACACCTGGTGACATGGTTCAGTGGGCAAAGCTGCCGAGACTGATGAACTGGGTTCTGTCTCCAGGTCCCACATAGTAGAAGGAGAACTGACTCCTGACTCCTGCAAGTTGTTCTCTGACCTTCACGTGTGCTGCATGCCTTCCCCTCTAATAAAATGTAATAAATTAAAAACAAAACCTGAAAGAATAAACAATAGTGAATCCATGGCAGTTAAACACTTTCTGAGAAGAGCTACATAAGTAATAATACTTATGTGAGCTTGAAAAGTTTCGTTGTTTAAATTAATAACCCACAGGGATGACTAGCCTGTGGTTTGCTAGCATTTGGCAAGAACAGCTTATTGAATTCTACTCATGACTGAATTATTGTGCAAAATCCTGAACTTGTAGCCCTTAATATTATTTAATGAAGCAGTGAACCATTATCCTTCAGAGAACTGAAGTGACTCCTTATGTTTATTCTTTGAGTCACCACAAGGCAATCAAGAATAGACAGCATCCAAATTGGATGTATTGTGTTTAAATGTTCACTTGGACTTGCCCAGCTTCAAAATTATTTTTGTAACAGAGAAAGTAAATGCAGTCTATAGTCAGCAAAGTCAAAGTTTTACACAAATACATGTGTCTATCAACACATATTTTTCCGCTTGGCACTTTGCTAACTGTATTTGTGGGTTATTCACCCACTTCTCAGCTTCCTCACCCACGATCCATTCATCAAATGTCCAAGGAGTGTGTGGTATGAGCCAAGAGCCTCCCAGACCCTGGAGACAGGAAGGAAGGACACCTGCTGTAGCACTCCTATACCAGCAGATATCCTCTGAGTCAGAGGGGTGTGGGAGAGGGACAGAAGAAAGAAAGGGGCTTAATTTGGGGAAAATTCAAGGAAGTCTTTGTAGGAGTCATGTTGGAACTGGTTTTTTGAAAGCGGAGCACTCGGGGTGGGGACAGGGCCTACTAGGTCCCTGGAAAGCCTTGAAGGACTGTCCAACTGAGAGTAACATTATGAAATCTAGTCCAATCCTCCTCCAGTAATATGAACACTTATAATAAAAATACTGCATGCTTGTTGTAAATAGTAAGACTAAGTCATAGCAGCATGAGAGGTTTCTCTATTTGAGAAACCCATAACAGAGTACCTCAGAACAGTGGAGAATCTGGACTCTAGAGATCACTTATCTTGTGGTAGTATCAGAAGTGGTGGAGGCTGAAGCTGAGGGCCTGGGAGGAGCCGCCGATAGAGCTGATAGACTCAGAGCCAGATTACTCATAAGGCTGTGAAAGAAATGGGACCAACTACAACACTGGATACCAAGTTAACACAAGAGGAGAATGTTATGGTCAAGGATAGCGTTGAAGTGTCTAGCATGTTCCCTGTGAGGTGGAGCATATTGAAGGCTAGAAGTATGGAGCTGGGTTTTCAGCACATGAAATCTAGAGAGCCTGCTTCTTGGTGGTGTTTCGTGAACAAATAGAAATGTAAGTGTGGGCTCATGATGATTTGATTTGAGAGGCCTCAGCTCTCGTTTTGTGATGTAAGAAGGTGTATTATTATTGTGTAGAGGATGATGAGAGGTAAGAATAGAATCCTAGGGAAAACGTGTTTCTTGAATCTGATAAAAGTTGTACACCTCTTTAGAAAACTGTAATGTGTGCAAAGTAATGTGCAGAATGTTAGAGACCTACTGATATTGTAGAGCTGCAGTTGCAATTCAGTGGAAATGCAAAGGAGATGAGCAGTAACAGATGCCAAGGGTTTGTCTGAGGGATAGGAGGAAAACAAGCCAATCTCAGAGAAGGCCTGGTATGAACTCAGCAAGCAGGGAGGCCACAGCACAGACCACGGTGCCGAGGTTGAGCAGAGCCATGGTGTGAGGATTGCATTTAGGACTTTCTCAGACCAGATGTCTCACTGGAATGGATTGGTGAATGGGCAAGCAATCTTTAAACTCTTAAAAAACAATTAGTGTGGTTGATTGTTCCCAAAAGATTTGTCAGTGATGGGGAAGTTCTTTTAGGCTTGAGAGGGGGATTTGTTGCTGGGCAGGGAGGACTCGACCACAGGACTCGGGTAACGCAGGAGAGAACGGAGTTCATTGATAATAGATTTGGTAAGGAAGCAGAGGGAAATGGAGCCAGTAGCCTTGTCAAGGAAAGCCTCAGAAGGGCAGGCGTGCATCCTCAGAACACAGGGCCAGAGGTCAGCGTGTGGGGGAATAACTGTGCTGGTGATAGAAAGTGCTGCTTGCTTACCTCATTATGGGCACATAGATGGACCTTCCCTGATGTCTGGGAAAACTGGGGCCTGAAGGGCAAAGTACTGAAGGACAGAAGCGAAAGAGTTCAAACTGAGAACACCATGTTCATTGGTGGTGAGGCTGTCTCCTCGTGGGTCATGAATTTGAGCTGCTGGGCAGCACTGGTTCACTGTGTAGAAGTATTTTCTGAAGTGCTGCTCTGGGGTCAATTCTGGGAATTCAGTGATTTTCTAAAGTGGTTCCCACTTTAAGGAGTTAATCTTCAGTGGGTAGTTAGAGCCCTGAATGAGCATCTTGTCACGGATACCACATTATCTACAAGGGTTTCCCTCACTGACGTGGGTAAAGCTGAACTTATGTACAAGAGTTTAGAGCATCATTATTTTTAATATTTATTATTTTTATTTTATGTGTATAAGTGCATTGTCTGTATGTATGTAAGTGTACCCGTGTTATGCAATGCCCGTGGATGTCAGAAGAAAGTGTTGAACTCCCTGGAACTGGAGTTTTAGACTGTTGTTATCCACCAATTTTTTTGAGACGGTCTTGCAATGTAGCTCAGGCTGGCCTGGAACTCGTGATCCTCCCGCCTCAGCTTCCCAAGTACTGGGATTTCAGGCATGCGCCATCAGGTCCAACTTCAAAAACCTAATTTTTATATTGATCCCGAACTTATACGCCTGTGATGGTGTTTGTCAGTCATATGTGAGTATATTAAGCCTGTAATGCCAAAGAGTGAGCCTGTCAGGCAGCATCACTGTGCACACCTTTCTTCCTTCATAGTGCACTCACTCCTTGGATGTCCACACTCAGACATGCACAGTTATACTTCTCCCTCAGAGTGTACAAATCATGCTGATTAGATTGTTGAACTTGTTCTTTTCACTTAGCAATAAGTCTTGGAAAATGTGCTTGTGGATACAGTTAGTCTACTTCATGGCTTCACAAATAGTCCTTAGGATGGGTGTGTGGTACTTCATGGAGCCATTCCTCTGTGTACATGTAGGTTGTTTCCTTGTGTTCTTTGCTCTCAGCTATAAATGTGCACATGAAATAGTCCTTAGGATGGGTGTGTGGTACTTCATGGAGCCATTCCTCTGTGTACATGTAGGTTGTTTCCTTGTGTTCTTTGCTCTCAGCTATAAATGTGCACATGTACAATATTTCTTCAGAATGTGTTCTCAGTGATGCATTCTAGATCAGAAGAGGGGTGTGACAGGTACTGGCAGACTGCCCTCCAAAGCCTCCGCACTTCGCAGTCTTAGCAGAGTACCTGTTTCCCAACACCTGTGGCAACCTCGGTGTTCAATCGTGTTGAACGTTAATTGTGCTCATAGAGGAGGCATCAGATTTCTTGGTTGCTTAAATTTAGATTCTGTACTAAGGAATGTGACTATGTTTTCCTCTGCTATTCTGCAAAGTGATTAAAAAATCCAGTTGAGGAGCATAATTTTTAATTAAATGTTGCTAATTTGAGAAATTGTAGAATATATTTATATTTTAAAACCTCAAGTGAGCCATTCTCCTTTCTTGGGGCATCTAATAAATATCTCACATGATTTTTTTTCCTTTGTAGTTTGTGCCCATTTTTCTTTTTTATTTTAAGGTATCCTTACTGATCATTTAGGCTCTTCCTGAGTGGCCTCTGCATTCCTCCCTGAGTAGCTGTGTAATCCCATTTCCAGCCTTTTAATTCTTACATTGTTTTTTAGCAATCGCAATTTTTTTCTTACCTTGTCCTACTTAGATTCTTTTTCTCCCTAAAATACTTTATCAATTAGAAAGTCCTCAGTCTGCTGTAGACTTGAAGCCTGCATTGGGGAGACAGCGGGCCTCTGGGAAAGGGTGCCAGGCTGTCCTCCTGGTCCTGCGCTTCTCTACATCCTGTCTCTCAGTCTGGGCTCTCAAGTATTGCTGCATCTGCTTCCTAAGTCATCTCTGACCAGTTATACCAAGCAGCAGACACTGACCTGGGGGGTAGCCACACTCAGCAAGCTGACTTTCAAAGAGAGGGAAGTAGAGCTTGTTTAATGTAGAAATCTGTACACCGTCCCTGGCTGCCTCTGATCTTCTGCCATGACTCCTTCTAAAACTCAGCTTGCCTCTCCAAGTAGCCTAGACAGAACAAGTTTTTACAAGCACAAGTGGAAAGTACATTGAGAGAAAACCAGAGTTTATATACTCTATCATGGAGGAAATAAGGTCATTCTTAAGAGTAGTAATTTCCCACAATTTACTTAAAAAGTTCTTTTGCTTCCTAAATTAAGGTTCTCTGTGCCCCACTTTGTCTCAGTTGCTCCATAGTTGTTCAGAATTCCTGTTAACTTTGAAGCTCACTGTTTATAGCTATGAAAGGAAAGAACAAAAATGAACAGGTTGAGGAATCTGCTCAGGCAGACAGTTGACATGCATGCTAGTCAGTTTGTACTTCACTTTTGAATTCTTGTATTAAAAAAGTGAAACTGGATTTTAATTTCTTCCAGTTTGTCATGCGGAAGCTTGTGATTTAGAACACTCAATGAACAAGTTTCCTGAGCAGATCTGTATAAATCAAGTATGGTTTGACACATGCCTGAAAACCAGAAATCTTACCCTGGAATCCTGGTTTTAAACTTGGATCCGTACATGGCCTGGGGCAAGTCATTTAACATTTTACCTCCCTTTTTGCCATCTATAAAGGATAAATACTTCTGTCTCAGGGATGTTGAAAGGATTAATTAGTTAGTCTGTAAAGAACTTTGAAGATGAAAAGTGCTTTAAAAGTGCTTCTTAATAACATTATTGCTTAGAAATAGTGCCACTTTTATGCTAACCACTTTATGCCTCAAATTATATAAAGAAGGTGTATTTAGTACAGAACTCATAGTTATGAAATGAGATAAATTTCTCTTGGTGTGAACATCAAACATAGGCTTCAAAGTCTCAGGGGAGCATCACTGTCAAAGACTCCCTCAGGAGCATCTCTCTGCTCAGTAATTAGGTATGGGACCAGTTCAGGGAGCAGAAGACACTTCACACAAACCAACTTTTCCTTTTTATTCAGTCAGCTCTTTTAGTAGTTCCTTTTTGAGGGCAGTCTTTTTGAGGGCTCACTTGAGGGTAAGGGAGGAAAGGGAAGCCTTTCTTTTGCTTTGTTTTTGTGTGCTTGCTTGTTCTGAACAGGGGAAGCTGTTCTTTCCTTTTTGTTCCCTCCCCTGTCTCATCAGAGGATGAGACGGGATGTGCTGCTTTAGCCATTTCTGGAACAGTCAGCCGTATGCAAGTATATTTAGACTTAATTCAGGTGTCTTTTTTTTTTTTTCCCCCTCAAAAACAATAAAAAAGGACCAATGTTTTGATTTATGATAAAACATTCTAGTAATATGCAATTAAGTTTTATATGTAATAACTGTTTCAGAATTCAGGTTTAGTATTAGAACTGGAGAGCCAGACATCAAGGTGCATGCCTGCAGTTCCAAGTCTAGAGAGACCGAGGCAGGATTGTCTAGATTCAAGGCCAGGCTGGGCCCTAGAATGAACTTCTGTCCTAGCATGTGTACATGTATATACACACACACACACACACACACACACACACACACACAGAGCACATGACAGATTTTTAGTCATGAAGAAGAAAATGAATTATACATCACCAAACAGTAACAGAGACATCCATTGTATAAAGAGACTTAGAATAGTTTGGGAAATTTGATCAAGAAGTGAAATGAGATTTAATTGGGGATAAAGTGTATCAGAACAAAACCTTAAAATACCAGCAGAAGTCACATTGAATAGAAACCAGTTAGAATTTACCCAAAGTACAGTCCCTTTTGTTTCCTGTCACTAGAATAGATGGATTCCTGTTCGGGTTGTACATGCTGTAAGATGGTGACTTAAAAGACTGAACAAATGAAAAACCAAAGGTATCTCGGCTGTTCTCTGTGGCTGAGAACTCAGGTTGTACTCAGTCCTTTGTAGAAAGTAGAGAAGTGGCTAGTGTGTTTATATCTCACTAGTGCAGGGATTAAATATAAAATGCTTTAGTGTCATCAGCACAACAGACCATCATGATAAATTGTACACTGGGGATTGGAGAGCTGGCTCAATGGTTAACAGCATTGGCTGCTCTTGCAGAGGACCTGGGTCTGGTTCCCAGCACCCACATAACATCTAACAACCATCTGTGACTCCAGGTTCAGGGGATCTGACACCCTTTTCTGGCCCCCATGGGCATTGCTCGTACTTACATACATTAGTTACGCTTACATGCAAGCCAAACACTCATACACACAAAATTTTTTAAATTTATAAATTGCATGCTAGAAACATTGTTCCTTGCACTTTGACTTCAGAAATATAGTGTAGTAAGATGAATGACAGTCATTGGAATCTAGTTCCTTAAATATTCAGGTAAGTGGTATTTTTGTCAGCTATTGTTTTTACAGTGTATTTATGCAGATTCTTCTGGATTCTGTCGAATGAGTGTTATTTTCTGTTTACCACATATGTAATAGACTTTTCTTCAATACTAGTTTAAACTTGTTTCAAATGGTAAATCAAAGCATAATGTTAACCTGTCATTCTTTAAATTTCCTACAGCAAAACCCTTGAAAATCGTTTGAAACTTGAAGCCAAAAATGGGACATTGAGTGTATCAGACACCACTGTTGGCAGCAAGCAGCTGACGTTCACACTCAAAAGGGTGAGTTGTTTCTTGATGTTATTTTTTAAAATTCATGAAGAAAAACTGGGCTCCGATCATGTTGGGTATGTATCTGGCTCAGGGCTGCCTTCCCAAGCTTTTCTCTTGGAGGAAACTGTTCCCTGTTCCACCATTTTCCCCAAAGTCAGAAACTCTGCTGATTGGCAGCCAGGCAAGAAGAGCTGGGAGTATTGGTTGATATAGAAAAAGGTAGGCCCCCAGTCAGTGTGTGGCCTAAGTTGCAGCTTGGCTATTAAAGGGTATAAAAACATGCAGTACTTACATGAAGGAGACTAGGAACTGGCTGACTGTGATGCCTTATGGTGGTCCCATCTGGCTCACCCAAACACAATCATTTCCCAGGGTGCATTGTTCTGCCAATGATAATCTATTCTAAATTGACTTATAAAAGCCATTTGTTTTAATTTTTTGTGTTATATTTTATTTATCTTATGTGTATGAGTATTTTATTGGCATGTATATAAGTGTACCACATGTATACAGTGCCTATGGAGGCCAGAAGAGGGCATCAGATCCCCTAAAACTGGAGTTATGGATGGTTGTTAGCCATCATGTGGGTACTGGGAACCATACCTGGGTCCTCTGCAAGAGCCTCCAGTGCTATTAACTACAGAGCCACGCTTCAGCCCCAAGATCTATTTCTTAAACTAGCTATAATAATAAGGCTTTTTGCATATTCTAGGAGGGAGGACTAAGTTGCTTAAACATTTGCTGTTTGCTAATAGGTAAAACAACATGGCCTCGTTTCTCAAATAAACCTTTTTCTCATTTCTAGTCACTCCCCCTCAACATAGTCCCCAAATAGAGAAGAATGCCAACCTACCACTTGTGGTTCTTTTTCCAAATTGACATATAATTTACATGCCATAAAATTCAGTTTTTTATTTAAAAATTTTAAAGATATACACAGGAGAAATCATGTGTTTTACGTAGGAATACATACACTGACAAAGGATTTCTTTCAGTTTTCTAAAACTCTGTCAGTCTGAAATGTATATCAGAATTTTTAAGTGAAAAATGAGTATCTGAAACTACTTGCTATGCTAGACGTTTCTCCGTAGTGGAGCGAGCAGGGTGGGCTCATTGTTACTTTACTGCCTACAGTCTACTAGATGCCACCTTGTTTTGTCCTTGCAGACAGGTCCTTCTCTTTTACTCTTAAAAGCTGATCCATGATCACTATACATGGAGCTCTATGACAGATTGCAGTGCAACTCTGTTCTTGTTCCATGATTGTAGAAATAGTCTAGAACCAAGAACACAGGGTAAGAAAAGAAATACAGCCCTAGACATCTGAGCAAGGGAATTTGATTCATTCTTTAAGTGAAGTTTAGAAAAATGGACGAAAAATGCATGTACACTGCAGTTTTAAATGCAATGCACCCCACACCTATCCCTTGTGGACACAACTGGAGGTGATGGTGACTTTCACACATGTGCACTCAAAAAGTCACACATGACTTTTTCACAATGTGCTGTCTCCTCACTCTTGTTCATTTTTCTCTTTTTTCAGTGCTTGGCATCAAGCCCAGATCCTTGCACATGCTAGGCAAGTACTCTATAATTGAACTACACCTCCATAGCTATAATTCCCTCTTTTAAAGTCCACAATTCAGTCAGTGCTTTCTATTCACTAAGTCTGTAACCATCTCACTATCTAATTTATCATCCCAGAGCTGGGGAGATAGGTCAGTGGGAGAGTGCTAGTCAGTAGGCACCAGTTTTGCAGAAGTGAGAAAATAGCCATTTCTCTCTGCTTTGACACTGGAAGGCACTGAGTTGAGACCACTTGGTAATTTGTGGTAAAATGAAAATAAGATGAGAAGAAGCACTAGGAACTGCGTGAAGTGACCTCAGAGCTGAATCAAGTGGAGGCTTTGAAACTCTCCAAGTTTGTTTCTCCATTGCTGTGACAAAACACTCCCGCCAATACCAATTTGGGGATGAAAGGGTTTATTTGGCTTACATTTCCTGGGTCACAGTTCATCAGGGAGCCCAAGATAGGAACTCAGGGCAGGAACCTGGAGGCAGGAGCTGGAGCACAGGCCATGGAGGGACACTGTTTACTGACTCACTCCCCTGGCCCCTGCTCAGCTTGCTTTCTTATGCAACCCAGGCCCACCTGCCCAGGGGTGGCACCACCCACAGTGGGCTGGGCCCTCCCACATCACACAACAATCAAGAAGATGCCCCACAGACATGGCCACAGGCCAGTTGTATGGAGGCAATTCCCCAATTGAGGCTCCCTCAACCCAGGTGTGTCAAGTTGACACTAAAGCTATCCAGCACAGAAACTATTTGGGAGGCTATATTATATCAGTTAATGTTTGATTTATGTGTTTTATCTAGACTTGACTGACATGCTCTTAATTATTAAACTCTTGGTGTTAATTATATATTTAGACACACGCTTGTGTATTTGCTTATAGAAATTTCTTTTTATACTATGTTTAATGTAGGTGATACTTTCAGGTAAATTTACAGGGTTTCCCAGTATGTTCATAGGTACTTTCTAAAATATCAGTAAATTCATGGGGAGAATATCTACAC
This sequence comes from Nannospalax galili, assembly GCF_000622305.1. Classification (NCBI taxonomy): domain Eukaryota; kingdom Metazoa; phylum Chordata; class Mammalia; order Rodentia; family Spalacidae; genus Nannospalax; species Nannospalax galili. Next base: position 5,061,739 of record NW_008352891.1, read on the forward strand.
TAACACAAAGTAGTGCCTCATCAAAGCTGTTGCTCATGTGATGGTAGCTGGCATGTGTTGTCCCCCTCTCCATGATGAGAGTGCTGTGAACTGCAGCAGGGTAGTCAGGAGCTTGGGTCAGGGAAGAAGGGGAGGAGAAAAGGACAACTTGGAGAAGAACTAATTGGCCCATAAATCATAATGAGTGGTGACACACGGACAAGGTCTCCCAGATGCAGCCTTAGGGATAGAAGCTAATGATAGTCCTTTGTGTGTGGGAAGCTTTGTCTGCAAAACAATAGTGGCCTCTTCCCAGCTCCTCCTGGAGCTCCTGTCCTGGAAGAGGAGGTAGAGAAGCTAGCAGGAGCTGCCCACAGTGCTGTTGAGTGCCCTAACCTCAGGGTCACATGTCCACATCAAAGACCCCAGGAAGCCCTTTGCCTAAAAGTGCCTGGACATCCTGTCTGACTGGGTTTAATACATCATTTTCCAAAATTATTTGAGGAAATGCCTTTTAAGAGCCAGGCATGGCAGTACATACCTGGGTTGTACTCCAAATCCAGGCCTTTGGAAGGTTGAGTCAGGAGGTTCATGAGTCTAAGGACAGCCTGGGCTACATAAACACTGTCTCCAAAAACGGGAAGGGATAGCCCTTTTTAGGGATACTTGTTACTATGAAGCTACAGAACATGCCCCCCATTCCTCTTAGCCAGAACAAACCTAGAGCATTGCTCATCAGAATTAAATAACTGTTGACTTTGTGAGAGTCTTGATGATGTCATGGTTCAGTATAGGGCATGTGCAGCCCCAGATTTCCTTTCTTTAACACAGGAAGCCAGTAGTGCTCTGCTCCAGCACAGGGCTGTCCCCACAGTTCTGTCTGCTGAGAGAATAGACAGGGTACAGTGGCACGCTTGGTTCTAGAATAAACTTGAAGTGCTCTGAAGGAGGGGCTGTGAGAGCCTGTGGCAAGGAATCTAGGGCATTTTAGGAAGCAGAGGCCTGAACTTACAGCATTTTTATATTGTATGACTGTATTAATTCAACTGTGAACCTAAAAATTTACAGCTACCTTTGAAAGAGGTATATCCTTGCTCTGGAATGTGTAACTGAATATGTTAAAGCCGTAATGAAATGCTTCTTCTAATCATGTGGTTATTAAATTTTAAAAAATCAAAAAAAAATGTATGCTGACTGGGGCTGGAGACTTGGCTCAGTGATTAAGAGCACTGACTGCTCTTGCAGAGGACCTAAGTTCTACCCAGCACCCACATGGTGGCTAACAACTGCCCAAACTCCAGTTCCAGAGAATCTGACACCCTCTTCTGGCCTCTGCAGGCATTGTATGGCATGGGTGTACTTCCATACTATAGGAGTACACTCTCATACATATATGTATGTATGTATGTATGTATGTATATAAACACATGCTAGCCATGGCCAGGGGAGTGGACTAAAGGACATTAAAGGAGGCAAGGCCAGGAAGACACAGCTCCCACAGGGCCTAGTAAGGAAGGATGCATCTGCAACTTGGGCCAGGTGAGAACCTCGGGTAGAGTACAAGGAGGCATTCTTGCTAAACTTTAGAAGGTCACACTGGGCAAGGTTAGTTTTGAAAACGCACAGGAAGAAATCAGAAAAGAACTGGAAATAATATTCAGAAAGAGCACCAGAGTGGGGGAGGGGCCCTTCAGGCCTGTGAGTGTTCTTTCCTGGTCTTTACTCACCCACTATTTAAACTCAGTCATACCCACAGAAGTGAGTATAGAGGGAGACATTTCCTTCAAGAGAGAAGCACTGGTGACTGTCTGCAGGTGTGTAGTGAAAGCTGCAGGTGCAGCAGGTGTTTGGGTCTCTGAGGCCGGGCCTTGCCCTGTGCAGCCACCACCTGGCAGCCTCCCCAGTGTGCATGGCGGGTCCCTGCAGCCACCAGCATTTGTGTGGGCTTAAAACTCCATAGCTCCTCTCTTTTTACAGAGAATAGGCATGCTACTGGGGAGCACCTGGTACATGTGGAAGCTATGAACTTGGGGGAAGGGGTGTCTGCCAAGCCAGTCAAGGTTTAATCATAGCAAATCTGTCCTTTAGGGGGAGGTTTGCTGTTTTGTTTTTTTGTTTTAGCATCCAACAGCTCTTTGGAGCCAGTCCTAATGAATGAGTTGTTTAGTCAAGTGTGGGTCGTAACATAACTTTGTTTGATTTTAAGAGAATGTGAATAAACTGGTGGTTCTGGCTTACAAGCAGGGTAGAGGGGCATTTTATAAGCAGTGGCACCTTCTGTAGGTGACTCTTTGTGACTCCTTTAGAGCATCCCAGGAGTCTCTACTTTGTGGTCAGGCTGCTGGTGGGGGTGGGGGTGCACTTCTCCTCTTGCCCCAGGGTTTAGAATTTCTGTTCTGGCAGTGGAAGTTGGCTTTTGTCATGCTGCTCCTGCTAGGGCAGGCTGGCAGCCAGCAGCCAGAACACAATGCTGAGTTGGGCAGCATCGCTCCGTGGACCAAGCGAGACTAGTGGCTGTGCTACTGCATGCTGAGGATCACCGGGACCTTTCCTTTCTCTTTTCCTCCTCTCACGTCACTTTCTTTTAGTCTGAACAGCAAAAGAAGCAACAGGAGGCTGAGAAACTGCATCGCCAAGAAAGGAAAAAGCTGCGCCGGTCTGCTGGCCACCTGAAGTCCAGACCCAGAAGAGGCCGGCCCTTTCACTGACCATGGATACAGGCCTGCACATAGCTAGGATGTGGCATTTCTCCTCATGGCTTCTTACAGAGGTATCAAACCCAGAGGAGAGAACTCACAGTTTAAAGTTCCATACAGATGTGTGTGCATGGTGCTGGCAGTGTGACAGCTGGCCCCATTACCCAGTCCGGAGTGGTCCCCAGGGTGCTTTTTCTAAGTTTATAAATACTGTCCTTTATCCTTGGTATAAGATCATCATTTTTAATATTGTAAAGGTATACCATGTATTGAAAAGTTTATCCTCTGCTAAAAACAAGGATTCATCATGCTCTAGAAATTTTTCTTCCAGTGTCCACTGCCACTCAGGATTGAACTACCCACAAGTCCCACCCCTGTTTTACCTGGTACCTGTGATTGGCCCTATTTGTGTCCATGAGTTTATGTTGGCAGGCTTGTTTGCTTGCTTCTATATTAGTTTAGGGTATTTTCAAAACTATTTTTATATTGACAGCACAAATTAATAAACAATGGATGGAAGCTACTGGCTATTCTTTTTAGCTTGGCACAAACTTAAATATGTTTTTCTGCCAAAACAGTGCTGCAATTAAAAATAAACTTGCTAGAGAAAACATTTCTAAAAGTAAATGCTTTCCTTTGCATGACTTTTTAGGAAATCTTGCCTTTTATTCATTTAAAATTTACCTTTGGGTTCTGTAGTTTTCAGGTGCCTTTATCCAATTTTCTTTTCCTTTGTGTACAAGCGAAATGGAAACTCTTTGGACTGTACTTGGTAGACCCTAACGTGGCATATCTACCGGACAGAACGCACAGCACAGTCTGAGGATACTGTGGAGAGGGCATGGGTTGAGATTCAGTCACGGTGTCTCCCTCCACTTGCAGTCTGATTCCTGTCTCTTCAGTTTCTTCTTTCTCCCTTCTCCAGCATCATTCTTCACCTGCCTTCCCATGCCCAGCTGCTTCTGCACAGATTAGTTTGCTCTGCACACAGGGGACACTGGGTCATGTGTCCACTTGTGGTCTGAGAAATAATGTATACTAAGAAGAGTGGGGAGGGTTTTGTGTTTAAGGCACAGCCATAAGAAAGATTCTTGGGTTTTGGCACCAGCCCACCTTGTGCTGTGGTATGAGTCTTCTGACTGTTAGAGTCCTTACACCCCATTGCATGTTCCTCCAGCTTCTTCCCCTGAGCTCTGTCCATGAGCTACCCTTGAAGGATAGGGCCCCAGCATCCAGTTGCTTTTTTAAAATCTTTTTTTTTTAAACCTTTATTTATTCATTTTGTATCTTATATGCATGGGCATGTACATGCCATGGTGTACATGTAGAGATCAGAGGACAGCTTTGTGGAGTTTTCTCTCCTTCCACATTTACATGGGTTCCAGGGATTGAACTCAGTTGTTCGGGCTGAGTGGCAAGTGCCTTTGCCTAGTGAGCCATCGTGTTTAGGCCACTGCATTGTTGAGATTTTATGGGGGCAGCATCCCTGTTACATGTCTAGCAGCAGATGTCCTGGTCCTCTGACTCTTGTGGTCTTTTGGCCCCCTCTTCGATTGATGTTCCCTGAGCCGTAGGTAAAGGGGTTGCATTGTAGATGTATCAGTTGGAGCTGGGCACCTTGTTATTTTTTAATGTATATAATAACTTTATGAAACATCTGTAGCAAAACTGAAAATGTTTCTGTTTTCAGTTCCTTTGTTTTGGGGGGGGATTTTTGGGTTTTTTTGGAAGTAGTGTCTCCTGTAGCCCCAGCTGGCCTGGAACTCACTATGTAGATGAGGCTCACCTCAGTAAAAGGTGTCGACCACCACACCCAGCTCAATTCTTTCTTTTATAATGAGATTTGAGAGAGTATTTTAATTGTGGAAAGTGTTTCATCCTCTTTTTTAACCATCATTTGTCAGAAAAGGAGGAGCAAATATTTTGTAATGTACTTTGATTAGTCTTAATAACATTCTGCTCAGTACATCCATACCCATTCTATTTTACCTGTGGTGAAATGACCAAAGTTCTTAGGATAATAATATGGGCTTCCCATCTCATGAGTGAATGGTCCATATCCCTCATTCTCCAGCTGCCAGAAGAATGGAGGTGGGGATGGAGTTGGGGCAGGGACACCCTTTAGGGAGCCCCAGTGGAGGCCTCCTGACCCTGGACTAGTGGCCAGCGGCCCTGGTGATTTTGAAGGTGGGGTTGGCAGGTGTGCAGAATGAACACACAGGATGTGGAAAGGTGAGGCCAGCATGTAATGCAATGTTTGGCCTGAGCAGTGGCTGGGGAGGAGTTGTCCTTGACATAGGGCCAACTGCAGCAACTATAGACCAGGGGTGAGGGGCTCAGAAAAGATTCAGTGCCAAAGAGTAAGGACCAGGTCCCTCCTCTCAAGGCTCCTGTGGCTGTCTTCTCACTCTATAACATCCTGCGTCCCCTGGTAGCCTGGCTGGACATAGCCTCTTGTTATTCTCTACTGTCTTCCACTGACCTTCCTGTTTCTAAAACATTCCAGGCATTCTCTCAAGCCACAGCCTTTATACATTCCGTTGTCTCTGCCCAGAACACTCTCCCCCAGGCCTCCTTTGTCAGGTCAGCTCCACTCTAAATTGTCACGCCCCAGTGCCAGCATGCCAAGATTAAAATGATGCTCAATATAATATCTTTTTAAAACCCTGGCAAGATGGTTCATTGGGTAAAGGTTCTTGCTGCCAAGCTTGACTTCCTGAGTTCCATGTCTGGAACCCACATGAAGAAGAAAGCCTGACTCCTGTAAATTATCCTCTGACCTCCACACTTGCACCATGGCACACGCATGCATAAATAAATAAATAAATGTAATTTTTTAAAAGAGAAAAAATGACCTTAGAGAGTGGTCAGTTACTGTAGTAGTATCTGTAAATAGATGGAATAGTTTTGCTGTGTAACAAAGCACCCCAAAACCTAGTGGTTTAAATAGTAGTTGCCTAATAGTGACAGTGGGTCTAGATTCAGAAGCAACTTAACTGGGTGGTTCTGACTGAAGGTAATGTTCTGTTCCATCCTGCTCCACTTGCTTTATCTGGCCCTTCAAAAAAGCTTAAATTGATTTCACATAAATGGCTCTGCTCCCAGCTGAGAGTTCCTGCCTCTCACCTAATAAGCCAGTGAGGCTAGCCTTGTAACTCTTGCTGGTCTTCATAGTGTGATAAATTGTATACTGAAACATTTATTGAACATCAGGATTGTTTTGTTTTAATTAACTAAACAGTTTTTTTAAATCCTCCTCCCCAAAGGTCGTATCCTTAGCACAAAATTAGAGTGCAAAATAGATTTTATGTAAGAAGAGCTGCCATTGTATAAATGATTTTAAAAAAGATTTTGTTACCCTCAGGGAAACTTGTAAAAATAAACAAAACAAATGCAAAGTATGTCTGTGTTTTAATTTGTTGTTTGGTTTGATTTTTTTTGATGTTGTCTTATGTGTATGAGTGTTTTGTCTGCATGTATGTAAGTGCACCTGTGCATGCATTGCCCATGGAGGCCAAAAGAGGGCATCAAAAGTCCTGGGACTGTAGTTATAACTGGCTAGCTGCCATGTGGATGCTGGGAACTGAACTCAAGTCCTCTGCAAGAGCAGCCAGTATTCTTAACCCCTGTGCCATCTCTCCAGTCCCAATATGTTTGGTTTTGAAGTGATTTTCAAACTTGGCTTTATCTCTGTGGCCCCAAAGTTAGAAAAGTCCAACAAAGAATGTGCTATATTTTGGAGTAATTGAATTCTTCCAACTGTGGAACAGTGTTGCAGTAGCAATAGAGTCCTACTAAGAGAAGCCTTCTGGTCAAGAGTCTAGCATCTCTCTGGTCTGGGTAAACACCTACCATTTCAGTTTGGTCAAATCAATCACCTGACCATGAGACAATGCTTTTCCTTCCCAGAATTCCTTACCAAGCTGTAGCAATGTAGCTTCACAAGCCTGCCCACTTTTCTCCAGAAGAGAATAGCCTCTCCTTTTTTCTCATATAATTCTCCCTAACACTTCGGGCTTCTTTACTCTTCCTTTAAAAACTCCCCTCCTGCCATACAGCTGCGTTTCTGCCCTGCGTCTGACATCAATGCCAGCTTAACTGTTTTTCCCCGTCTCCTTCATTCTCTGGGCAGCTGCTGAGATTTACAGCTTGCCTGCCTGTGGGGTGGGCAGGGTATCTTAAACTCCAATAAAGTTGCCTTCAAACTCCCATGTAAGTTCATTCTTAAATTCTTTTACTAATGAGACTAAGAACCCCAAGAAGGGACCCTGATGTCCTCTATATCAACAAGACAGCAACTAGAATAAGTGATTATTGTTGTTTTGAGACAGGGCCTCCTTGTAACCCCCAGCTGGCCTGGAACTCTTAGGTTAACCAGGCCGGTCTCAGCCTCACAGAGATCCACCTACCTGTCTCTGCCTTCTGAGTGCTGGAATTAAAGGCATGCACCACCATGCCCTGCCAGAGTAAGTGGTTTTTAAGTATATAAAAGTATTTGATTGTTTCTTTGACATCTCCAAACATTTATATATGTTTTCTTTTTCTTGGGTGATATGAGATGTGTCTTTTATTTGTAGTTTCTTCATATTTAGGCATAACTTGATTTAGGATACTACTCTTTGGACATATGGGGAAAATTCAGACCTAAATTTTCTTGAAATTAATATTTTTGTTCAAGTGAAAATTTTCCCAAACTAATTAGTGCCATAATCCTGGCAGTTAGTAATATTTGAATGAACTGTTTAGGGGCTAGTGTTCTGCATGCTACCCAGATAGTCTATGTTCAGTGTAAATGTATGGTCAGTGAATAGGCTTCATAGAGGTATGCCAGCCAAAGGTGGGCGTTGCAGGAGGGATACAGGCCAGTGCTGTGGCACCCTGGTGTCACCTCCCCTGCAGGTGGGCGGAGGCTGTGCTCCCCACTTCCTGCTTAGTGAGAGTTTCCATACACACACCTTATAGAGGAGGAAGTCATTATTCTCTGACAGTCAGTCCCAGCCCCTGTTTGTGACTGTTTTGTAAACCCAGGTGGAACTTCAAAGCCGAAGGCCGGGAAGGAGTCCAGCTATGTTTTTCTAGTAGCCTTGACTTTCTTTTGGACATAGGACAGAATGATGACTCCTAGACGCAGGATTCAAGGGGTCTTAAGTGTATAAAAGTATCCAGCTGGCCGGGATACTTGCTTTAATGGACTTCCCTGTCCCGCTGCTCTCAACTTCACTGTGCAGTTGCTGCTCACTCACTGGCCCTCTCGCCCTTTCCAACATGCTCTCGCAAGCTGGAATACCTCCCACAGTCCTCTCCTCTAGCCATTGCAGAGTTCTGTAGAACTATAATGTGAGCCTGTAGCTCTCCTCACTGCTTTACTCCTGCCTCTGTCCTTTCACCCCCAGTGACCACTTTTTCCTGCTGGAGCCCACCTCCTTGTGTCTTTCCTCTTTTCTACCCTAGCACAACTCCAGTCTTGCCAGGCTTTGGACCAGACTCCAACCTCACCTCCCTCTCAGCCGTTGCCTTTTCATCCTCAGCCTGCTTGGTCTCCCTGTAGCTCTCCCACACAGCACAGGCTCCAGGATCTCTTTCGTAAACCTTCACTTCTTCCTTCCAGAGCAACTACCAAATGTGTGGCCCTCTGCCACCTCAAGTTCAAAGTGCTCAGAGCAAAACTCATCCATCCCCCAAAATGCTGTTCTTCCATTTCATCGTTTACATTCTTCCTTGCAAGTTACTAAGCAGAGGGCCCTGCTCTTGTGAAGTGTTCACAGAGAGACAGACAGTATCCAGTTGGTAGACTGCAGGCAGTGAGTACTCTCCAGGGTAAGGAGAGCCAGGACAGACTGGTCACTGAGTGAAATCTGGAATGAAATCTAGATGGGCCCCAAGGAAAGGGTGAGATTTAATAGAAGACTTGTAGGTCAGAATACTGAGTACCTTTTAGGCAGATACTAGTGTGTGTGTTAGAAGCCCCTGGGAAGCTTATAAAACAGTCCTGAGGTAGCAAGGCCAGAAAACGTGTTTCTAATGTCACAGATAGTGGCCAAACGAAGGACCCCAGGGCTGCAGCTAAGACCCAAAGATGGAGTTTGCTGGGGTGCTCAGGGAAATCGCTTCAGCAACTGTGGCTGTCACAGAGGGAGAACTCAGACTAGGATAGATGCAGCTTAACAGCAGCTCTGTGTCCCTTGGGACATCCAGATGAGCAGTACTCCACAGTCTTAGTTCTGCCACCCCTCATGGGTGGGTGCAGCCTCTGCAGCTCTTCCCTTCTCTCTTGTCCCTTGGCTACTACCCCTACTCCCTCTAAAGCCCAGCAGCCTTTGCACATGGATGACAGCAGAGTCTGGGATCTCCAGACCAGGCTGTGAGAAACTGTAATCCTTTAATGATGGAGGGCTTCCCAAAGCCAGGATGAAGTCTGTTAGTAAAGACAACAGAGGAAACGAGGAGAATTGGGTCTGGCCTGGACTTGCTCACAGCTAAGCTGCCAGTTAGTAGCACAGTCACTTAACCTGCCCGTTCCTTGGTGTATACATCTGTAAAATGGGTTTACTAGGATCTGTCCCCTAAAGACTTCAGAGGATGTTTGTGGAGCTTAATGAGTGAGGTCCATTAAACTCAGAAGAAAGATGGAGCTAAATACAAAGCACTATTGTAATTAACTCGCAGGTTCTCCAAGCCAGGTCACATCTTGTTTTAAGAGGGTTACCATGACGACAGGTTTATTTTTAAAAGTTTAAAAGACTTGGCCATAAATCTCACAATAATAAATGAATTCCATTTTGCTCGTTTTTGTCATGATGGGGAATGGGGGCTCACAACTGCTTACCAAGTATAATGTGATAGCCACTGTTGCTGCCAAAGGCTACTCTCTGTGCTCTGAGCAGCAGGGGCCATGTGTTACCCCTCCTGAGCACCTGGTGAGTCTCAATGAACACTGTTGGATTTGATAAACCCACAGTGCCTAGTTTACAGTAGGATTAGGGTAGGTAGTTACTGGCTTCATAGAAAGGAGACAGTTCTGGTATCGGTAGCACCAATTATTCTCCAAGGAACTGACAGGGTTCAATAGAAAGAAAGTTGTTTCAATGGTAGACTAAGAATTTCCCAAGGACTGCAATTTGGAAAGAGCTCATGGTAGATGCTACAGTCCACAGGCTGTTGACCCAAGAAGAGCTGATGTTTCAGACTGAGTCTGATGGCAGGAAAGGGCCTGTGTCTGGGCTGGAGGGCAATCAGTGCCACCCTTTTGTTCCATTCAGGCCTTTGGTGGGTTGAGTTAGACCCATACCACTTGGCACAGCCATCTTTTTTTTTTTTTGGTCTTTTTGAGACAGGGTCTCCCTGTAGCCCTAGCTGTCCTGGAACTCACCATGTAGACCGGGCTGGCCTTGAACTCACAAGAGCTCCACCTGCCTCTGCCTCTGCCTCCCGAGTGCTGGGATTAAAGGCGTGCGCCACCATGCCCGACGGCACAGCTCTCTTTATTCAGGCTCTGGACAGGGCTCAGTCAAGTTGATGCACAGTCTTCCCTCACACTGATGTGTGCCATGCCCTGGTGACATGCCAGACCTGGCACTAAATGGTTTACATGTCATTTCATCTGAATGTGGGCAGGTTTTGAACTCCTCCAGTTGCTCTTTGGCTGGAGGCAAAGTTCTTCCCTGTCTGGGCCTTAGTCTCCTCACCTGAAGGATGAGAGTAATAACTACCAACACCATAGGATATGTTCAGCCACAGTGTTGCCACTCAAGGAATCAACAGCTGACCAGCCTCACTACCCTTGGCTCAAAGGCAGTTCAGAGCCTTGCCCGAGGCCCATGACTCCTCCAGAAACCAAGATCCATAGGTTTCTCTGAGGTCCCATAGTGTATTCTCTGCTACTAGGAACTCGACCACCCTAGGTCTGCTGACACCACATTCATTACCTGGCCTTCTCAAATACTATAGTAGGCATCACATAGCTCATTGGGAACAATGGCAGGGGCCTGCAACCTCCACAGTTGATGGTATTAATGGAACATAGGAGTATGGAAGTCAGGAAGCTAGAGGTATGGTTCAGTGATAGAACACTTGCCTTATTTGCACAATACCTAGGTTCAATCACGTAAAATTAAAAAGTAAATAAGGAAGTAAAAATTAAGCCAGGCAGAGGCAGGTGGTGTGGGTTTGGTGGACAGTCCTTACACAGAGGGCCACCTCCAGTGGTGGCAATTAGTCCTCCCATCCCCCCCCCCCCACCAAATGTTTTAGAAAGCTGAATCTGAAAATAGTTGGGGTTGTAAAAACACAACGAAATAGGAAAACTCGAGGTTGCCATTTAACCTCTCTGACAGTCCCTGCACCGTGGGGCACCTGGCCTGCTGCTGCCCATCCTAGGCAGTCAGGATGTCTGCTCCCTTTCCCACTTTTCCTTAGGCCCTATGCTGCTGGAGACTTACACACAATGAACTCCCCCTCCATCAAGGCTCATTGAACAAGTCTGTGGATCTGCTGGCACGTGGACCTGGGAGAGCCTGCTGGCTTCAGCAATTACCCCACAGAGCTTAGGCATTGTTTAGGGGCATTAGTGAAGGCTTGGGAACCAGCTATGAGACTCAGGAATCAATACTGATTTTAAAACACAACCCTGAAATTTCAGATTGGAGGATGGGGCTAAAAAGATTAAGAATGATGACAACTCTTTGTTAGTGAACCAGGAGGACAATGGTGACGTTAGAATTGGAGTTAAGCAAGAGCCAAGGTTTATTCCCACTCTGAGAACCAAGTGTGGTCTAGGCTAGGATTTTCTTCCCTTATTTGACCAAGAAATGTATTCATGAACTTGAAGGGAGAAGGCAAATTCCCTCCAAGCCTGAAAGACTGGAGCCATAGTCACAAGTTTGTCCAGGGCATTCGACACATGCAGGTTTGCCACCCTGCTCTCCATGAAGAACCCAGAGGGGCTGCTTGTCCTTAACCATGAGGCTGTGCTAAGCGTGGTGGGCTTGGTCCTCAGGTGTGTGGAACTTGGCCACCTCTGCCACTCTCATTGGCAGCAGAGTGAGGACCCCAGTAAGTACTCTGCCTACAGCACTCTTAGGGACACTTCTATGGGTGAGGATCTCTATTGTAGCTTGGGATGATGGAAACCTTTAGGGACTTGTCACAAATTGTTAGTAGATTCAGGAGATCAGACTTTGCAGGTGAAATAGGAGAGGACTTGGAGGAGATGAGGACAGTAGAGTAGAGCTGGGGGCCAACTTGGCTAAGTACTGAGCTTGAACCCAGTCTTGCTCAGATGCTGCCTGCTGGGACTTTGGAGTAGCCTGTGAGGTGCTATGCCAAGAAAATGAATTCTAATGGGGAGAAAGAACTGGCTGGCAAGTGGCAGAGCAGGGTTTGAAGGATAATTGGCAAGGGACTGGACAGCACAATGGTCACAAGTCCCCTGTGTAGCTGAGACCAACAGGGAGGGCAGGCTATAGAGAGAACTAGCTGAGGCCATCACGGAATCCTGGGATCCTCGGCAGAGGCATTCTGCAGAGAAAAAAACAGATCACAGCAAGAGACTGAGAAGGCAGGGGAGAAGAAGAGGAGGTGGATAACTGGGGAAAGCTGACTGTGGGGAGAGCCACCTTCATCAGGGTATAAGCTTAGCACGTCTGCTGGTGAGGAGCCTCCTACTGACAGTAGATTGTTCCAGAATTGTGAGCCTCTCACCCGTAAGGGGCATTCCCTTTGCCAGAGAGAGCAAGAGGCCCTTTGAAGAGTCACTGCAGACATTTCTGCTGGAAAATAATGATTTTCCCCTCAGGGGTTGACCTCACAAGGGGTTATTGACTTTAATGTAGCCCAGCAGCGCTCCATGTGAAGAGAGGCCAAGAGAGTGGAGAGGTGTGGACTGTGTGCTGCTGTGAGAACACTGTATTTTGGCCTATTTCTCCCACTCTCTTTCAGGCTGGGAATCCTCAGGGGGCCACCCCAGAGTGGCCCATCTCCCTCTGTCTTCTTTTGGTATATTTTAAAATCTTAGCTCCTCTGTCAGCGGTCTGGCTCTTGACTTAATCCTCACATTAGCCACTTCCAACCTGGAATGTTCGAGGAGGAACAGGACTAAGTGGAGAGCTCAGCTCGGGTGACCACAGTGACAGTGGGCAGCACCAGGAATGAGTCTCACTCCTGGGAAACCCAGTGCCTTAAAAAGGCAGATGCAGAGCTGGAGAGACAGTGCCTCTCCCCCACCCCCCACCCCCCACCCCGGTGGTGCACTTTCTTTCTTTTTTCCCCTTATGTATCTGTTTTGCCTGCATGTATGTAAGTCCACTAGTGCATACAGTGCCCCTAGAGGCCAGAAGCAGGTGTTAGATCCCCTGGAACTAGAGTTACAGATGGCTGTTAGCTGCCATGTGGGTGCTGGGAATCAAGCCCAGGTCCTCAGCAAGAACAGTTAGTGCTCTTAACCACTGAGCCATCTCTCCAGCCTCTCAGTGGTGATCTTAATGCTTTTCTTGCAAAAGACTCAGGTTCTGTTCCCAGCACCCACATGGCAGCTAACAACCATCTGTAACCCCAATTCTAGGGGATCTAACACTCTCTTCTGGACTGTGTAGTCACCTGGCATACAAATGGTGCATATATGTGCATGGGGGCACTCACACATGAAGTAAAAATAAATAAAACTTTTTCAAAAGAAAATGCAGATATAGAAGGCCTGTCTGAGCTTGGTGAGTGTTCCCAATCATGTGGACAAGGGTTCTGCTCTGATTCCCAGGAACCATAGCAGTCTCATGGACAGCAATGCCAATGGCCACCTTGGGCCCTCTCCTCTAGCCCTGAGGACCATGATGACCACAAAGATCCAGACTCCACATGGCTCTGGGAACATGAGCAAGTTTGAGACCTGGGTTTGCCATTTAACTATATCTAAACACTTAGAAACATTGTTCCCACTCTATATTCTTTATCTGTACACAGCATTGCTTTTTCAACCTCCAAAGGGCATCAGGGACCTGTGATAAGATGCTGTGTGTGGAGACCCAGGCAGTACTTGGCACCTGGCTGCTCTGGATGGATGTCCAGCATCACCTGCCGCTCTGACCAGCCTTGTCAGTTCCTTGGGCCCAGCTTAGTCATGGCTCTGATGACAACAGAAACATTGTTTGGGTGAACTTTGTCCACAAGGATGTCCTCATGGTGAGGAAAAGATGCCATGATGGTGGAGTCATATGAGGTTCTAAGGAGCTATGTTAATGTTAATGTCTGCTCCTCCATATGTGCTTGGCAAAAGCTCTGTTACCATAACAATAGTGTCGCTGGAATCTTGGAGTCCCCTCACCAGACTGTTCCTACTGTACAAAACTGGATCAGACAGCAGCTGGCCCCACTGTGTGCCATATTCTCACTTTTTCTATAAATCTAAACCTGTTAGAACAAATGAAGTCCCTGGAAAAAAAAAGTTGTAAGTCAAATGATAAGTGGTTTGTCATGGTAGAGGAAGACTGGGCAGCTGGGTCTAGGCACTCAGCATGTAAGACTTGGAACCCCAAGTTTACAACCCTGGGGAGAGAAAGGGCCCAGGTCATGGGGCCTCCTGGGGGCCAGCTGACTCTCTTAGCTCTGAGAGGGATGAAGGAAACCAGTGGGGTATGTCAGGGAACAGCAATAGGCTATCCATCTGATATGGTCCTCACCCATCCCTGTCAGGGCCCTGGTCAGGCATGTGACATCTGTGGCCTTAGAAAAGCCCTGAGAGAAAAGAAATGAGGAAATGGAGTAGCAAGAAGGCTCTGCAGGGCTTGGGGGCAGAGGCTAGGCCTGTTGTTCAGGTTGTCTGCCTGCTGTGCTTGTAGACAGAAGGGTGCTTGCTGGGAACCTTATAAGCTCATAGGTGAGCAGACCTGTGCATTTCTGGGCACCTGAGAAGAGATGGGCTGAGGCTGAAGCCAAAGCCAAGCAAGCACAAGCAGAATCTCATGGGGGTATACATTTGTCGGGAGCAGGTGGCGTGAACACGCTGTAGGCACTGGGTAGCCCTCTCCATTCTGGTGCTATTTCTTATCTACTCAGGTCAAATCCAGAAAGCAGTCTCGGAGATCCCCAGGCTTCCTGCCAGCCACAGCCTTTTCCTGTGGAAGCACTTGAGGCGCTGGGCCAGGGAGCTGGAGCACGGACTGCTCCTCCTGGACATGTGTTTGCATAGGTGCTTGCCAGCACGCCTGTTTGAAAACATCTTAAGATAGGAAACAGAGTTGTCCTTGATGAGCATTTAGGTGACAGGAGGCTGAAAAATAAAATCATTTCCTCCAAAGCTGCCAAGTTTGGAGGTCCTGTCCGCCCTTTCACATCCTGCAATGACTTAACTTGAATTTCCCTCCTGACTCTTACGTGGTTTCCACGCACAAGGCCAGCATCTGAAAGATCAGTGTCTGCAGGTGCACGGGGAGCCAAGCAGCATGGCCTGCTTCCTGCTCCCCTGTGGCACCCTCAGCTCAGCACTCAGGGACTGACCCAGTGCTCAGTGGCTTCACATTGTGACTGGGATGTGCTGGTTGCTTTTCTAGTTGCTGTGACAAAATATCTGACAGAAGCAACTTAAGTAAGGAAGGGTTTATTTGACTCACAATTTGAGGGTACAGTATCACGATGGGGGAAGGCACGACGGCAGAAGCGTGAGGCCGCTGGTCACGTTGCATCTGCAGCTGGGAAGCAGAGAGCGCAACGTGATGGTAGTCCGCTCACTTTCTCCTTTTTATTCAGTCCAGGACCCTAGTCCATGAAATGGTGCTGTCCACATTTAGGGTGGGTCTTCCCACATCAGTTAACTCAATCTAAAATTCCTTCACAGACAGCTTGTCTCCTGGGTGATTCTAGGTCCTGTCAAATTGACGATTAACTTAGCCATCACATGAGCATGTGCCAAATGACCCCTTCAGAGGGATAATCATTGCATTTTAACCATTTTTAAAGAGATGTATTTATTTTTTTACTTATATGTGTATCTGGTGTGTCTGCCACATCTGTGCACGTACCCACGAAAACAAAAGATGGCATCAGATTCCCCGAAGTTGGAATTACATAGGTGATTTTGAGCTGCCCACTGTGGGTATTTGGAACTGAACTTGGGTCCTCTGGAACAGCAGCAAGTGCACTTAACTGCCGAGCCATGTTTCCAGCCCTAGTTTAACCATTTGCAGTCATGCAGTTCAATGGCATTGAGTATTTGCACACTTAGCAGCCATCCCAACATCCAGAACTTTGTCATCCTCCCCAGTTGAAATTCTATGCCCTTTGAACACTGACCCTCCAGCAGCTCCAGTAACCTTTGCTCTGCTGGTTGTCTATGAATTTGTCTCATTTAGAGAGATCACATAGTCTTGCCCTTTTGTGTCTGGCTAGTTTCACTAAACACATGTTCAAGGTTCATCTTTGTGACAGGGAGTACTAGAACGTCATTCCTTTCTGTGGCTGAATAATGCTCTGTGACATGCATGCGCACCACATTCTGCTTGTCTGTTGCTCTGTTAATGGGGACACTTGGCTTGCTCCTCTTTTTGGTTATCATGAATCATGCTGCAATGAACATAGGTAAACAGTATCTCTCAGAGCCTCTGTTTCAATCTTTTCAAAACATTAGAGGAAAACTGATGGATCTTATGGCAACCCTGTTTAACCTTGTGAGGAGCTGCTAAACCTTTTTTCCACCATTTTTATTATGTATTCCCACCAGCAACACGTAAGGGTTCCAGTCTTTCCATACCTTGCCAGTACTTATTTTCTGTTTCTATTAATTATTGTCATGTTCATTACTTGGGGTGATAACCATCCTGGTGGAATGGTAGCTTCTTGTGTCATTATGGGGAGGGAGTATTTTTTTTTTTAAGACAGGGTCTCCCTGTAGCTCCAGCTGGCCTGGAGCTCACTATGTAGACCAGGCTGGCCTCAATCTCACAGAAATCTGCCTGTCTCTGCCTCCAGAGTGCTGGGATTAAAAGTATGCAGTACCATGCCCAGGTTTTGTGGTTTTTTAAAATATTTTATTTATTATTTTTCTTTTATGCGTATGAGTGTATTGCTTGCATGTATGTGAGTGCACCCATGTCGTACAATGCTGAGGAGGTCAGAAGAGGGCTTCAGATTCCCCTGGAACTGGAGTTAAGGACGGTTTGTAGCCGCCATGTGGGTGCTGGATCCTCTGCAAGAGTAGTCAGTGCTCTTAACCGCTGAGCTATCTCTCCAGCCCCCGCCTTTGTGTTTTTTTTAAAAAAATTACATATATTCATTTAGTTTATGTGGAAGGGGACACACATATATTACATGTATGTGGAGGTCAGAAGACAGCTTCAAGAATCAGTTCCCTCATTCTACCATGTGAGTCCCAGAGAATGAACTCAGGTCATCAAACTTGGTGGAAAGCATCTTTACCCACGGAGCCATCTTGCCAGCCCCTCCTTATGGATTTGATTTGTGTTTCCTTGGTGAGTTTGTCCTCAGCATCTTTCCCCCTGGGTCTTTCCTTTGAAGAAATGGCTATACAAATCTACATTAGCTACTTTCCTGTTCCTGTGATAAAACACCATGACCAAGACCACTTATAGAAGGAAGAGTTTATTGGCTTATGGTTCCAGAGGGAGAGTCCATGATGGTAGGGGAGGCATGGTTGCCCAAGAAGAAAGCTAAGTTCTCACATCTTCAAGCAGGCACAGGAGGCAGAGAAGGGGACTAGAAATCTGGCAAGACTTAAGAACTCTCAAAGTCTGCCCTCAGTGACATGCTTCCTCCAGCAAGGCCACACCTCCTAAAACTTCCCAAAACAGTGCCACCAACTGGGGACAAAATGGAGGAAGCCTGTGGGGGATATTCTTATTCAAACCACCACAAAATCCTTTGCCTAGTTTTCATTTGTGTCCTATTTTATTATTGTCATGGTTGCATTATGGGAGTTATTTGCATACTCTGGATGCTGTCATCTTATTCTGCTATTTGGTTTGTATCTATGTGAATATTCACAGCTGCAGCAAGAAGTTAGGTGTGTGGGGAGTAGGCTGGATGGGTTCTTAGCCACACTCCCTGCCCCCAGTATACTAGCGTTTTGGGGGTGTTCCCTGATCAATGTCCAGGTTCTTTTCATCTTGAATGAAGAATTAGACAAGACATAGAGTAGTAGTGGAAGAGCAGCTTTATGGAAATTAAGATAACAGCCAAGAGTGCACTCTCCAGCATGGGAGTGGGCTCAAGCAGTGGGTTTGGGATCCAGAGGCTTTTATTACAAAGGCAAGGGAGGAGTTCCCTGAAGGGTAGACTGTTGTAGGTGATGGGTTTTTTCTTTCATCTAGGGCAAGCCAAGTGACAGGTTGCTTTTGATTGCTAGAGTCCCAGAGTTAACCTTTTTACAACCCAAATGTGGTGTTTTAAAGTCACATTACAGCAACACTTAAAAAGGAAATAGCCTGACTCCTAACATTCATAAGGCCAAGAGCAGACATGACCTGTGGAGCACCTGTTCCTTCAGATGTCTCTCTGAACTGGGTCCTGGGCCAATCTCAGTTCATTCTTTCATTGGCATAGTATCTTCAGCATGAAATGGGGAAGTAGAAGTCAGGACCCACCATTATCAGAGACTCTTGCACTTTGATGCTAGGCCTAGAATATTATATAACAATAAGCAGATTTCTCTCGTTGTTTACAATGAGAAAAGCATGTTGCTTTCAGTGCTTTAATATGTAAAGCAAGCATATGCACATTCATCTTTGGTGGAGGGCAAGGAGGGGTCCTGAAGGATTAGGGTCACGTGCTTAGGTCACAAGATGAGAAGATGGCTCAGAGAGCTTGTTTACATTATAAACAGTAGCTTTTTGGTTGCAACATTAGGTAAAAATCTTTAGTCCAGATTATGTCCATATTGTAAAAGTCATTCCTATACTCACAGTCACATGTGTCTGACTTTATCTTTCTGACTCACAAGTATGGGAAGGGGTTCTGAATTAATGGGATGGCTCAAAGACTAGCCTGGGGATGGAATGGTAGTAATGTCAGGCAAGCCCATCCAGATCTCTCAGATCTCTGATGTCTGCAATGCAGTATCTGGAGGGACCTTTGGAGACAGACAATCTCAAAAGGCCAGTACCCTACCTGGAGCCCCCTTCTTCACAGCTTCCAATGAGGGGCTCACCAGTATTGCCAAAGGTGACAGACAGCATGTCTACTAAGGCCAGCAGACCCTTGGCTGGCAAACCCAGGTAGTCTTGACATCACCCAAGAGAGCCATTCACAGGATATCTCTGTTAACCCAGCTGTATTTAGTGTCTACGAAAGTGTCCCTGTGAGTGCTATGCCCCCTCTCCCAGCCTGGCCTTTGGTTAGCTCCCTCTAGGCACAGCAGGTTGCCCCATCCTGTGCCCATAGGCAAGGGTGAAAGCTACCTGACCTTTCACACTTTAGGGTCCAAACTACTAAGACAAAGAGTTGGTGAGTCACTCCCAGTGGAGAGATGTGCCCTGGGGTCATAGCACTCACCAGATATAGGTCTGGACTGGGGAGATAGCTGTCTTTCTAGTCAGTTGTAGAGGGGACAGAGTATTGGATTGAGTCATATGTCAGCTTTGTGACCCAGAACAGGTCACACATTTGGTGGAGGCTTTGTTGTACCTCCTAAAAGGGGAAGGGGACCAGTGTGGTGAGTGAGTGCCCAGCACTTGCAAATACCTGAGCAGGGACAGTCCATTGTCTTAGGAGCCCTGCTTCAGACTGACAAAGAATGCTTCTATTCTGGACCCCGTGTGCACCCATAAACCTCTCATCTGGACTGACTGATCATTTGTGAGCTTATGAGGATAAATAATGGGCTGTCTTGTTACAGTAGAACACCCATAGCTTTTTAGGTACACATGGAAACCCTCTGCCCTGCAGCAGTCTTTGGGACAGAAACAGCTACCCTCGCTCTTCAGGAGTGGAGGCTGGTAGGCTACTTGTTGGCAGCAGTTAGGGTCAAAGCTAGACTGGTGACCCAGCCAATAGCAGAAACCACTCACATGTGAGAGAGAGCTGCCTCTCTTTGCCTCCTGTGTACTAGGAGTAAAGGCGTGTGCCACTCCTTAGCATGAGCAGGGCTTCCTAAACTTACCACATTCATCATGATCCCTGCTCTTTTCTTCTTCCTTCCTTCCTTCCTTCCTTCCTTCCTTCCTTCCTTCCTTCCTTCCTCCTCCCTCCCTCCCTCCTTCCTTCCTTCTTCCTTCTTTCCTTCCTCCTTCCTTCCTTCCTTCCTTCCTTCCTCCTT
>NW_008352891.1:5081882-5090026 GCF_000622305.1 Nannospalax galili
TTCCTCCTTCCTTCCTTCCTCCTTCCTTCCTTCCTTCCTCCTTCCTTCCTCCCTCCCTCCCTCCTTTCCTTTCCTTTCTTTTCCTTTCCTTTCCTTTCCTTTCCTTTTTCTTTCTGACAGTGACTTTAGTTGAATTAATGAGATAAAAAGAATAAAGCTGTGTTTGCTACCTATAAGAGATGATATTTTGAGAAATAATCAGTACACAAAATCCAACAGGTAGTCATGCTATGGTATTAGATTTTTCTTCATATTTTTCCTGATTTTTCAAAAACAAATGAAAGTTCCCACAGCAAGTCCATTTTCAAAATGCCAAATACTAATGAGGTCACTGACACCATATTCTAAATTCCATCACTAGCTTCTCTGTGTTACAGTTTTTGTTTCCTCATCATGACCCAGTCATAAATGAAGAATCCCAGGGGTTCAATGTTTTCAATGGTAAAACAAGGTACATGAATAAGGTGTGACTGGGTAAATAGGTTCCAACTCTGATGTTAATAAGCAACTCCAGCAAGTTTCAAGGTGGCATAACAACAGAATGTTCAGAGGGATCATGCAGCATTTGCCCGGGTTAAGATCTAAACAGGCAGTGGGTTTCTTGTTAACGTCAATAACAATGTTGGCAGGGTCACTGTCTGCAAACTCTGCTATAGGTGCACTGATTAATTCAACCTCATCGTCTTCAAAAATCTTAGTATGTTCATTGCCTGGTAGCTCACAGCTACAGTCTCTGTAGAAGACAAGGTGATATCAGCTTTGATGTACTTTAATCTGCATCTGGTTGATAGGCAAAATGTGTGCACAGATATGGTCCTCCTAGAGTGACAGCTGCAAGGACCCATCAATCCAGGTCCAAAGTGCATAGCCAACACCAGGTTCTGTTTTACCAAGTGGGACCACCCCACTTGGGTCTTGGGGTCCAAACAGCATGGGGAAGTGGGGAGGGTGATCAGCGCCTTCTTGCTGCTTTCAGGCTCATTCTTCTTAGCCTCCTTCTCCGCCAGAGTCACCTGAATGTCACCTTCATCATAGTGTGGACTGGGGCTAGAGGCATGGGCTGCCAACACCCTACTGCAAAGGCAGCCTAGTCAGCCAAGCTCTGGGCCTTAACCTTGCCACAACAGACAAGACAGAGTTAGTGCAGTTCAGCTCTCCTACTCATGCCTTTCTGCTGTCCAAACCATCCAGTGGTAGTGATTTGCTACAGCAGTCACAGCGAGACAACAATCTGGAGACCCTAATCAGAGCCCTTGGATTTGCTCAGGGGGAGCTTAGGTCCCAGAGGAGGAGTTTCTGCTCTGTCCACATCCTTCTCAGTCCTAAAAGCATTTAGTGCTCCTACTGGGGCCCTCAAGGGTAGTGAAAGGATGGATGCTGTGAGTCTGAAGTTCCACCCTGTAAATCAGGCCGAGAGGGTTAATCCAAAACTACCCCAGGCAGCAAGGCAGGAGGCTGTGAGTGTTCAAATGGCCTGGTCCCACCTGGGGAGTGTGTTTGCTGGTGCAGAACAGAGTAGAGTCCCTGGGGACTCCACTGCTCACACTGCTCACTGCACGTGCAGAGTGTTTGCAGACATGGCCTGCCATTTCTCTTTCAGGGCCTGGAGGATGAGCATTCAGGCAGTGAGGTGGGATTATTGCTTCCTGGATGGCACGGGCTAGGTTTCCTTCCTGAGCCCAGCACCCCCAGCCTAGCAGGTCCCTCCCTGGAAAAAGCTGCAGACACGTGCATCCTGGCCAGCTGGGGCCGAGAGTATTTCCCCTCAATTGTTTGAAGGAAAGTTCAGGAGGTAAATATGGAAAAAGCCGAATGTAGGCAGGTCACCTGCCCCTGGAAGGTACAGCCAAGTCTGAGAGTGTGACCTGGCCTGCTACCACCCTGGTAGGCCCCAGCTCTCCAGTGCTTGGAGATCACTTCACGGTAGTGATGTTGAGGGTACCACACCCCACCTTTGTGGCAGGAGAGGCCAGGAGGCTATAGGGTCTGATAGAACAAAGGATGGCATCATTCAGGGGATGGGGGCTCCCCCCTGCCTGCAATAATGTGTGCTTGGATATGCTCTTAGGGACCTGGCAGCTCGGAAAGTAGCAGAATGGGGAGACTGTGCAGAGTGGGTCTTCCCCATCAAGAAATGGCCTATGACTCAAGGTGTTTAGGCAAATGTCCCTGGGGATCAAGCCCCAGTTCCTTACCTGCTCCTCCTGAGGACATCCTTACCACTGCCCAGCTCTTTCTCCCTTGCAGCCTTGCCTGCCCTCTTCTCTGGGGATTCTTGCCCCTCACCACACAGCACGGTCTGTTCCTCAACGTCTAACTCAACTCCACACACCTCAGGGATTGTAAGGATATATTTGCTGTCTGTCACCATCCCTCTGCCACTGGATTTAGAGTGGCACTAGAATGGTAATCCCTTCTCAGTTACCCCCCATCTCCTCCCTGCCTGGCACAGAGCAGGCCCTTTGTTAGGATGGCTGCATTTCATTATCGTGAGATGGGTATTGAGAGTAGATTGAAGCTCAAGCTGACGAACCATCAACATCAAGGACATGCAGGTTACCAGAGCTTGTGCACAGATCTATTCAAACAAGATCTATTCAAACAAGGCCATTTGGGGACAAATGGCCTGTGACGGCAGAGGTTCTGAGACTTGGTGATAAAAATCCACAGGCCGGATCATCTGCATTAGGCCTGTGTGAATGGACCAGAGCACAGCTCAGCTTCTGTCTGATGCTAGCTGCCAGCTATACATCTATGCATCGTTCGTGTGGACTGTGGTGGGCATGCACTACTTCACAAAGCTTATGCCCCAAACCTCTTCCCTTTCTTGTAACACACCCTAAATCTGGTGACAAGGCCCCAGAAACAAAGACTGCACTCCCTATCCTTCTTTAACTGGATTCTACTTACACTTACATTATGGGCAAGGAGACCTGAAGTAAAGCATGCCACTCTGGGAGCTGAGGCAGGGTCTCACATAGTCAAGCCTGGCATTGTGCTTGCTATGTAGCCCGAGGATGACCTTGAACTTTCTATCCTCTTGCCTTCACATCTCAAGACCTGGAATTACAGTCTTCTATCACTATGCTTGGTTTTTGTTGTTGTTATTGTTGTTTTGTTTTGTTTTTAAAGCAGTGCTGTGGATTAAAACTAGGGCTTCATGCATGCTAAACAAGAACCCTACCAACTGACCTACATCCCTAGGCCCAGTCTGAACCTCTTGAACATGAGAGGACACTGCTTTGGAATTTTCTACCCCATGAATGCCAGATATAACCACTAATATATAAATGACAGCATTATACATTACTGGTTTTGGAGACATGGTGTCTGGTATCTCCTTATATTCTTTTCAGCATATAGCACATAGTAAGCACTTGGTTTGATTTGATTATAAGCTTTTAAAATTCGGAGAGTGATACAACCTGTGTGACTTCCTACCATCTCCAACAGCCCTTCGTTTTCCTCCTTAAACTGCCTTGTGACAGTTCCTGACAGGCTCCTTTGAGGGATGCAAAGTTCATTTTTGACCCAGTCCCTGCTGGTCATCCTAAATCCGGATGACCTCACTTCTTAGATCTAATCTTCCAGATGGGAAGGCCCTGGGGGCTGCATGTCAAGGGAGCATTTACGTGGAGGCCACATGTTGGGGCTGGAGATGGAGAAAGGAAGGGCTTCCGGGAAGGAAGGGCCGGGGTCAGGCCCACACCACATGTGGGATGGCCACAGCATAGCCTCCTATCAGCCACTGCAAGCTGAGAGATGCAAGGGCAGCAATACACTGACCCTCGTACAAGACATTTACAGGAACAGAAATAAAACAGTCACCAGCTCTGTGAGCCACAAGGTCATCTTTGGGTCTAATCTAGACATAAAAAAATGGAGGATGTTTTTCTATCAGCAGCTGTAGTTTCTCGCTGGCCAGGACTCCTTCTCCAGGTGCTGCTGGTTGGAGGCAGGGGAAGAGGGGAGCTTTGGATTTTTCTTTAGATTCATCAGTGTTGTTCAACTTTTTTCAAAGCCCATTTGCATATTCATGCCACGTAAAAGAATCATTTAAGGCAGAAGAGATGACAGTGATTAAAAACATTTGTTGCTCTTGTAGGAACTCTGGTTTGGTTCCCAGCTCATATTGGGTGAGTTATAACTGCCTGTAACTCTAGTTACTGCACCTCTTCTGGTCTCTACAGGTATCAGGCATGCACCTGATGCACATACATACATGCAGACAAACATTCATACACATAAAATAAAATAAATCTAAAAAAGAAGAATCATTTAAAGTAGACTCTCCAGCAATGAGTAAAATACAGCTCCTGAGACCCTTCACTGTCTTCCCTGACAATGGGACTTGTCTATAACCATTAATCAGACAAGGGGTCACTGGTAAGAAAAACAGTAATTCCAATTGCTACAGAACGCACCTTTAGGGCAAAATATCAGAATCAAAACAGGCATCAGGTGAACCCTTTACTCTGAGCACAAGGCTGTCCAAGCTCCCAACATGCTAAACTTGCCATGTGACCAGGAGCCAGGCTTACTGCATGGTTTTGTCTCCTGTGAAACAAAGACGAGTGGCAGTAGTGGATGTGGGGTTGGGGTGAAGCCAATAGTCTAAGTCGATTGGAGTACATGGGGCAAAGCAACGTGGTTGGACCTCTAGTTAGGACAGGGCTGGAGACTCCTGTTTTGCTGTGTTCATCTTTTAGCTGTTAAATTGTGCCCTTAAGGACATCCTGTTGCTGCAGAGCTCTGAGCTTGCTTCCTGGAGAATCTTGGGATTCAGGTTTGGGTAGGGAGGGAAGTGTATCTCTGCCTTGCCATGTATCTAGGAACCTGACTTTGGCAGCAGGGTTCCTCAGAGAAACAGGACCAACAGGATACGTGAACACTTGCAGAAAGAGGGTGATCATGAGGAGACTGATTTGTGATGACAGGAAATAAGAAGCATCTCCACACACCCATTTGCAAGTTGGGTAAGGCTATGAGCCTGGTCCCCAATTGAAAGGCCTGGGAACCTGGAGCACCAACATCTAAGGACACAAGATGAATGTCCCAGCTGACTAGAGAGTGAGTTGAGTTCACCCTTCCCCAACCTGTTTGCTCTATTGGTTGGTGCCCACCTACTCTAGAGAGGGTAGGTCTCTTTTAGTCAGTCTATCTACTAATTTAAATGTTAATTTCTTCTTGACACCTTCTCTAAGACACACCAGAAATAGTCCAATCAAGTTGATATGTAAAATTAATCACCATACTAACTCAAGATGGTTTCTAAATGCAAATGCCTTCCATGTGATACTTTCCACCTGGTCTTTACCAACCGCTCATCTGGGCACTGAGTGGCCCAGCAATGACCCAAACTAATTTGAATTCATACCTATAGATTCTCTGAACTGTACACACTCCAGGCTACAGCCCTAGCTGGCTGAATGGGCTGGAAGACATTGTGTGTGCCACTGAACTGAGTAGGATGTTAAAACTAATGTCATTTTTATTCCTACACTTCACCTTTACATATCAGCCATTTGCTGTGTACGAGACCTGGTACTGAGCTCAGCTGAGGTACAAGAAAAGTGATACCATGTCTTCCTCCCAGTAGCTGACATATGGCTGGGAGGTCATCCTCAGACACACATAGTAAGTGCTCAGGCCCTGAAAGAGAAAGCCCCCCCAGGGCACAGCAATCATAGGGGAATACTTCCTGCAGGAAACCTGGGTTGAGCTGAGCTGTAACACATAAACAGGACTTGAGAAGGTGAAGAACAGCCTAGAAGAGAGAAATGGAATAAGCAAAGGCAGGCATGTGTAAGGCACACTTGGGGAGGGACACAATAGATTGTGGTGGAGGCTGGAGAGAGACGTATGGGACACAGATGAGATATGATTTAGCTATCCTTCAAAAGGAAGCTGATTTGGAACATGCTCAGGCATGAATACTCCTTGAGGGCATTATGCAAGGAACAGATATATCTGAGGTTCCTAGAAGATCAGATGCATAGAGATGAGTGGCTATTGTAAGGGACTGGTGGTAGGAGGGATGAGGAATTGGCATTTAATGGGTACAGAGTACCAATTTGGATGAGGAGAAAGTTCTGGAATGATGATGACCATGGCTGCATAACAAAGTAAATGAACACAGTACCTATGAGCTGCACTTGAGAGTGCCCTTAAAATGAGGCTGCACATGGTGATGCAGACCTGTAATCCCAGCGGGAGACTGAGGTAGGGGAATCATGAGTTCAAGGTCAGCCTGAGCTGTGATCCTGTAGTGATAAATTTCATGTCACATATACACCTAAATGCCGTGTGCTAAGGAGTTTGCACAGAAAACCACCAGAGAGCCTAATGGCCCCCAGCAACCACTGTTCCATCTGCTCACAGCTCTCCAGGTCCAGGAATCCAGGCAGGGTTCAGCAGGGAAGATCTTTGGTACCATATGGCATTGGCTGAAGTTGCTGTCATGTCATGAGCGAGGGCATCTAAGATGGTCCACTCATGTAAACTCAGTTTTCAGGGATGGATGGAGGACTAGGACCCATCTCTTTTTCTCATTGTATCACTAATTGGATAGATGGACCCAGGAATGAATTTTCCTAGTGACCAGTCTATATAGAGACTGAATATCTCTCACAGTTAGCCCTTCAGAGATACATAATATTAGCTATACTGTCCAAACAGGCCCAAGTTTAAAGTGAAGGAAGATGTCTTCCCTCCTAAGGAGAGAGGTCAGGTCACTATGCAAAAGAGCAGGTAAGATGGAGGTTATCATTGGATCAGAATAAAAGTCTTAGAACAACTTTATATGTGTTTCTTTATTGTAAACTCTGCACATGCATTACTGTTCTGATAATATGATATACATATATTTCCAATTTTTTATGAAACATAACATTAAAATGGAAAGACGTATTATAATGTCAAATTAGCAATACTTTTACTATTCTCATCACTCTCATTTTGTTGATGAAAAATACAATTGGGTATGGTTCAGGTTTTTTTAATTTTATTATTTTTATTTTATGTATATGAGTGCATTGCCTGCATGCATGTAAGTGCACCTGTGTCATGAAATCCCCATGGAGGTCAGAAGAGGGCATCAAATCACCTGGAAGTGGAATTATAGATAGTTGTTAGCCGCCATGTGGGTGCTGGGAATTGAACCTGGGTCCTCTGGAAGAGCAGCCAGTATTCTTAACTACTGAGCCATCTGTCCAGCCCCTGTAGTTCACTCTTTAAAGAAAATTCCTGCTTTGATAATTTGCTTAATGATCCAAAAGTCTTGCTGAGTTATTTCGGTATTTGGTTTGGATGGCCTTTGTAGCTGAAAACTACCCAGCTATAGATACAGAAAGGCAATGCAAAGATTTTTATGTGCTTCTAAATATGACTATTAACTTTCCATCATTCCTATTGTTATTTTCACAAATTAACTTGGGGGGTGTGTGTGTGTGTTTACATAAGGCCTCACTATGTAGCTCTGGCTAGTCTGGAACTCTGTAGCCATGGCTGGCTTCAAACACACAGAGATCTGCTTGCCTCTGCCTCTCCAGAGTGCTGGGATTAAAGGTGTGGCCCACTATACCCAACCGGTTTATATATTTTATTTTTTTATTTTTATTTTATTTTGGGGTTTTTATATTTTTAATAAATGTGTTGAAAATTTACCTGCTCTCTTCATTGGAATACCTTCTAGTCACAGAATTGTTTTTCCAAGTTTGTTGTCAGTGTTTCTGAGTTTTAAAACAATTTTACATTTAATTAATTTTATGTGTATGAATATTTTGCCTGCTTGTATGTTAAGTACACCATGCCTACAGAAGCCAGAAGAGGGTGTTGAGGGTGTTGAATTTCCTGGAACTGGAATTATAGATGGTTGTTAGCCACTATGTGGGTGTTAGGAACTGAACCCGGGTCCTCTGCAAGAGCAGCCAGTGCTCTTAACTACCGAGCCATCTCTCCATCCTGTTCCCCGGTTTTTAAAATGTACAGATAGGAGTTTTTCTTCCAGAACACTGACGTTCATCATTCACACCTTAAAAATCCCACAGCATGGCAATGCTTCCTAACAGGTTTTCCAAAATACTCAATTGTACAAACAAAGCAACTTCTACTTTTTTTTTTTATGGTATTGAGAGTTGTCTTAG
>NW_008352891.1:5090191-5111418 GCF_000622305.1 Nannospalax galili
TGCTTTCTTATGCAACACAGGCCCACCTGCCCAGGGGTGGCACCACCCACAGTGGACTGGGCCCTCCCACATCACTCAACAATCAAGATGTCCCACAGACATGGCCACAGGCCAGTCCAATGAAGGCAATTCCCCAATTGAGGCTCCCCCAACCCAGGTGTGTCAAGTTCACACCAAAGCTATCCAGCACAGGAGTGGAACCCAGGATTTTATACCTTGCTACACAAGTGCTCTATCACTGAGCTGAATCCCCAGCTCAAAGGATTACTTTCTTAGGATGAGCCTTTTGTTTTCCCCTGAAGCTACCTCTGTGCGTGTGCGTGTGCGTGTGTGTGCTGCTAGGGAGCTATCCACTGCCTACATCAACTGGCATTAGAGGAAAGGTCAGTGACTTGGGAAGGGTCATTTTTGGTTTGTTTGCTTTAAGCTCAGTGGGTCTTTTTAACATTCTGCTCCCCCCATCATTTGCCAATCTCTAGAACAAAAGATTTTCCTCCCTCTTTCCCTCCTTGCAAAGCATTGGGAAATTCATGTCTGCTTAAAGTTCCTGTTTTTATCATAGTTACAAGCCTCGTGGGGCTCATGGCCTCCTCTCTCCCTGCCTCAGGGACACAGCAATGAATTCCTGTCTTACTATCTCTGTAACTGGATCCTGATTTCTTTTTTTCCTTTTAAATTCTAGGTCAAATGCCACTCCAGCAGCTTTGAGTTTTTCAGTAACACACTGTTTTTACCTGGAGAGGTCATTTACAGTTGAGAGAATACTTCCCCTGGCAGTCCTTCCCCAGCAGCTCACAATAAAAGCCATTCTTTGTGAACTCCAACGGGGAAACAACCTTTTAGAGTGAAGTAGGAATACCCACTGAATAACTCCTTCCAGTGACTGTTCCCATCTTCAATAGTCGGCCTTTTATTTTTTTTTTTTTTTAAAGACAGGGTCTCTTTGTTGTCAAGGTTGATCTCAAACTTGCTATGTAGCTAAGGATGACCTGGAACTTCTGATCTCCTTGCCTTCATCTCCTGAGTTCTGGTATTATAAGTATATGCTGCCATGACAGCTTTTAAGTGATGCTAGGGACCAAACTCAGAGTTCTATGTGCATCAGGCAAGTACTCTACCAACTGAGCAACATCAATTGTTTATTTTGTGTGTGTGGTACATGTGTATGTATATGAATTTGCAGGTACTTACCAGTGTAGGTATGGGGGGGGCAGAGGTTGACAGAGGCATGTTTTTCTCCACCTTAGGTTTTTTTAGCAGGGGCGGGGGACTTTTGAGACAGGGTCTCTTTGTAGCCCCAGCTGTCCTGGAACTCACTATGTAGACCAGGCTGGCCTTGAACTCACAGATATCTGCCTACTACTGCGTCCTGAGTGCTGGGATTAAGGGCATGTATCACCACACCTGGCTCTCCATCTTAGTTTTTGAAACAGTTTCTCACTGAACCAGAAGCTTGTAATTTTCAGCTAGACTGGCTGACACCAAGCCCTCAGATCCTCCTGCCTCTGTCCCCCAGTGCTGGGGCTACAGGTGCATTCCACTGTGCCTAGCTCCTACATGTGTTCTAAGGATGTGAACTCAGGTCCTCATGCTTGCACAACGAATTTCTTTCTTTCTTTCTTATCTTTTTGAAATAGGGTCTCCCTGTAGCCCCAGCTGGCCTGGAACTTGCTGGGTAGACCAGGCTGACCTCGAACTCAGATCTACCCACCTCTGCCTCCCAAGTGCTGGGATTAAAGGCATGTGCCACCATGCCCTGCACTTTAGCTTTCTTACCACTCCATTATTTACCCCATGTTAAGCATTTTTCTACTGGTATTGCCTCTTAGACATTTTCTATTAAAACAACTTAAAAGACATTTCTCAACATTTTTCATTAAGTCTTTAAGAGTGTGAAAAGGGGCTGGAGAGATGGCTTAGCAGTTAAGAGCAATGGTTGCTCTTGCAGAGGACTCAGGTTTGGTTCCCAGCACCTACATGGTGGCTAACAACCATTTGTAATTCCAGTTCCCAGGGGATCCAACGCCCTCTTCTGACCTCCTCGGGCATTGCATGACATGGGTATACTTACATACAATGCAGGCAATACAATCATACTCATAAAAAATAATAAATTTTTTAAAAAAGGAGTTTGTGCATAACTGGGCTGAGCATCACTTTAAGCAAAGTCAGTATTGTTGAGGCTTGTCTTAGATTTTAGATGCTGTGTCCTCAAAACACACTGCTAACTGAAGGGGTTCCATCAGCTCTGAACTATGACCCTGTGCACTGCATATACTGAGAGGGAGGTGTCTCCTTAGCCAGGGAAACATATACAAACTCACATTTCCAATACAAGTGGCTGATTTCTTGTCATGTCTGATTCTTTCTGCTTTGTGTTTCTGTGATTTGCTGTTCAATTTATTGAGTTTGTAAAGTTTTTTTGTTACCAACATCACTTCTCAATACCAACTTAATGTCAGTCAATTTAATTCAATTCTGACACTATCCATGTGGTTAGCCCTAGCCCTGGAAATTTAAAGGTCTCAGTCTCACTAGATTGCCCTCAGTTTAGTTACCAGTCACAAATGGGGTTCCCAGAATACCTGCCTCTGCCTGGCTGATTGCAGGTTCAGTTCCAATGCCCATCCCCAAGTTTTGATAGGATTGATCACAAGGAAGAGTCACAGAGCTCCAGAAAGCACTCTGCCTCTGGTCACCCTTTATCAAAGAGAATCCCAACAAACTGTTAGATGAGGAGGTTCAACCTCAAGGTTGGAGAGGCCCAAAGCACTGGAGTATCTGTCCTCAGAGAGTTGGCGCTGGACCATGCCATTTTCTGGCACATGGATGTGTTCACCAACTTGAAAGCTCCCCGAACTTTGTCCGTTAAGGGTTTTTATGGAGATTTTATTACATAAGCATGATTGATTAAAACCTTGACTTGAGAATTAACTCAGTTCCCAGCCCTTCTCACCAACAGGGGTGGGGCTGAAATTCCAAACCTCTCCTCCTGGCTTGTTCTTCCTGATGACCAGAGCTCCTGAAGCTGTCCAAGTGTCCCTATACCACACAATTCAGCTGATTAGCATAAAAATATTCTTGTCACCTGGAAGACTCTAAAGGCTTTTGGAGCTCTGTGCCAAGAACTGGAGATAAAGATCAAAAACTATTTATTAGATGGAGCCTATTGCTCACTTGGGCTTGTATACCAGGATCATTCTCATTTGGGAATTCTTTTTTTTTTTTTCCCTGCATTATTTGGTTTGCAGTGCTGAGAGCAAACACAGGGCTTTAAGCTTGCTTAGCAGCCACTGAGCTATATCCCCAAAGTAGATGGTTTCTTAATTTGTATGTGTGTGTGCATGGATGTGTATATGCAAAGATGTATATGTGATGTATATGTGTGGGCATGTGTACCATAGTGCGTGTGTGGAGATAGCCAGGCATGTATGGCAAATACTTTTACCCAGTGAGTTATCTCACTGACCTCTATTGGATTATTTTAAGACCATTTCTTGGGGCTGAAGAGATAGCATAGCAATTAAGAGTACTGACTAGTCTTGCAGAAGGCTCCAGTTTGAATCCCAGCACTCACGTGGCAGCTAATAACTGTCTGTAACTCCAGTTTTAGGGGATCAAAAGCCCTCTTCTCTCCTCTGCAGGCGTTGCATGACATGGGTACACTTGCATACATGCAGGTATAACACTCATATGTATAAAATAAAAATAAATTAAAACCATTTCTTTAATATTTTTATATTTATATATGTATCTATGTATGTGTGTATGTATTATGTGTGTGCATGAGCTTGTGTCTTGAGGGCTGGGGAACATGCCACAGTGCCCATGCATGCAATGATATGTGTCATGATGTCCATGTACAGGTCAGAGGACAACTTATGGGGAGTTGGTTCTCTCCTTTCACCATGTGGATCCTGGGAATTGAACACAGGTCATCAGTTTTGGGGGCAGGCACCTTTACCTGCTGAGCCACCTCACCGGCTCCATTCCTTTCTATATTCTAGTTATTTTAATAACAATTAGGTAATATAATCCACATGCCCATAGTAAATCCTCATAGCAGGATATAAGTGATATGCCTATGTCATGATGATACAAAGGGATGGATGTGGGAGGCAGTTCCCACGCATTCTGCATGTGAGACTAATTTGACTTATGGCCAAGAGGGGGCTGGTGCAAATCTGAGTGATAAATATTTGTAAATCTTACTTTGTTAAGAAACTGAGTCATGGAGGATCCTTGAGATGGGGTGACTCACGGGTCCATCCATCCTATGAATGTGCCCTGAGTGAAGTCACAAGGTCAGATGACAGCACCCTTGCCCTTGAGAAGCCCACAGTTCAGTCATCAAAAGGCAAACCAAAAATTCCATCACAGGGTACAAGCACCATGGCATGCGAGGTTCTGGGGCCAGGGCAGTGACTCTAAGTTGGTCCTGAGTCATGGGGAAAGGGTCAAAGATAAACTTCCTGGAGGAAGTGATGCTTGTTACTATATTTTGAAGGTCACAGTTGAGTTCTGACCTATGCCATGCCAATAAGGTTCAGGAAGCTGCCAGGGAGGCAGTGAAGTCAGGGGAGGGCTCTGAAGTTGCACTGGAGGAAGAAAGGTCAGTGCCGGGCCACAGCGCAGGTGTTCGTGTGCAGGACCAGGAGTTTTGACTTTACCCAGAGGATAACCAGCACCAAAGCAGGACTGGAAAAGCTAAAGGGTGTTCAGAGGAAGTGAGAGGTGCGAGGTCCTGCTACAGTTTAAGGACAATCTCTTTCACAATAGGTGGAAGAATGACATGGCCAAGAGGAGGTGGGAAGTATGAAGCCAGTCAGAGGGGTCAATGTCACTGTGGAGTGGAACAGAGAAGATGGAGTCTCAATGGATGGCTACCCAAAGTCAACTCAAGGCTAAAGGCACAGTCCACACAATGATGACCTCATTTACAGACCACGTACAAGTTGAGGGGTCCCAGGCCACCTCACTTTAAACCATCTGACTATAATTTCAGAAGTCCCGTAGACTTCCCCAGTTCCCATAATTCCTTAGAATGACTCACAGAACTTCAGAAAGCACTATATTTACAGGTTATAGTTTCCCTTTATTAGTATGCTTGTGTGTGTGTGTGTGTGTGTGTGTGTGTGTGTGTATGTGTACATGTGGAAGTCAGAGAACAACCTTGTGGAGTTGGTTCTTTCCACCTTTACATGGCTTCTGGGGTTCAAACTCAGATTGTCAGGCTTGCATAATAAGCATTTTACCCACTGAGTCATCTCACTGGCCCTGTTTTTTGTTTGTTTGCTTCTGTTTTTATTTTCCCATAGTAAAAAGGTACAAATAAACTCTCAAAGGAAGAGGAGCTCAGGGGGAAACTGAAAGGACACCAAACAGGTAGCTTCTGTCTTCCTCCAGGTCTCATCAAACTCCCAATTGAAGTGTGACATATGTAAAGACTTGGTACAGAAGGATTTTCGCCTGAGCTTCAATGTCTGTCTGGAGCCTCCCTGTCCAGGACTTTATAGGAGTTCTATTACATATTCATAGGTGATGGATCATTGGCTGTGTGGTTGAACTCAGTCACTAATCCCTTATCCCACCTTCCAGGTTGGTGACATCATATGGCTCTAGCCCCAAACAACCTTCTAATAACACACTGGTCTCCCTGGCATCACCAGTCCCCATCCTGAGTTCCTAGTCAGCTTAATTACCCAGAAGCCACTATCAGTTACCTCACTAAAAACTATTTGCTGTGGTCCCAGGAACCCACCATGACTGACACTCTTATGGTCCAAGAAATTCCAAGGGCTTTAGAGACTTCCTCCCAGGATGGTGGTCCATCAAATGCCCCAGGAGCTGGGGTGGGAATGCAGAGACAGGGGTGTTAGAAAGGGGAGGTTTTCAGTGGTGATGATGGGGATGTTGAACTGGGTCAGTGCCGACAGAAGTGTTTGGGAAGTAGAGCCTGTTGTTCTTAACATCTTCATTGGTTCTAGAGTTCTTGCTACATGTAGTTGAGTCTCGGCCAGTCACAAGCAAACAATTGCTCAATATCAGACAATTGTTCATATCAGACCAAAGCAGGCCTCCTCCTACCTCACTTCCTTTTTCTGTAGTGTTTCCTTTTCTCTGGCTCCAATGGAACCTGCCCAGGTAGCATGGTGCTGCGTTCTGAGCCATCATTGGTCCAGACTGCTGCTGAATTCTGGAATTGGGAAGTAAAGCCAGTGAAGATCTACAAAAACTCAATTTGCAGTTTGCCTCTTAGCTCTGAGGCAGATTTGGCTACAATGTGTTTACACAGCATTAGTTCACTATGACAGAGAAACCCCTTAGTCAACTTTAATTCAGCTTAACAGCTGGCTTTGCCAAGAAGGTCTTAACTGTTTATAATAGAAAAGGAACTTAAAATATATACTGGGCAGAGTTGGGTCAACTTTAATTCATCTTAACAGCTGGCTTTGCCAAGAAGGTCTTAACTGTTTATAATAGAAAAGGAGGATTGGGAGCAAAGGATGAACCCATCCTTTAGACACCCCCACCTACCTCCTCTGAGAGCCCCAAGCCCACCCTGTAGGTCTGAGACCTAGGGTGATCCAAGGGTTCTCAAAATAGGAGATTCTGGGTGCTAAAACCAAAACAGCTACAGGCAAGCTGGGACAGCAGCCCCAACTCAGTTCCAAGGAACAAAGGAACAGAAGTCAACATGGTGGCAAGGCTTGTAATCCTAGCACTGGGTTGGCTGAGGCAGGATTGCTGTGAGTTTGAGGGTAGTATGATCTACATAGTGAGTTGGAGGCCAGCCTGAGCTATAGAGTGAGATCCTGTCTCAAAAGAAGGAGGAGGAGAAGAGGGAGGGCGGTTGGAAGGAAGGGAGGAAGAGAAGAAAGGTAGGAGGAGGGGATGAAGGAAAGGAAAGAAGAAAAGAATGGAAAGAAAGAAGGAAGGAAGAAGGAAAACCAACTTAAAGCCTCAAAAGCACACACATACAAAGAAGGAAACAAGGGACCAAGGTCATTCAGCACCTGGCAGTCCATGTTCCCCCAGCAGCTTTGGTCACTCCCCTACCTCCCTGCTCCAAATTCACTGCATAAGCTGAAACAGCCTTGGACCACTAACCGCTTCTAGAAATGATGCCTTTCTAAGTACCACAAAGCTAAACTCCAAAAGAGGGTTGTGACAAAAACCCACATACAGCCAAGTTCCATCATCTTATAACGTGCAAAGATTGTGACAGGAAGATCCTTTTTCTTTTCTTTCTGGACTTCCAGTCGTAACTGAGCTTGATGGACAGGAAGAAACAGCGAGCAAAATGCCCAGCCAGCTTCTGTTTGTCACAGAGCCCATGGAGAGAACACAGCTCTGCTTTTAATAGCTAGAGTCATCAGACTGGAGGCGCCTCTCTTTGCTAATGTAGCAGAGCCAAATATAAAAGGACAACTCCAACAGCTGGTGCCAGGGCTTGAGGGCTTGTCTGAGGCCCGCCCTGGGAGTCTGCCAGTTCCCCACCTTTAGGAGAAGAATGCTCAAGAAAGACAACAGTCGCACAGCCCAGAAAGTCAAGAGGATCAGGCCTCTGTTCATGACATGTTGCAAGAAGTAGATGACCTCTGTGTGCCTTAGAAGACCTGGCTGATCATTAACCCCTCTGGGTACTCACAAGGATATTCAAGTCTCTAAACCCGGGTTTTGACAGGGCATAGGAAGGGTGAAGGGGGTCATCTTCACATTCTTCATTGTAAAGAAACTTGGACTCCATATTGTAAAGAGGGAATCAGCACATACACACGGTTAATGGTTTGTTTGGAGATACCTTCCTTCCAGTCTAGATGGGTCTGGAGGATCTAATGTTGCTTCCAGCTAACTTGACTCAGTGTTTCAAGAAGTGCCTGAGCCTAGACATCCACAGAATGAAGGAAGAGTGAGGAGATGATAACAAGAGAGTTGCAGGCATCACAAGACAGTTGCAGGCATTACAAGTCTCAGAAACGTGCTGACCACCTGGCCAGAGGAGTAGGACTGAGCTCCAGGACAAATTGACCTTATCTGCCACCTTTCCCTTCTCTACTATAATCTGATGACTGGAGATGAGACGAAAGACAGATATTTAGGATTTTAATCTACTAACTTCTCAGACTGCACATTCTCTGAATAAAGTGTAGATCTAAGAGTCAATTCTTGTCTCTGATCATTGGCATCTGGAAGTGTTGGGCAATGGAGTCTGGTATTACAGCTACATATCCACCTGTGACTCTCCCTGCATCTGTCACCAGTGTACTCAGGACCAGTGGTAGGAGTGAAGTACCATGGTCTCTGAGTGGCTCTGATTTTTACATCTTTTTTTTTTTTGAGACAGAGTCTCACTATGTAGCCCTGACTAGCCTGGAACTCACTATGTAGACAAGGCTGGCCTTCATCTCACAGAGATCCACCTGCCTCTGCCTCCCGAGTGCTGGGATTAAAGGTGTGTGCCACCGTGTCCAACTATGTCACTCATCTGTGACTTCTGGTTGTGGCTTTGCTTTTGCCTTCCATCCTTTTCCTGAAGGTACTTTGAGTGTCTCTGCTCATCTGAGGATCTTCCCCTGGGGCCCTGGGTCAGAGATAGACCAATAAGGAAAAGCCAAACAGAAGTCACCAGCGTATTCATGCTTCTGCTTCCACAAGGAAGTGCCCAAGGTGAGGGTGACAGGAAGGTGACCAGGGAAAGTGCAGCACACAAAGGTTGTTTGGTGAGGGTTGTTCAGCAGGTGGAAGCCTGTACTTCTCCACTGCTGGGTGTGGGTAAAGGCACTGGAGCTGGAGCTCTATGGTTGGGCATGTAGCCTATATATGCCAGGCCCTGGGCTCAACCCCCTAAATATAAAAAATAAATATAAATAACAAATTTCTTTTCTCTTGGTATGGAGGAAGAGAGACCTCTTTGCAAATATAAAATTTCTTCACAAAAGGGAAATTTGTGCCTGACCATCAATGCTTTTTCTACTGATTCTCAATGGTCTTGAATGCCATGTCATCCTATAGATGGCCTATACTGGTTACTTGGACTTACTTCTCTAGGAGTCTCATATGTTCTCCAAGATAACATACAAGGCTCTGTTGATAGTTCCAGAAGTTGTGAGACAACCCCCCTCCCCCTCTACACACTGTTCTAGTAAGCACCAGCACAGAATTTTTGAAGCCCATTGAAAAATAAAAACATAGGGCTGTGTTTCAAAGACTATTTGAAGGTGTTGGCAGCAGGGCCTGTGTGGCTCTGTAGGCTACATCCTGGTCCTCATTTCCTGGATGTCTGGCTTTAGTGTTCTGTTTGGAGTTGGAGACAGACAGGTGAGACATAATTGGATGAGAGGGTGTGACCTGTCAAGGTCTGTCAGTTTGAATCCTTCTTGACCCTTCTCTGTGGCGTTTATTCCTTTTGAGAATGGATCAGGACCTCTGTGGCATGAGGGTTTTGTAGACAAAGGTCAGAGCATTTATTTTGTGTCTGGTGTGTGGATATGCGCTTTTGTGTGTACGTGTGTGAGCACACATGTGTGCACATGCTTGTGGAAGACAAAGGTCCATGCCAGGTATCCTCCTCTACCTTATGTTCCCTGGAACTCACTGATTTGGCTAGACTGGGTGGCCAGAAACTCCAGGGAGTCTCCTGTCTCCACTTCCCCAAAGCTGGGATTACAGATGTGTGCCACTGTGCCGGGTTTTTTACCTGGGTACTGGGGATCTGAACCCAGGTCCTCATGCTTGCACTACAGGTACTTTATCAGTTGAGCCATCTCCCCAGCCCCAGAGCATGTCTTTATGGCCAGCTCCTATTAAAAAAAGCCACGTTTCCAGGTGTTTATTTTAGTTGTTTATTTTGGAAATGCTGGGGATTAAACCCAGGGCCTTGTGCATGCTAGGCAAGTACTCTGCCACTGGTCTACACTTCCGGTCTTATTTCTAGATTTTTATGGTTGTCTATGGTGAAAAGAGTGCTGGCTCCTATGACTCACGTTGTGGGAAAAGGGGACTCTAGTTTCTAAGACCCGTGTTAGAGTAGAATGAAGGGTGAGAGATTGGGAGAGCAAGGAAAGGTCAGGAAGACCTTGAGTCTGAGGCTCAAAATCAAAGTTCTCAGCCTGAAAGAGGCCATCCTTTGGGGCATTGTGTTCTGAGTCTCCAGACATTTACATGAAACTTTTTGCTGTAAAAACCTCAAAAATACACAAAATTAGGGGCTGGTGTGATGGCTCAGCAGGTAAAGGAGCTTGCTGACAAACCTGGGACTCACATGGTGGAAGGAGAGAACCAGCTCCTGAAAACTGTCCTCTGACTTTCACAGATGTAGTGTGGCATATAAGTACCCACACAAATACACACATAAATGTATTAAAAAGAATATACAGTATTGAAAAAGAGTATCCTTAATCTCCTTAACTATCAACCCAAGGCCTGTCTCCTTCTGTTTGTGTTCCTGACTTTTTCTCTCCCCGCTTTACCCACCTACTCAGAACTATTTTGGAGCAAATTCCAGTTACACTATTTCATTTGTAAACTAACATTCTCTGTCTGTCTGTCTGTCTGTCTCTCTCTGTTTCTCTATCTCTCTGTGTCTTTGTCTATCTCTGTCTCTCTGTCTCTGTCTCTCTGTCTTCCCCCTCTCCCTCTCTCCCTCTCTCTCTTTCTTTTCAGACAGGATCTCATATATCCCTAGATTGACCTTGAACTAGCTATGTAGCAGAGGGTGACCCTGAACTTCTGATCCTCCTGCCTCTATCTCCCCATTGCTGGGATTACAGGTGTGTACCACAAAACCATTTATATGGTGCTATTGATGGAATCCAGGGCTTCCTGCATGAAACGTAAGTGCTCTACCAACTGAGCTACCTCCTCAGACCCCTCTGGTATGCATCTCTAGGAGATAAGAATTTTGTCTTAATCTATAACCACAATACTCTTATCATATACCTAAAACAAATAAAAAGAAAATGTATTTTCCTATAAATAAAAGATAGTGTTATTAGATTTCATAGAAAGTGCCTACGATGGCCTTGCACCTGCTTGGATTTTTATATGTATTCTGAAATTGTGTATTTTACAAATGAAAATACTGACTCTTCAGACAAAATACTAACTTGCTCGGGACTGTATAAGTAGCATAGAGCTACCCTTTGTAGGAGACTTTACATCACTGTGACAAAGTACTTGACATAAAAACTTTAGGGAGGAAGGATGTATCTTAGCTCATGGTTTCTAAAGTTTCAGTCTATCATGATGGGAAGGGTATGGCAGATAAGATCAGCTCACATAGCAGCCAAAAAGCAGAGAGAAAAGAGAATACTTGCCCTCTCCAACTCTCACTTTTTTTCTTCTTACTCTATCCAGTGGCCACCAGCCTAGGGGGTGATGTTGCCACATTCAGGCAGAGTTCCCCACCTTTGTTAATCCTCTCTAGAAATGTCCTCACATACACCCAGAGGTACATTTTACCAATCTCATAGGTGCTTCTCCATGCAATCAAGTTGGCAATTAAGATTAGCTATCACAAGTTCACCCTTGTCAGTCTGATGCTCAAGCACATATCCTGAAACCCTGACATTCCACCAACAAAAGGCTCATGTCTATCTCATGATACAAAATGCATTCACTCGGTCCCAACCTGCCCATAATCTTAACAGCTCCAACATTGTTCAAAAATCCAAGTGAAAAGTCTCCTCTGAGACTCAAAGCAAAAATCTTAGCTGCAAGCCAGCATAAGATCAAAAGGAAAATGATGCACTTCCAATATACAATGGCGCAGAGTAAACATCCCCATCCCAAAAGGGAGGAATGGGAGCACAAGGAGGGATGGGACCAAAGCAAACCTAAATCCCAGACAGCAAAGTTTAAATCCTGTAGATGATCTCCATGTTAAACCACCTAGTGCCTGACATTCCTGATCTGAGCAAGTCAGGTATGGTCAGGCAGACAAGGAACTTGGGAGAACAAAACAGTGATTTCCCCTACTGACGTGAAGCATTCACCAAAGGTAAAGCCAGGCAGAACCAGCTGATCGAACAAATGCCTACTTTCCTTTAGAACTCATAGACAAATCAGAGGGATCACTTATTTCTACAC
The DNA here is from genome assembly GCF_000622305.1 of Nannospalax galili. NCBI lineage: Eukaryota > Metazoa > Chordata > Mammalia > Rodentia > Spalacidae > Nannospalax > Nannospalax galili. The sequence goes on from NW_008352891.1 coordinate 5,102,282, forward strand.
TTCTATTATTTAATTTTAAAAAATATTTTATTATTTTTATTTTATGTATATGAGTGTATTGCCTGTGTGTAAGTGAGTGCACCTGTGTCATGCAATGCTGCAGAGATCAGAAGAGGGCTTCGGATTCCCCTGGAACTGGAGTTAAGGACAGTTCACAGCCGCCATGTAGGTGCTGGGAATGGAACCCAGGTCCTCTGCAAGAGCAGTCAGTGCTCTTAACCACTGAGCCATCTCTCCAGCCCCTAGATATTTAAATTTTTAATTGTATTATTAATATTGTGTGTACATTATGAGGGGAGTGCACATGCCATGGTTAATGTGTGGAGGTCAGAAGACAACTTTGTGGAGTCAGTTCTCTCCTTCCACTTTTATGGGTTCCAGAGATCGAACTCAAGTCGTCAGGCTTGAGTAACAAGCATCCTTATCCACTAAGCCATCTTGCAGGTTCTATTAGGCATTAAACAACAACAAAAATTTTGTAGGACTGAAGAGATGGCTCAGTCTTGCAGCTTTTACAGAGGACCTGGGTTGGGTTCCTAGCACCTACATGGCAGCTAACAATTGTCTATTTCCAGTTCCAGGAGATCTGATGCCCTCTTCTGGTCTCCATGGAAACTGCACACATGGTACACATACATACATTCAGGCAAAATACTCATATACAGAAATCTTTTTTAAAACCCCACATGCTTGGTGTCTAGACAACAATCTGTTCTGTAGTTCACAATATAATATAAATATATCTTTTATTCGTTGAGACCCTAAGGTAAGTATAATCCTTTAGTGAGTACTCTATAATTTTTTAAACTTTCTACTGAATGGCTACGAAACTCTTATTTTAAAAATACCATGATGGGGCTGAAGAGATGGCTCAGTGGTTAAGAGCACTTTCTGTTTTACCACAGGACTTGTGTTCAGTTCCCAGCACTCATGTTAGGTGGCTCATACCTACCTATAACTGCAGCTCCAGAGGATTGAATGGCTCTCTTCTGGCCTCCATGGGCATGCACATAAATATGGCATGCAGACACACACACACACACACACACACACACACACACACACAAATAAATCTATTTATAGGTTGGGTTTTTTTTTTTTTTTTGGTCTTGTTGAGACGGAGTCTCCCTGTAGCCTCAGCTGGCCTGGAATTCACTAGGCAGACCAGGCTGGCCCTGATCTCACAGAGATCTGCCTGCCTCTGCCTCCCAGATTCTGGGATTAAAGGCATGTGCCACCACTCTTGGCCACAAATAAATCTTAAAAGATTAAGTGAAGGTATAATATTCATAATAACATAGCTAAAAATAAGTGTAATCTAATTTTGATGCTAATCAGTTTACTAATTTAGGCCTTTTGTTTTGAGGGATTCATGACTTTTACTAATCAAAGTAAATAGAAAAGACATGAGAATGCCAAATATTTTATTTAAAGTCATTTGCATAATATAGCTGGGTGTGGTGGTGCATGTCTTTAACCCCAGCACTTGGGAGGCAAAGGCAGGCGGATCTTTGAGTTCAAGGCCAGCCTGGTCTACATAGGAAGTTCCAGGCCAGGTCGGGCTACAGGGAGACCTTCTCTCAAAAAAATAAAAAAGATAAAGTCATTTGCACAATATGTAAAGATTTACAAAGAATTTTTTCAAGTGAATTCCAAGGGATTACTTAGAAGCATCCTTGCTATCTGTAACATGTATGTACCTACATTCACACACACACATCATACATATACAGATCATGCATACACAAATGCAGATTCACACACACAGATGCAGATTCACACACACAGATGCAGATTCACACACATACACACACACACACACACACACACACGCTGCTGTTCACACAGACTTATCAGATGCAGGTTTGGGTAATGCAGGCTGTTACGGGGTCAGTTTGAAGTAGATTGAGTGTAATGGCATGAGAAATGGAGCAGAGCTAGAGCCCCAGGAACAGAGGCAGGAGTCCTTCACTGTGGCAGTTTTCCTGGATGAGCACGGGACAAGCGGCTGGGTGACTAGTCAGTATACCTATCACACTTCAGTCTTGGGATGCTCCTTTTTCACTTTGTGTGAGCAGGTCAGTCTGGTGTGATTGATATGCTCATATGTCTGGTATTCCTGACATGATTTTACACATTCTTTGGTGTCATTATTTACTGATACAAATAAGTCATTTATCATCTTGTGCCTCCTAGCATGCTGGCAGATGGTAGCTGTTTATTTGTTAAACAAGATGTGGAAGTCATTCTTTCTTGGAACTTATATGCAGAACAGAAAAACTCAGATCATGGCTATTGCTTTATAAAATGGAATAATACAAGGCTAGATACAGCCTGAAGGCTGCTATTCCATACAGAGAGGAACTCAAAGCAGGCCCTGACTGTTCTCCTTGGAGACAGCAAATGCTATATATTTCCTTGTGGTTGTTCTGTCCTACTTCTTGAATGCCCATGGCTGGAGACTCAGTTTTGTGACCAGAGCAGTAACAGGATGTTTTACTGGCCCAGACCTCTGTACACTGAGTTCTGACAGTTGGATCTGTGATGGCCCAGCAAAGCCAGAGGTACCCCATGTGTCTACAGTAGCCCAGAAGGCAATGGAGGGCCAGAGGCCAGCATCTATGGAGGAACCACAGCAAAGATACTCAGAGGGACAGAACAAAGCCACACACTCCTCAGCGAGTACCTATTCCCATTTGATAAACATATCCTAGGCTGAGTGCCAGCTGTGGGAACAAGGGTGACCCTAAACATGCTCAGTGTGGTGGGGGCCAGGGAGCTGTAGTCCAGGCACATCCAGCAGCTGCTAATCATCCAGGGATGTAGTAGATGTGCACTGGACTGGAGAGGTGCTGAGGACACAGGTGACTTGAATAGGTAGGTAGCTCACACTCCTGTTGTACTGATTCTTGCTGCCCTTCTATCTCTCCCTTGGCCCAAGCCTATGTCCCAACAAGAGTCACTAAGGCTACTTATATTAGCTCTCTGGGGCTACCACAGCAAGTACAATAGTCTGATGGCTTAAATGACAGAATGCATTGTCTCACAGTTCTGGAGGCTGAAGGTCCAAAGTCAAGGTGTGGGCAGGACTACACTCTCTTGGAAACAGGTGTATGTCAGGGTCCTTCCTGTTTGTCCCTCCTGGCAGCAAAGGTTTTTGGTGTTCCTCAGTGCACAACTGCCTCCCCATCTCTCTGCTCATTCTCCCAGGCCTTCTGCTGTGCCTGGATTTTCTTACTTCTTATAAGGACATGGGTTATGTTGGATTAGGGGTCCAATGTGTTCCTGGATAATCTTACGTTAATTCTGTAATGACCTCATTTACAAAGATCATGTTCCAAGGTATTGGGGGGTCAAGACTTCAGCCCATATTTGAGGGGACATATATAGACTGAAGGGGAGAAATCTGGGCCTGGTGGATGACTCTAAATGACCAGTTGATGAGGAACTGCCATGTGACCCTCCTGTCATACTGCAGCATCCCAAGCCAAGTTCTGAAGGTGATGAGCAGCTCACCTGGCAGTCCATATCAATGAGAAAAATAGAGAGCATCCATCAAGATGTGTTCTTTGCCTTTCTGGAAACCAGACACAATTACCAGTACCCTGCAGAAATACTTTCCTCTTTCAAATAGCAAGAAAGGATTGAACTGCAAGGAGGAAGGGGTGGGGAACAGTGTAGTCGGAAAAATACACATGCGAACAAAAACTTCCTCGGGGGAGATCCGGTGGGGAGGGTAGGTAAAGGAGGAAAGACTAAAGCAACAATGACCCATGGGCTAATTGTGTACTAGCCCCATCCTTTTCACCTAAACCCTCTATTGGGGACGTAGAGGGGGTGAAGTGGGGAGAGAGAAAAGCACAGATGGAGGGTTGGCCTTGATGAGGATGGGAGATAGAAAGATCAGATAGGGCAGGGATTTCCAAGCAGCAGTTACAGGAATGTCCTTACTGGAAGCCAAAAGAGAGCTCTGGTTCTTGGTTTCTTGTTCTCTTTTACCCTTACCTGGAAGTTATATCTTCGGATGTGTCAGAAACTGAAAAGAGGCACTTGGACTGACCACCTCCCCATATTTCACCCCAGTTGCTGTTATCAATCTTACCAAAAGGTCCCAGAAAAGCAGCTCCATTCCCAAGGGCTCAAAGCTTTAACCTATGAATCTATAAAAAAATTTCTAGAACTCACCTTCTGTGGTCTGTAAATTTCATTCTTCAAATTTGTGAGACAAGAACCCAAAAGTCACTGACTTGGGACAGCTTGAATTTTCCAGGACCCTAGCACCCCAAACCTCCCTGTTAGAGACTTTCTCACCAAGAGCTGAGAAAGTCTCCTTTGAATTCAAATACATCCCCAAATTTCCTACCCAGTGACTCTCAACTTGGCCTCTTAGCAGGAACACTGATCATAAAGGACTGGGTCCAGGCACTGCTTGGTGACAGTTGTCAGCATGAGACAGGGTGGGTCCAGGTTTTCTGAGACCTGAGGCTTATTCTGTTTCCAAAGCTCTATTTAAGAAAAATAACACACAATTATGAACACAAAATTGCTGACTCCACTAGTGTCCTAGAATAGCTGCCTTCAGTGGGATCAGTCTCTGTCCAGCAGGGAGAAGTAACAACAGGACAGACAGAGTCCCTGTGGGGACCAGTGAGTGCTGCAGGCAGGATGGCTTTGGAACTCCCAGGACCCCATGGGGACTTGGGAAGGATGGATCAGAAAGGCTCCTGGAAGCCTGTGTGGGGAGGCAGCAGTGACTACAGGAGGAAGTGAGGCTAGCAGGAAAGATTGAGTAAATTAGAGGGCTGGCTTGCTGTCATGCAGGGCATGGTGAAAGACAAGGCAGGTAGTGTCCAATAAAGGAGGTGTTCTGCTTCTGACTGGGATGCAGCTGAGGGTGCCCAGGGCTGCAAGGCCAGGACAGGAGGGGAGAATGGAATTCCACCCTAGCAGGATTATGAGGAGACTGGTGAACCAGGGCATCTATAACTGAGATGGGGGAAAGAGAGAGAGCAAGAGGAGAGAGGAGGAAGGAGAAGGTGGGAGGAGAGAGAAGAAGATTACAAAAGAAGGGAAAGAGCCGGTGTGGCAGCTCACGCCTGTAGTCTTGGCCCTTGGGAGCCTGGAGCAAGATAGTTGTTGTGAGATTGAGGCTAGCTTGGGATACAGAGGGAGACCCTGTCTCAAAAGATTGAGGAGGAAGAAGAGGAGGAGGAGGAGGGCTGGAGAGATGGCTCAGTTCAGAGCACTTGCTATTCTTGCAGAGGACCTGTATTCAGTTTCTAGCACCTACATGGAGGCTTACATTGGTCTCTAACTCCAGTTGCAGGGGATCTGATGTCCTCTTCTAGCCTCAGTAGGCACTGCACCCACATGGAGCACTGTGGTGGTTTGAATGAAAATGTCCCCCATAGGCTCCAAGTATTTGGACATTTTGTCCCCAGAGGATGGTGCTGTTTTGAGAGGTTTTAGAAGGTGTGGCTATCTTGGAGGAAGCACATCACTGAGGGTGGGCTTAGAGAGTTCTTAAGCCTTGCCAGATCTCCAGTCGCTTTCTTGCTTCCTGTGCCTGTGTGATGATGTGAGAGCTTAGCTTCTGCTTCTCCTGCTCTAGCCACCTCCAGCCACCTCCAGTCACATGCCTCCCCACCATGATGGACTTTAATTCCCCTGGAACCATAAGTGCAAATAAACTCTTCCTTCTATAAATTGCTTTGGTCAGTGTTTCTATCACAGCAACAGAAAAGTGACCAATACAGTAATTGGTACCAGAGAGTGGACTGTTGTCAGTGAAGAACCTATGTGGTGTTTTGAAAAAATGTGGAAGACTTTGGAAGCTTGGGCTATGCTGGGATAAGTCAAGAGTGCCTAGAATGTAGAGCATGGCCACCAGGCCAGATACCTCCTAGTGAGGATGACAGGAAGCTGGCCCATTCCATTCTAGATACACTGTCTCTTACCCAACAACACCCAAGCAAAACTATTAAGCCTCTAATCCTTTAATCCTTACTGGGTCCCTTGTAGATTACATGACTGGAGGACAGGACAAAGGTCACATAGCCTTAGAAACCTCCTCCCTCCCCCTCACCTGCTGGCCTGCCAGAAAACCCAACCTTGCCTCTTTGCCCATGAAGCTTGCCCATATAAACCTCTGCTTCTGTCATAATAAGGTGTCCACTGACACAGCCTCCCAGGTATTTTCTTCCCATTGTACTCACTGCTGCCTGAGGCCTCCCTCCCCCCACCAGTCTCTCTCCTCACCCTGACTTTCCATGACAGGGTCCTGGTGAGCAACAGTCTCCTGGCAGCAGCAGGGTTTGGGCCCAGGCGGGGGGGAGGGGGGCGGTGACAGTTGGCACCCAATGTGGGGCTCGAGACAGGCTCTCTGGGTTGTGCAGGAGGAGGGTGAGTACTCCCCAACAGAGTGATATTGGCTGCTAAGCTTTGGCCATCCTGCTCTGAGGATCGCCATTCTCTTCTGTTTTGGTTTTTTTTTTTTTTTGAGACAGGGTCTCCCTGTAGCCCCAGCTGTCCTGGAACTCACTATGTAGATCAGGCTGGCCTTGAACTCATAGAGATTTGCTTGCCTCTGCTGCCCAAGTGCTGGGACTACAGGCGTGTGCTACCACGCCCAGCTTCTTTCTTCCTTTTTACTTTTGGTTTGTGCCTTCGTGAAGGACTGTTCAAGATGAAAGAGAAACTGAAGCTTTCTGATCAGGGCCACTCTCTGATGTTTATCAAAAGGCTTCTAGTCCTCTGAATGGACCCCCAACTGCCCACCCAGGTGTTGGCAAAGACCTCCTATCTATACATCTCTTTACTACAAAACCCGGTAACACAACGACCAGTTAAAAACCATTAGAGTGGTTGCTGGTTCCTGAAATTTGTGGTCAGACTTGCACTCTGGACTAGTTAGGAATTCCCCCATGACCTCTGGGTCTCAGGAACATTCCACTAGGACTTGGCATTTCGCCCCCCTTTCCTTTTCTATCATGGGCAACACCCCTGGAAACTTGAGGGATCCCCAAATCAGGGGCCTCTGGGCTCTTCTTAAAAGTAGAGGGGTTAAACTCTCTCAGAAAGAGGCTGCCCCCTTTTGGGGTGAAGTCCTACAACTTGCCCCTTGGATGGCCTCCGGAGACCCATATGACTCAGAAGCCTGGACCAGGGTAGCCTACCTGGCCAGACAGAGGGAGATCGAAAACAGCTCCCCCCCCAATTCCTCCCCATCAATGTGGCCATCAGAAAATGTGTAGGTCTCCCCCCACAATCCACAATACCAGAGAAGGCTCCCCCTTGTCCCAACTCTTCCTCTGAGGACTTAGATGAGGAATGCCTGGAAGATCGCCCCATGGCCAACCTGGCATCCCTAGAACAGGCCATAGAAAGTATCAGAAAAGAGTTAGCTAACTTTAAAATGGAACCCTTACACCTCTACTGCCCCCTGCCTTTGCCTCCCCACCCACACGAGGAAGCTGGGGATCAAGACCCCAAAACTCCCCCTAGGAAGAAACCCCAGCCTACTCCCACAGCCCTGCCAAAACCCTCCCCTTTGGCTACCCAACAGCTCTGCAATATCAGGGACACCCAAAACCTAGAATATCAGGCCTTGCCAGTTAACCTGGTCCCCACCTTTTACAGGCCCCTACAATGGTACTCATACTCAGCAGGAGACCTTAAGGAACTCTGACAAGCTATATGCAAGGATGGTGTACATGCCCTCTGGACAAAAAATATCCTCCTTGGCTTCAATGCCTGGCTCCCTCTTCTTACAATGGGAGGCCCTTTTCCATGACAAGTGTATCCAACAACACCACAGAAACACTGACCAAGCTGATATCAATTGGAACTTTGATGCCCTCTTTGGTCAGGGTGACTGGGCCACAGGAGTCCAGCAAGTGGAATTCCCACCTGGGTATTATGGGTATTATGACCAAGTGCACCTTGAAGGCCTGGGAGCATATTACCCCTCCTTCTGGCCCTACCTCTGAATCATCCCTCATGTTCCTCTGGCAAAAACCCAAAGAATCCCATGCTGACTTTATACCCAGGTCCAAAACTAGCATAGATAGAAAAATTTCTGACCCCATGACAAGAGACATCCTACTCCACAATATCATTTGGGATGGGATGACCTCTGAATGTAAACAGGCCTGTCAAAGCTTAAAAGAGGAACATTATGCTAAATGGATTGTGGCCACCCAAGGTATAGGCACAGCCACTCATAAGGCCACATCCATAGCTCAGGCTTTCTCAGCTGCCTTAAAACAAGAGGGTAAATGCTTTAAATGCAGGGATAGGGGACATTGGAAAAATGAATGCCCTCTAGATAACACCAAAACTAAAACAAATGAAGCCCCTAAGACAGTCTGCCCTCACTGCAGAAAATGATTCCATTGGAAACACGATTGCCATTCCAAATATGATAAAGAAGGAAAGCCGCTCCCACCTTTAAACTTCTCTCAGGGCAGCCCTCAGCCCCGCCAGTAAGAGGGCAGCCTCCTAAGGTCAGAACCTTATGGACCTCCATCATACTAGAAAAAAATCACCCCCAAATAGTTATCAAACTATGGGGAAAGCCCTTTAAATGCCTCATCAACACAGGGGTCGATAAGACTATCATTAGGAGACAGGCAGTCCCCTCGACATGGTCCTTACTACCGGGCCCCAAGTTAGTGGGGGTGGGGGGCACCTCCCAGGCCTTCATAACTAAAGAAACCCTCACATGGGGGGACCATGATGGAAACAAAGGCCACATCTGCCCTTTGGTTGCTGACGTGGCTACTAACCTACCAGGAAGAGACCTCCTTGGAGCTCTCGATGTAATTATCACCACTGGGGATGAGGGTCCTTCAATGGACCCCAGTGACCCATCTGATTCATGCCCATTTTGCCCATTCACTGATTACCCCCAATTCTAATGGCCACTGTTAATTATCAAACTTCCTGCCTAGAATGGAACTCTGATGATCCTGTCTGGGTTTGTGCTGGATAGCTTCAGTGTCAACTTGACACACCTGGGTTGAGGGAGCCTCAATCGGGGAATTACCTCTATTGGACTGGCCTGAGGCCATGTCTGAAGGGCATCTTCTTGATGAGTGATGTGGGAGGGCCCAGCCCACTGTGGGTGGTGCCACCCC
>NW_008352891.1:5111971-5161744 GCF_000622305.1 Nannospalax galili
CCCTCAAATACCCCCCTGTCATCCATCGATATCAAATATCGTTCCTTCTCCATTCCATCACACCCAAGAGATTATACTCGATTTGCTGTCTCAGTCCCCGTAATCAATAATTCTGGATCTGCAAAAAGATATGGGTGGACTGTTCTCCCCCAAGGCATGGCTAACAGCCCCACCATTTGCCAAGAAATGGTTGCTTTTGCCTTAAAACCCCATATTAAAAAGGGACTCCCTGTTTACCATTACACGGACGACATCCTTGCCTGGTATGAACTCCCGCTACCCTTACCAGACCTCAGGGATCAATTAATATCCTCCCTTGAGGCCTCTGGCCTTCAAATCACTCTTACAAAAATTCAGCTCATCCCACCCATAAAATTTCCAGGCACTGACATTTCCCTAACAACCATCTGGCCACTAAAACCTGTCCTCTCCTTCCCTTCCCAACTTACCCTGGCTTCCTTACAGAGTTACCTAGGGAACCTCAACTGGCTCAGGCCTTGGCTCCCATTCTCTACAGACACCCTTCAAACCCTCTTCAACCTCCTAAAAGGGGACAAACATCCTTCATCCAAACACTCACTCACATTGGAAGCCAACAGGGCATTAGCAGCCATCAAGAGATGACCCTACACTGCTATAAGCCCTTCTCCCCAGTCCACCTCCTGATTTTCAATTCCTCCCCAACCCTAGTTGGGGCCCTCCATCAACCTCAAGGGGTCCTAGAATGGCTTCACAGCCCTATTGTCAATGCCCCTCACTTATTAACCGAAATGGACGCTTTGGCTAACATGATATGTCAAGGAAGAAATCGTTCCTTACAAACATTAGGGAAAGAACCTGACAAAATCATCACCCCCTTTTTCCTCTCTGATGTCCAATGGCTGATCCATAATCACTCCTGGATAGCTGTTAGCCTAATGGGATTTCTGGGACAAAGAGACAACCACTTTCCCAGAGATAAATGGCTCCCTCCCTTGGCTCCTTCCCCATCTGTTCTCCCAAACCCCTTTGGAAGAAGCCATTACAATCTTCACTGATGGGGGCTCCTGGGGAGTTGCCACTGTCCTCTGTAAGGACACCATCCAACCACCCACTGTTCTCTTCCAAGAACTTCCTCATAATTCCCCCCAATATAAAGAATTATATGTGGTCTACCTTGCCCTAAAGGAGGTTCATGAGCCCTCCAACCTATTTTCTGATAGCATTTATGTCACTAACCTTCTCCCCTGGATCTCGTGATCTTTTGTTAAACTTGACCAAAACCCCTTATCCCCTTGCTCATTTCCATATCCACCCTTTTAGAGGGACGTAAACAGCCCCTCTATATGCAACATATCTGTTCCCACAGCCCCTTTCCAGGACCTCTTATGGAAGGCAATGCCCTCACTGATTGCATTGCCTCCCGTGGGGTCTTCCATTCTACCCTTACAAAAGCTAAAAGGTTTCATGCTCTTACCCATACAAACCTCAAAGGCCTCCAAGCCCAATTCCCTAACACCCCTACAGCCCACCTAAAATGGATCCTAAAAACTTGCTCCTCTTATGCTTCATTAATACATACCCCTGCATTACAAACTCTGGGTACCAGCCCCCACAGCCTGAAGGCAAATGCCCTCTGGCAAATTGACATTACTCATGTCCCCCAATTCGGCTGTCAAAAATTTGTTTTTGTTATGGTGGACATTTATTCCAAATTCATTTGGGCCACTGCACAAACTCAAGAAAATTAAAAAAAAAAACTTATTTCCCATCATGCTCTTGACATTATCAAAAGAACCCACCAAACCTTAAAAAATCAACTCACAAAACAAAAGGGAGGTAATTACCCTCCCAACATACAGCTGTCTATGGCACTAGCTACCTTAAATTTATTCAACATTTCAAAAAATTCAACAGAACCCCCCATAGTCCACCACTGGAAAAAACCCAGAACCCTTCCACAGATAATGATGAGATGAAAGGACCCTCTGGACAGACTCTGGAAGGTCCTGACCCATTGATAACAACGGGAAGAGGCTTTGTCTATGGCACTAGCTACCTTAAATTCATTCAACTTTTCAAAAAGTTCAACAGAATCCCCCATAGTCCTCCACTGGAAAAAACCCGGAACCCTCCCACAGATAATGGTGAGATGGAAGGACCCTCTGGACAGACTCTGGAAGGTCCTGACCCATTGATAACAACGGGAAGGGGCTTTGCTTGTGTTTTTCCCCAGGATCAACCAAGGCCTATTTGGGTCCCTGCCAGAAATGTCTGACATCTCCCCACCAACCAAGAAAATGGCCAGACTCTCCCTGACAGAGACAAAGCAATGCAGAAGGAGAAAAACATTGCCTGAGGACAGCACACAATGTCACATGGTGGGACGCCCATGATGACCTGGTTTTGCAAGCCCAAGCGGCCTGCCCCCAGAATGCCTAGCTCTCAGTCATCCTCATGGCCATTCTGGTTATACTCCATTCTAACTCTGCTTCAGCCCAGACAGTACTCAGATGGCAGTTCTTGTTCAGGGAAACCTATGAAAAGGCTAACCAAGTCATTGGCACTGCCAACTGCCCCTTAGAGGGGTGCCAAACAGCTGTAACTATCCCCATTCAGCCCTACTCCACCTCCAAGCAATTGGATGCTTATGCATGCTTTCCTTTTAGAAATTCTGGTGACTGCCTACAAGACAAAGACATCTATGGCTGTTGTCAATACTGGTCTTGCTGCATAGAAAAAACCTGAAAATGATACAGCATTTATTGTGAATATATAGCCAAAGGAAATAAATTTACAATAGAAATTAAGGATGCTTGCAATGACCGATGGCACACTGGAGTTCATGGCAAGCTTTACAGTAACAGGTTTGCATCATACTCCAATGCTGACATACATATATCCCATCAGATAGTGCCAGTGCCACAATCAGAATAGATTAAATCACATATCCTCTCTCAAGAGGGTGAGATTAAAAAACAAATTCCCTAACTTGGGTTCAATACATCCAATATACCTCTGACCTTATCCAGATTTCTTCCCATCCTAATATTTCTCAATTTTGCTTCTGCAGTTCTCTCACCAGACCCCTGCTAGCAGCTGTTCCAGCTAACATCTCAATCATTGGAAGGAACACCCAGGAGATAACCTACCACCGACCCCTCCCCAACATCCCCCTCTATGACCAGCTCCCTTCCTTGCCTTTTTGTTTTTTTCAGCTCATCTGCTTTACCGCCCCCCCCACCTGTGCCTCTAACATTTCTATATTCACAGCCCTGTGCGTACCACCCCTGGTCCTCTTTTGGTGTAACAGCACCAGAACAACTTGTATCAACCAAACTATTTCTGCCTTTTGTACTCCTGTCATTGTTACCCCCCAACTTTACGTTCTAGAAAAGAAGCAGACAATATGATGACAACTTCCCACTGATGCAAAAGAGAGGTGTTCATCCCCCTGCTCATCTACCTGGGACTCACTCTGATTGCAGGATCAGTTGGATGCCCTGGGCCACTCCTATCACTCAGCCACTGAATTTCGCAGTCAGCTTGAACAAGCCATGACATCCACAATCGAGAGCCTTGAGGCCCTGCAAAGCCAAATCACATCCCTGGCCAGGGTGGTGCTCCAAAACCGAAGGGCCCTTGACTTATTAACAGCTGAACTAGGGGGAACCTGCCTCTCACTAAAAGAGGAATGCTGTTTTTATATAAACACATCCGGAACCATTGAACTAGATGTCAAAATTCTCCAAGACCTAAAGAATAGCCTCCAGGCCCTCTCTGATCCAGGAGGGACCCCATGGTTTTCCAACCCCCTCTTTGCTTGGCTCCTACCCTTGTTAGGCCCCCTGCTAGCCTTATGTACCCTGCTTCTCATGACACCCTAAATCAATTTTTCAAAGGTCGCATACAGGACATCATTAAAATCGCCATCAACCAAGTCTTGGTCCAGTACCAAACTATCCCTAGTACCTTCTCCAATTTTTATGACACTCACCCCTTATAAAAGACAAAGGGGGAGATGTTGGGATAAGTCAAAAGTGCCTGGAATGTAGAGCATGGCCGCCAGGCTGGATACCTCCTGGTGAGGATGGCAGGAAGGTGGCCCGCTCCATTCTAGATACACTGTCTCTTACCCCACAACACCCAAGCAAAACTATTAAGCCTCTAATCCTTTAATCCTAACTGGGTCCCTTGTAGATCATGTGACTGGAGGACAAGACAAAGGTCACGTAGCCTTAGAAACCCCCCTCCCTCCCCCCACCTGCCGGCCTACTGGAAAACCCAACCTCGCTTCTTTGCTCGTGAAGCTTTCCTATATAAACCTCTGCTTCTGTCATAATAAATGAGCTGTCCACTGACACAACCTCCCAGTGTTTTCTTCCTGTTGTACTCGCACTGCCAGAGGCTTCCCTCCCCCCACCGGTCTCTCTCCTCACCCTGACTTTCCATGACGGGGGCCCAGTGTACAAGGGTCTCCTGGCGGCAGTGGGGTTTGGGCTGAGGGGGTCTGACAGGGCTAGAAAAGCAGTTGCTTGCTGTAAGCAGAGCATAACCGGCCATTCTACTAAATGCCTGGAAGAAAGCAGTGCTGAGAACAATGTAGTTCCAGAAGGAAATAAGGACTTAAGCAGCACTTGGGATATTTTGGCAAAGAGTCTGGCTGGAGTCTGCCCTCAACCTAAATGCTTGCCTGAGGCTAAATTGAAAAGCAATGGAGTAATTTCTCTGGCAGAAGAAATTTTAAGAGAGCCTAATGTAGAAATGGTGGTGTGGCTATTAATGGTGACTATTATACAGATCTACAGTGAAAGAGCAAATGGGGCAGAAAGAAATACAATTTGGATTGAAAAAGAGCACTAGGAAGATAAATGTTGGTGCCCTGGCATGTGATGGAGAGGATCCCATTGATAAGGAAATTAAAGCGATTAAGGAGATTAAAGTGATTAAGGAGGGGCCCAGAGATTCAAACTTAAACAATGGAGAGAGTGCCTCCAGGGCAAGACCACACCCAGTTAAGCCTCCAACTTGTGAAAGGAAAATGCTGCAGGGACCACTGAAGAGAAAAGCTTCTAAAATGGATAAAGCAGAGGCTGGAGTCTACCCCAAACTTGCAGCCAAACTTGGCAGTGTCGTTCACCTGGTACTGGCTTTAGAGGCATGAAAGATGGAAGAGTGAAGGGGTCACCAAGGTTTCAGAGCACCTGCAGAGGCCATGCAGCATGAGGCAGGGATTCCCCTGCCTAGAGAAGGCCCTGAGAGGCCATTGCGTGAAGCTGTGAAGGTGAAGCCGGGTTGGCAATGGAGACCCCAAGAAGTTCGTGATGCCAGAGCTGTGAGGCATCTGCCAAGAAGAGCTGCACACAGGGAGTGGTACCAGCACAAGAGAGAGATGTGTGCTACACTCAGCAAAGCTAGAGAGGCTGAGCCATCTAAGCCCTTTGGAAGTAAAATCCAGAAGTTGGATGTGGAGCTACTGGATTGGTGTTTGCTGTTTTTCGGTCTTGTTTTGGTCCAGTATTTCCTTACTATGCCTCCCTCCATTCCTCCTTTTTGGAATGGTAATGTGTATTTGGTTCCACTGAATATTGGGAGTATGTAATTTGTCTTTTGATTTTATAGAGGCTTACAGTTAAAATATTTACCTGAGTCTCAGAAGAGACTTAGGACTGTGGAGTTTTAAATAGTATTGAGACTGATTAATGACTATGGGGACTTTTAAAGTTGGACTAAATGCATTTCGTGTGGAGAATTTAAACTCTCTGTGGGATGTTGAAGGATTATGTCATGGTTTGAATGAGAATGTCCCCTATAGGTTCCAAGTATTTGGAAATTTTGTCCCCAGATGATGGTGCTGTTTTGGGAGGTTTTAGAAGGTGTGGCTATCCTGGAGGAAGCAGGTCACTGGGTGTGGGCTTAGAGAGTTCTTAAGCCTTGCCAGATCTTCAGTTGCTTTCTTGCTTCCTGTGCCTGTGTGATGATGTGAGAGCTTAGCCTCTGCTTCTCCTGCTCCAGCCACCTCCAGATGCCATGCCTCTCTACCATGATGGACTTTAATTCCCCTGGAACCATAAGTGCAAACAAACTCTTCCTTCTATAAATTGCTTGGGTCAGTGTTTCTACCACAGCAACAGAAAAGTGATTAATACATGCACATATACACATGCAGGCAAAAGGCTCATACACATAAAATTTTTAAAAAATTAAAAGGCCCTGGCATGGTAGCATATATCTTTAATCCCAGTACTTGGGGGGGCAGAGGAAACTGAGTGCCCAGGCCCTGCCCTGATATCCTTCCCCACCATCATAACCACTCACTTCCACTTCACTTGCCTCCAACTGAAGACCCCCCCCCACCCTTGAACACACACAAGGTAAGCCCATTCTCCTGCTGCTTGTTCACTGATAGGGATTGACTGAGGGTAAGAAACTACCTCTCTTCAAAAGGGATTGGTAGCTGTTCTGGTTAAAGGGAGGCCAGTGGTCTCCTCAGAGGGAATCTGGCCTAGCAAATCAGGTCCCCCAACCTTTCACTGCATGACTGGGGAGATTGAGGCAGGGAGCTGGAACCACAACCCAGCCTTCTGCGGCCCTTTGCCCTCTGCTCACTGACTTCTCTGGACCCTATCCATCCCCCAGGGAGGACAGCTCCCAATCCAAGGGGAGAGGAGGGCAGAAGTCTATAGAAGGTGTGATCAGAGTGAGGGTCTTCAAAAGATAAATCCTGCTCATGGGCAATACCAGTCTGCTAAAAGGTTTATTTAGACCATTTGTTCTTCAGCTCAGCTAAGATGTGGTTTTCAGAGAAGCCGGCAGACCTGGCTCTCTGCTCTCCTGGCCTCCAGTGCCCTGCAGCTGTTTTGTTCATTTCTTGACTGGCACAAGGTGCAACTGAGTTCCCAGATACTTGTCTTAAACCTGAAAGTGAACTTGGGGTGATGAAGTACACATTTTCCTCACCTAGGTGCCGGCCTGTGCACAGCGGTAGGTTTATAATTTGTATCCTTTTCACTGCTATGAAAATAGCCCAGGCTCCTGCAAACCTGGAAAATCAAAAAAGAGAAGGACAGAAGGAGAGAGAATTCCTCAAAATCCACATGGGGAAGGCACCAGAGTAGATGGAGGTCTTTTAGCTTCTTTGCAATATCAGAAAGTAACTACAAAATCATCATAGGTAGGGTTACATCATCTACTGTTTTGGATCCTGGGCCTCCTTTTTTTTGTTTAACTGATTATAATAGTCATTGAATTTTTCCACATCAATAAATATTATCCAAAAGCAAAATTGTTAATTCTGTTTTCAGACTCATTATTCAGGTGTGAAGACATCCATGGGGCCTGGCACATACTAACTCTGAATAAAATGCCCCTGTCCCCACACCCCACACCTTCCTCCCCTGAGCTGGCCCTGCTCCGTGAAGACTTGGACCAAAAAAGTTAGATACAAGAGATTTGGAAGCACCAGAGGCTCATGGGAAGAGGCCCTTCCTGAAGACAGGCCAACTGCCTAGAGGAGAGAGTAGTAGGCTGTTCTTTGAGGTGCAAGTGCTCTGTGGAGTTTCATGTCCATTATCCTGTCAGTCCATGTGGCTGTCTGCCAGATGGGAGTCTGGGGTAGAGACAGCCTGCTTTCTGCCAGAATTATTCCTTTCCTCAGCTTTTCTGGACACATGGCTCCTGAAATAAAGACCATCTTCCTCAGAATTCCTTGATACCAGTGAGGTAACGTGGCCAATTCGATCCAAAGATTGGTAAGCCAAAGTGTCATGTGTGACTTTTGGGAAATACCCACCAAAGAGAGCTAGCAAACCCCATCACACTCCTAATATCTTCCTGCTGGCTGGAAATAGGATGTGGTTGCTGGAGTTTGGCATCCACATTAGAGCTTGAAGTGGCAGCTTTCTGCTGGGCTTTGGGACCCAATCCTGGGTCCCAGTAGATTATGTGAACGCACCACCAGACCTGTTCTGTTTACCTCTAGACTTTTATAGGAGGGAGACACGAAATTTTATCTCATATTAAAAAAATAAGAACAAAACAGAGCTGACGCTGGGTGTGGCGGTGCACTCAGGAGGTAGAGGCAGGAGGATCTCTGTGAGATTGAGGCCAGCCTGGTCTACATAGTAAGTTCCAGGCCACCTGTTGCTACAGGGACACCCTGTCTCAAAAAGACCAAACAAACAAACAAACAAACAAACAAAAACAAACCCCAAAACAACAAGAACAACAAAACAGAAACAGGGCTGGCTGGCCTGACGGTTCAGCAAGTAAAGAAAGGCACCTGTTTTGAAGCTTGACAAGTTGAGTTTCATCCCCAGGACCCACATGGTAGAAAGACTGCCGTGGGTTATCCTCTGATCTTCACACTTGAACTGTGACATGAGTACACATGCACACACACACACCAATTTTTTTGAAATACTTGCTGTACAAGCATGAGGAGCTCAGTTTGATCCCCAGAACCCACATAAAAACCACAAGCTGGTTGTACTGGGTCATGTTTCTAATCCCAGGGCTGGAAAGGTGGAAGTGGGCAGATCCCTAGGGCTTGCTGGCCTGCCAGTCTAGCCCAATCATCGAGTTTCAGGTAAAAATGAGCAGGCTTGTCCATATAAAAAGTGGAGAGTGACTGAGGAAGACACCCAAGGTTGACCTCTGGCCTCCATATGCATGTGCACCCATGTACGTGTACACATGCATGTCTCATAGACACACACAAACAAAAATGACAAAAATTACCCCCAAACTTCAAAACTCTACAGCGGGCATTTAAACCCTGAGCTTTCTCCATAGAGAATTCTTGCTATCAGGACAGGCTGCTAATTTATGGACTGCCTCCCACTTGCCAAACATACTATATACATACTTTAATTAAATTTAATGTAATATAAATTTAATTGTATTTTCCTCCAAACCCTGCAGCGTTAACATTACTATCCTGGTTCTAAGGATGAAGAAACCAAGGCTCAGTGAGGTTGAGGAGCTTGGCCAACTTTACATAGTAAATGAGAATCTGGGGACCCCGTTTCTGCTCTTCCCACTGTCCCCTCCTGCCTCCCAGTCTTCATTGGTTTGGCTTCTGAGGATAAGAACCCCCTCTGAGAGAGCCAGGCCACTAAAGCAGCTTTGTTTCTCACTTCTCACCAGCCTTTCATTTGAGCCGAAGTCCGGAACCTGAAACATTTCTCAGGGGTTTGAAGGAAAACTTAAATCAGATTTTAATATCAGTAAATTCTTTTTTTTCTCAAGGGGGGAAAAAAAAAAAAAGCCTGTCGTCAGCTATAATAAATCCACTCATTACCCTGATTATGGTGATTACTGCTCCCGCCACTGTAATTGGCTTCTCTGGGGCTTCAGGAAGAACTGTGTCTTCAAAGGTCTGTGCTCAGACAGTTTTACCTGGAGCTGAACTTGGATATGGCAGCCAATCTGGGCGCCTGGATACTGGGACAGTAGAATGGGGGTTGGGGTGGGAGGGGGAGGAAAACACATAGTCCCAAAGCCTGTGGACAGTACAGCAGCCTTGTATACATCTGTCCCAACTGTGCCGTCATCTACTGTACACAAGGATGTCTTGTTAGGACAGGTCCCTGCTTGTCACACAGAGGCTCCAGTGGGGTTCTGGCAGGACTCTGCTTGCAAAGCCCATCACTAGATGACCAGCACTCCGCTGGTATTCGGACTGGCTGTGGGATATGGCAGGAGAGGTGGGACAAGGAATTCGAAGACCTACATTAACATGTTTGCTCCCCCATGGCTTTGGGCTAGGCATTGATCTTTTTGTCAAACAGATGAATAAAAGTTTTCAGGAGCGCAGTGGTAGATGTGGTTAAATGAGAGGGTGCTGTAGACAGGAGTGTTTGGTATGATAATAGAGTCTCAGTCTTCCTCTCTCCAATGGGAAGCTTGGACAGGCTGGTACCTCAGACTAAAAGAACACAACTTTAGCTCCTTTGCGGGCTGGACAGGGTCACCTGGACAGACCTGTACTCAGCCTCTCTCTTGCTCAGCTGGGTTGTGTCCCAAGGATTTGACCTTGGCTGCCTCCCATCCCTCCGTGATATGTACTTGGGCCTCCTCTGCTTGCCCGTCTCAGCTGTCAGCCTGGGCCTGGGGAGCACCATTCATGAAAGCTTGCCCAAGAAGGCTTTGACAAAGACCCCATGGTGCAGAGGGGCTCACATACAGGGCCAGGGCGCTCCCCATTATAATATTACTGTTTGCTCAATGAATCAAAGTATGAGTAAGAGAATGAATTGTCAAGTGGATGCTAAAGCAGGGAAAGTTCAGGGGAGGGGATGGAGCTGTAAGTGATAGAACTCTGGGGTTCCCCTGTGGTAGGAGGAGGGCTCAACCATGTGATTCTCACGGAGGGAGCATGAACCATGTGATTCTCACGGAGGTAGCATGAGCACCGGCAGCTACTTCATTCACCTGTTGAAACCCTGACCCTGGTGCGTCAGGAACAGGATAGAAAGTATGATGGATGGGGCATTAGGTTCAGGGGAGTTCACAAGGGCAGAGTCCCCAGGACAGGACTAGTGTCCTTACAAAAGGAGGAAGAGAGACCAGAACTCATGCACTTTCCACCTGGGGAGGACACAGAGAGGAACAGCCCTCTGCAAGCCAGGAAAAGGGTCTTCCTAGACATTGAGCCTGCTGGCAGCTTGAACTTAGGACAGTCAGCCTCCAGAATAGTGAGAAATGTATCTCTGCTGATGAAGCAATTTCATTTGCCCTCTTGTTACAGTAGCTCAAGCAACACAGATTAAAATGCCCATTTCATACAGGCAGTGAGGTCTCCTGTTGACAGGCAGGAGCCTCCTTGGGGCTCAGGAAATAACACCCTAAAGTAAGACCCAGTAACAGTTTCCCTCTGCTACTCTTTAACTCTTCGACCTCCCTCCTGCCTCCACCACCACCACACACACACAGGCTGTAGATACTAGAATTCCTCTTCCGCAAGTGAGCCACAGGAACCAGAATCCTTTTCCCCAAAGTCAGTCATTAAACCTAAAAAGATTACTGGAGTCCCTTCCCCCTCCTGTTTAACAGCTTCCCATAAACAAGCTTTCTGGCCTCTTCTGTTTAATTGGAGGCCATAAGATCCTTCTAGAGGGTCCAGCCCCAGGACCAGGACAAAGGAGGCTGGGTGTCCCCTTGGCCTGTTTGTATCACACCACACTCTTTCCTCATTGACTGTAGCATAAATGAGACAGTTATCTCTGGGTCTGTGGACTTTCATTCTGAAGGCTCTCCTGTTACTCAAACCACAATAAAATACACTTGTTATGCTTTTCACCTGTCTTGTCATGGGTGTTGACATGCTTTGCATGTAAATGCTCCATACAGGCTCTGGGGAGGGTGTGGAACATTTAGGAGATGTTTAGCATCTCACTGGAGAATATGGGTTACTGGAGATGGGGGCTTGTGGTTTATAGCAGCCACAGGTCTTGTCCCATCTCTGCTTCCAGTCTAACCGGTGAGAACTCTCAGCTGCACGCTCCTGCTGCCACCAAGCCACCTGCCAGCATGCCTTCCCTTCCATGATAGACTGTATACCCGCCAACTGGGAGCCTAAAGAACACCTTTCTCCTTCAAGTTGCTTTGTCAGAGATTCAGTTGTAGCAATGAGAAAAATAAATGATCGAGGGATGTTGGCCGTGAGCTTCACAATGGGTAGGAGGCCCCCCTCCCCTCATTTATCCCTACCTACTTTGGGGAAGTGACACACCCCTAGACATGTCTGGGAGATGTGCCTATGACAGAGGCTCAGAGCTCTGGGTCCCGCGCAACTACTGGCTGGAGCTTGCCATGTAGAAGAATCTGTGGTGTGATGGTTTGAATGAGAAATGTCCCCCATAGCTCAAGTATTTGAGCACACTTGATATGTGGTCCCCAGTTGGTGGCATTGTTTGGGGACATCATAGAATCTTTTGGAAGTGGAGCCTTGCTAGAGGGCAGGCTTTGAGGGGCTGTAGCCTCTCCCTACTTCTTTTTTCTCTCATCTTCTTCCTTTGTGTGCTTGAGAATGTGAGCCTTCGGCTTTCTGCTTGGTCTGCATCCACCATTATAGACTCTCTCTCTGGAACCATAAGTCAAAATATACTTTTTTTTTCCTATAAGTTGCTTTGGTCATAGTATTTTATCACAGCAACAGAAAAGTAACCAATACACAGAATCAGTAGTTTTCAAAGCTTTTGTGCCTCTCACTGCCACTGTCCCATGGCCTTGCTGACCTCTGGTGTCCTCCCTGACTAGACATACTCTGCCCATTATACCTCTTGCCAGGAGCAAATGCTCCTTAGTTTCCTATAGTCATCTTGGGTTATTCATTTTGTTTTATTTTTATTGTCTTTGTTTGCTGTTTTCTTGAGACAGGGTCTCACATATCCTAGGCTGACCTCAAACTCAACTATATAGTTAAGGATGATCTTGAACTCCTGATTCCCCCTCCTGCTTCCACCTCCTGAGTGCTGGGATTATAGGCACGGACTGCCACCCATGGTTTTTTATTTATTTATTTATTTATTTATTTATTTATTGGTCTTTTTGAGACAGGGTCTCCCTGTAGCCCCAGCTGTCCTGGAACTCACTATGTAGACCAGGCTGGTCTTGAACTCACAGAGATCCACCTGCCTCTGCCTCCCGAGTGCTGGGATTAAAGGTGTGCGCCACCATGCCCAGCTCCATGGTTTATTTTGAAGTCAAGAAAGCTTGTTACAGGCTGAAGACATGGTACAGCGGTTAAAAGCACTGGATGCTCTTTCAAAGGACTGGGGTTTGGTTCCCAGCACCCACATGGCAGCTAACAACTGTCTGTAACTCCAGTTTCAGGGGATCCAATGCCCTTTTCTGACCTCTGTAGGCACTGCGTGACACAGGTGCACGTACATTCAGGCAGGGAAAACATGCATACACATAAATTTTTTTGAAAAGTAAATAGGGGCTGGAGAGACAGCTCAGTGGTTAAGAACACTGGCTGTTCTTGCAGAAGACTCGGGTTGGAATCCCAGCACCCACATGGTAGCAACAACTGTCTGTAACTCCAGTTCCAGGGGACCTGACAGCCTCTTCTGTCCTCCGCAGGCACTGCACAACACAGGTGCACTTATCTACATGCAGGCAATAAACACACACACATAAAATAAAAATAATAAATAAAAATTTTTTTTAAAAAAGTAAGTAAGTAAAAAATTTAAAAAGAAAGCATGTTACAGAGAATTTGGACCTTATTAGAGATTATTATTTGAGTTTGTATATGTGTGTATGTGGTATATGTGTATATACACTTATGGTATACATGTGTGGAAGCTGCACATGCCTGTGTGCACATGTACAGAGGCCAGAAGAGGACCAGAAATGTCCTGCTCCATCACTCTCTGCCTTATTCCCTTTCAACAGGATCTCTCGCTAAAGCTGAAGTGAGGCTGCCAGTCAGCAATCCCAGTGATCTGTCTCCACTCCCCACAGCCCAGGGCTGCAGGCATATGTGAAGCCACATTCAGATTTTTACATGGATTCTGAGATCTGAACTCAGGTCTTTATACTTGATCGACAAGTACTCTTACCCACTGAGTCATCCCTTCAGCCCCAATTATGAGAGATTATTTAAGATATTAAAATCTCCTATAATCAATTATGGCTAGTATTCTGTTATATTTCCTTTCTTTCTCCCAATATTTTCCTGTGGGCATGCCCCCTAGAATTATATCATATTACTAATATAATTTGTGCCCTCCTCCTTTACTCATTCTTGTATAATTCTTTTTTCAATTTCTATTTCTTTATTTTTATTATTGTGTGTGTGCGCATGCGCAAGGTCCAAGGACAACTTGCAGGAGTTGGTTCTCTCCTTACACCGTATGGGCCCTGGGGTTGGAACTCAGGTCCTCAAGTCAGATAGCAGACATATTTACCTGCTGAGTCAGGTACATATATATACCAGCTCTGTGTATATTTCATCTGTCTATGTTAACACTGTATCATGAGCATTTTATAGGTTGAGAGCTATTCTTCCACTTGGTAAATTAGGATTTTTTTGTTACTTCATTCGCCTGACAAATGCACATTCAGGGTCTCCTGTGGACACGCATCACTGACAGTTACGAACAAGTGTGGCTCCAGCGGTGCCTTGGGCTCTAATCTGTGGGAAAGCTGGAAGGCACGTGAAAAACAAAGAAAACCCTGATGGCTAGCATAGAAAAGTCAACACCTTCCCCCCAGCTCAGCCTCGAGATGGTTCTGCTGTGCACGCCTAACTCATTCACCCAGGGAATTCCTTTCTGACATGTACCAGCCACTAACACCTAAGACCAAAGTTGCTGTGATCACATGGGAAGGCGAAATGAGGGGGTGCTGTTGTCTTTTGTCTGATGCACTTGAGGACTCAGTGCTGAGAACATGGGCCCAGTGTGAATCCTGAAGGAGACAGGCCAAGCACTTTCTCTACCTGGAAGGGCAAGACGGCAGAACTTGCCTTCAAAGTAGGGCAGGCACGTCCTCTTGGACCTGGCCCCATCAGATTCTCCTGATGGAGACCAAGTGCTATGGGTGTGATGTGCCCATGGGGGGGGGGGAAGCTTCTCTCACTCCAGTATCGCTGGTGACGCCTCTCCCTGGCATTGAACCTAATGGTTTCATCACCCAGAGGCCTGGCCTGGGAATGTGTGCTCTGCTGTCATAGTCTTGGGATGGCCTGCCTTCATCTGCATCTGAGCAGAACCTTTGAGAGGGCAGTCTGACCCGGATAGAGTGTGTGTGTGTGTGTGTGTGTGTGTGTGTGTGTGCTGCAAGGTCGGCTCTCAGCTCAGTGGACTGACTTTGTGCTGATTTGCTGGGAGCCAAACAGTGGACACAGCTAGCGGGTAGCTGTGCACTGCACCCTCACAGTCAGTTTCCTTTCCAACAGAATCCTGACTGTAGTAGGAGTGAGATTGTGCTCAGTGCAGGGAAGCACTGGTGTGAAGCTACATGAACTCTGTCCATGTGAAGGACAGGATTTCCTCAGGGCTCTAAACAGCCGGGGCCAGTTACACAGTCACATCTTGGACAGCAGGACAGTTGGAAAGGGTTTGTAATCAGGAAGCTTCTGGGAGAGAAGGCACAGGTGTTACTGGTACTCTTCTGCCCTGCCTTAAACATGGGTGCAGTGTCTAGCGTACACAGTGGCCATTTTGTAACTATGAGGTGCAAAGTGTGGGAAAGAAGGGATGTTTAGAAAGAGGCTGGAAGCTGGGCATGGAAATGCATGCATATAATCTTAGCAATTGAGAAATGGAGGTAGAAGAATCAGGAATTCAAGGACAACCTCAAGTTGGAGGCCAGTCTGGACTACATGAGACATTCCTTCAAAACAAACAAACAAACAAACAAACAAACAGAAAAAGAAAGCCTAGAATCCCTGTTGCTACCCAGGACATCTCTGAGCAGATAGCTCAACACTTCCAACTATTTACCTCTAGATTTCTTTTTTTTTTAAAAAAAACAACTTAATTACATTTTTTTTTGTCTTTTTGAGACAGCTAACCTGGAACTCACTATATAAGGCAAGGCTGGCCTTGAACTCACAGAGATCCACCTGCCTCTGCCTCCTGAGTTCTGGGATTAAAGGCATGCACCACCATGCCTGGCTAACTTTATTATATTTTATCTGTCTGTCTGTCCGTCCATCTGTCTGTGCATGTGCCATGGTGCGCCTGTGGAGGGCAGAGAACAACTTGCAGAGGTCAGAGGACAACTTGCAGAAGTCAGTTCTCTCATTTTACTGGTGATTGAACTCAGATCTTCAGACTTAGTGGCCAGAACTTTTATCCAGCCCTTGACTTCTCATACATGAAGGAAAACTAAGTTCCTATTTGTCAAGCTTTTCTACTTATAGAGGAAAGCTTTCCTATGCATTTCGTTCAGTGCATCTAAGATCCTCCAAATGCTCTAGGATCAGTCTGAAGGTTTTATGGTTCTGAGGTATTTAATCTGAGCAAGTATCAACCATACCTGATGTATGTAGCACAATGCCATCTATTTCATTTTCAAGGAACTTTGCCTCCTTCACAATTATCCAAGGCTTCATGCACCTGCAGCAGAGTCACCCCTGTACTCAGATGAAGAAAATTAACCCAACTCCCACTTATGGTCAAACACTGACCAAAAGATCTTCCATCCATTATGCCAGAACTCTGTTGGGGCGGGGGGGGGGGGTTACAGGGCCAAGATTAGTGAGACCCAAAAGAGTATCTTTTCAATCCTCTTGACCCTGAAGGATCGGGAGGAAAGATAACTGCAGGATAGATAACTGCAGATAGCTGGCAGACAAGCTCACTTCATCTGAATGGTCCTTGTCAGGAAGCAAGTTTAGATTAAGGAGATCCTAGAGAAGAAGGGGTCCTAGAAGCATGCTGTTCTCCCAGGTGTCACAGTCATCCTGGACCTCAAAGAAATTTCCACTAAGTACTCTTTCCAAAACAGTAAGCAGAATTCATCCAAAAAACAAAAATGCACATGGGAAACCAAGGTTGTTAACAAGACTATAAGGAAAGAGAAGAAGCAAACTGACCCTCAAATATTCCACATAAAGGAATCAGAAGTTAAAAAAATTTAAATTGCTATATTAAAAGACAGAATACAAGCTTTTAAGTGTATTTTGTGTAACAGAAAATTGTGAAAATGGATTGTTTTTTAAAATAATAAAATAGAGCTGCTTTTGTTTTTGTTTGGTTTGGTTTGGGCGAGATCTCACTATGAACCTAGGCTAGTTCCAAATTCAAGACCCTCCTCAGCCTCCTAAGTGCTGTAAATACAGATGTGTGCTACCACATCCAGCAGCACTTTTTTATAAAAATGAAAACCATCGTAGCCAAACTTGAAATCTAACTGATGAATCTGATAGTTGGTTAGATTTAGACAAAGAGAGAATCAGTGAACTGGAAGATGAGCCAGAAGAAATCACTCAAACACCACCATAAGGAGACAAAATGATGGAAGTTACAAGAAAGAGGGTCTAAGACAAGAAGGACAAAGTGGTCTAAACATCTAATTGGTGTTCTGGAAGAAGATAAGTGAGAAGGGAGCAAGTGCTATGTGAAAAGATAATGTGCATAAGAATACGAATTTTTTTTCAGAACTGATGAAAGATGCTGATGTAGTAAGAAACATAACAAATGCCAAAGGCAAAAAATAAAAAAATGAAATTCTTATTTATACTTAGCATGTTCATCATAGACAGGGTGGTTCAGTGATGCATCCAGAGGACTAGTACTACTCCACCAACCCTGGGACATGGGCTCTTGTTGGGGACCAGCCAAGCAAGAGTATGTGCAACAGCTGGCTCTGTGAAGATCACTCTTGGTCTGGCCAGGTCAACTGAATGCTGTGGTCAGAATGACAGTGGAGGTGCCTGTACATTTTGAGCTTTCTTACAACACAAAAAGGATGGGGGAAATGATGTAAAATCCATCCCCACCCCACCACAGGACTGCGTGATTTTTTAAAAGAAATCTAGTGGGTATCTCTTGTTTCCCCCACCCCACCCCATCATCTCCGTCTACCTGGGAACTTAGTCTCAACATCTTTGAATTTGATAGGAAACACTCTGGAACTCATGTCTAGACTCTGAGAACAGTTAACAACATTGTAAATTGTCACTGTAAATATCAAAGCTTAGGTTTGATACAATCTAACATATTAGTGAAAAATGGAAAATTGAGGTCAGAGAAGATGGGGAACACAGAGGGTGTCCATAGTCAGGCCAGGCC
The DNA here is from genome assembly GCF_000622305.1 of Nannospalax galili. Taxonomy (NCBI): domain Eukaryota; kingdom Metazoa; phylum Chordata; class Mammalia; order Rodentia; family Spalacidae; genus Nannospalax; species Nannospalax galili. The sequence continues at coordinate 5,129,704 of NW_008352891.1, forward strand.
TGGCTAGGGGTTTCCTGGCTCTAAGTCCCAGGACTTCATCCATCACCCAGCTGCTCATTTCTTAGAAATGGAGGGAGAAAGTTGCTCCGTTCTCAAGGGGGTGACATGTCAGCAGTGGTTTGTTGTTGCATGGATCAAGTTGTGTAAAATATAAGCATCTCCAGAGCATCCCAGAAGTAACATAGAAATACAGATAGTGACACCCCAACAGATCAAAACAACCCCAGTTACATAACCATGACAGCAAACGGTGAATCACTGCCATGTAATGGGAAAATCAGATTGGTCACTAAGAAAGGTAAAAGGATCACTATGGTGAGTCACGGGCCCACCCTCCAGTGGAGCCTCTGAGGCAGACACCTGCCAGTTGATTCAGAGTCTGCCCTTTGTCTTCCTTTCTTCCACATCCATGTTTTGATGTTTCACAATGGAGCTTTGCAAGAGATGCAAATTTCCAAAGAGGGCTTGGTGAAAGTGAAGCCCCACATGCTGACTCTGGACTGTTCTGGAAGGTGGGCTCTATGTCTGTTCCCATTAATGCCAGTGCAATAGCATCTACTATTAGCAGGGTCTCCTGCATCCAAAGATGCTTGGCCTTTTCAGAATCATTATCCTGATGGGTCCTCAGGACAACTCAAGGCCATAGGCTTTTTCCCCTTCACAGATGGAGAATGGGGACCATGAAGGCTCTGATGCTGAGCAGAGTCTTATGGTCAATAAGGAAGAATAGAGGCAGGAGTCCCCCAGGCAAAACCACTCTAGGGGATCCACCCTTTTTCTACCTGGCCGAGGGACCACCTCCTGGCTTTTGGCTCCTTTGTGCACAGATGTGGTTGTCTCATGGAAGAAGGGCCTGAAGTCTGATGGAGGCCATTCACAGATCAGATGCTGTGGTAGGCATGGCTCCCCCACCACCCTAGCAGATTGGAAGAATGAGGTAGGAACACATAGCTTTTGGAGGATATCCTTTTTGTTCAATAGAGAGCAAGGCTTAAACCTATCTACTGTTCTTGTAGTTTTAATTAACTTTCTGGGACCCTGTGAGCAGTTCCAGAAGGCAGTCTTCAACACTGTTGTGAAGCACTTTGGGAAGATCTCCCAGTCTTCTTCTCTGGCCTGTGCTGGGTGGTGGAAATTCAACTGAGGTCTTTCAGCATAGCATGCTTGCATGGGTACATAGGAAAACTTTTTCCCAGGAAGTGTTTAGCTGTTCCCATGGAGACACCACTCTGACAGCCTATGTGCATTCTGCATGTGACCACTACCCCAGCTACATCTCTTTTGGGGATTCAGTTTTTCAAGTTTGCTCACAGAGAATGCCTATGTTCAATTACCTATGAGCCTTGGAGACTAAGGCCCTCTGTGCTCAGTTGTAGAAGGGAAAGAAGGAGCTGCCTCCTGTTTCCTTCTGTAATAGTTTCACAATGGCCTTGATAAGCATGGATGAGAGTCTCATTTGGTCCAATGATGTTGCCACCAGCTCAGGCAATAGCATCTAGGCCTGGAAGTGGCTATTTGGGATGAACGAAAGGAGAGGGGCCACTCAGCATGACTACCCCTCAACTCTTTGCCTCCTCTCTCTCTCCATTGTGTAGGAGACTAAAGATGTCTGCCATCAATTACCTGGTCTCTCTAGATCCCAGCCTTTCACAACCCTTCACTCTGGGAAGATGCCAGGTCAGCAGGGCACCCAAAGTGTAAGCCATCAGTACAGCCAGTGCAATAGCAACCACTTTGGGCCAAGCCCCCATCACTAGCCTTAGGCACCTCCAACCCTCACAGAGATGCCAAGGATGCTGAACCTCATCTGCCTCACCCCAGGTGGTCCCCACAGTCAAGGCCAAGATCTGCCTGTATAACAGGAGACAATTACTGAAGGAGAACCTCACAGCAAACCAGAGTGCCCTTCGCCATGCACTGCTGGTGATTTTAATGGAGAACAGCAAACAGTGGAAAATGCTTTGCTCTGATGGTCTCTTAGAAAGACTGGACCCACCAAGGAATAAAGAGTCACCTCAGGTCCTCCCTGAGTTATCATGAACTAAACATCTATCTGCAGAAGATTCAAGAAGAGTCACACCTGAATGAACTCTGTCACAATCTATTATCCATCTCTAGGCCTGTGTAATTCCCCAAGAGAATCACGTATTCTCTGAACACTGGCCCCACTCACTCATTCAGCATCACTTTCCCACCAAAAGTCATATTCTCCATCCCCCACCTCCACCCCCAGAAGAGAGTGTACTAGCATTCTCACTTTACTGGGTGTTCACGCTCTGCTGATTCTCCCTGTGTATAATAATAGTTCTGATTCTCTTTTTTTTTTTGAGAGGAAGGGTAACCTACAGGCTCCCACATCCAAAACTTTCTGAGCACCAAAAAGAGCTTCAGAGGTTTCCAACGTCAGAGCCCTTTAGATTTGTGCATTCAGGATGCTCAACTTTTCCAATAAAGTTTGTGCAACTATTTCAGATGCTGGAAAACTGTGAACCCTACAGCACTTCTGATCCTAAGCATTTTGGATAGCAGGTGCCCATCCTAGCTAACCGTGTTCGGAAATAAGCAATATCTACTGTGCTGCTCATCTGACCTGGCAATTCCATTCCCAGACATTTACCCAACACAATGTAGACAACATGCATCCAAAAGCATGGGACAGGACTCCAAACTGAAAGTTAGATAAGTGTCTGTCAACAGAAGAATGCATAAGCTTGTTAAGGTATACGGCATAGTGAAATGAGACGCAGCCATGGGTTGAGCAAGCTGTTGTTTCCTTGTGACAGCTTATGTAAGTCCCACAAACATACTGTTGACCAAAAGGGAAATATGTTGACACAAATGAGACCTACCACACACCTTTAGATGTTAAAGTTTAAAAGCAGGGGCTGGAGAGATGGCTCAGTGAATAAGACACTAGATGCTCTTGCAGAGGTTGGGTTCCCAGCACCCACATGTAGCTCACGTCTGCCTGTATCTCCAGTTTCAGGGGATCTGATGCCCTCTTCTGGCCTCTGTGGGCATTGCACTTATTTGATATACATACATACATGCAGGCAAACACTCATAAAACAGAACAGAAATAAATAAAATTTAAAGTGTTCAAACGCAGTGAGAAGGGCTCTGTGGTATAAAGGAGTCAGAGGACTGAGGCTAACCTTGGAAGAAGACTGGGGGAGGAGAGCCAAGACAGCATCTGGACCATTCTGTTTCCAATCTGGAGGCTGTTTTTTTGTTCATTTCTGACATGTGCACTTTGCTGACATAAGTTATGACATAGATTCTTTGCTTGGCCAAACTTTATTCAGGATCTGAGTCTTCTCCTAGGCCCATCCGTGCACTTTCTGGTAAAATCCAGCATTAGTAAAGAACTCTGCTGCATCCATTAGGCCAACACTTCCTATCCTTGACTTCTGACTATCCTTGATAACTGATGGGGTCCACAACCTTCACCCATGGCCCCAGGAGATGTCTCATCATCTAGACAACACTCATTCAGCAAGAATCTGGTCAGGTTGGTTTAATCAGAATCCCTTCATCTCCGATGCATGGTCTGTCTGTGACCCTCTGTCTCCCGATTGGCTAGTTCCTCCAATGGGCGGGGCCTGCTGCAGAGTGTGGACTATGGGGGTGTGGCTGGGAGCCATCTTGGAACCCAAGCCGTGAGCCTTGTTGGAGATCTTTAATAGTTTATTATCAATCTGACTCTTTATTTCTTTCCTTATTTATTTATTTATTTATTTATTTATTTATTTATTTAAGGGTCTAACCATGTAGCCCAGACTGGCTTTGAACTTATAATGCTCCTGACTCAGTCTTCCTAATGCTGAGGTCAAAGATACGCACCACCATGCCTGGTTTATAATTTTGTTTAAAAAATATTTATCGCCAGGCTTGGTGGCGCACGCCTGTAGTCCCAGCACTTGGGAGGCAGAGGCAGGCAGATCTCTGTGAGTTCAAGGCCAGCCTGGTCTACATAGTGAGTTCCAGGACAGTTGGGGCTACAGGGAGACCCAGTCTCAAAACAGACAAAAAAAAATATATTTATCAAAAGGAAAGTGTCAAGGTCTCTTTCCTTCAATGAAGTTACTCCCACTGTTTGTGAATTTTCCAGTCCCTGTCTCCCACTATAATGCCTGGAATTCTATAGTGCAAGGGCTATTATAAGGAACCGCCTTTGCCAAAAGCATGGATGTCTGTCACTTTTCCACCTGCAAGGCCCAGAGGTCAGCTGAGGGGCCGCTGCCAAAATACAAGGACACTGCTTTGCTCTTCCCATTGGAGAAACATCTGGAAACTTGGCAATGACAGTTTCTGTCACCAAAGCAGCAAACATGTCTAGCCTCACCTGCATCCTGCTACACACACACACACACTCCTGCACACTCCCACACACTATTATTTTTCTGATTATCTGTATTACTCAGCTTTTCATTACTGTGATAAAATACCTGAGATAATCAACTTATAAAGAGAAAAGGTTTACTTTGGCCTACAGTCACTTGGCCTGGACTGCTCTAAAGACTGTGGTGAGGCCATCACATCAGGAATACACAGCAGAGCCAAACACCATGTCTCATTGTTGGGAAGACACACAAAGAGACCAAAGTCCCACAATCACCTTTGAGGGCCATCTCCAGGATGTGAAACCTCCACTAGGTTCCACTCTTAAAGTGTTCAGTGTCTCCCAATATCACCAAATTGAGACTAAGTCTGTAATCCATTGGGGAACATTTCAGGTTCAAACTATAGCATTAGTTAAGAATTGCAGGTGTATTACAAAACATGCAGAAACTGTAGAACAGAGCAAAAGAGAAAAACTATATTATCCACAATTTCATTGCCCAAACATAACAAGGTTTTCATGTGCCAACATCTCAGTGGTATTAGGAAAAACAATGAGTCCTTCTGTTAGAAACAGTATATTTTAAAATGAAATGGAGATCTTTTATAAAGGTTAAAAATTCATTCAATTTTATGTCTTACAGGGCTTATACTGAGTTCAATATTGTATAACTGTATTATTTCAACAGTGAACCTAAAAATTTTATAGCCACTTTTGAAAGAGATGTATCTTTGCTCTGGAAACTGTTATTGAGTATGTTAAAGCTGTAGTGAATGCTTCTTCTATAAAAAATCCTTATCTTTAATGAATACTTTCTTTTTTTGTTCTTTTTGTTTGTTTTGATTTTTTGAGATAGGGTTTCCCTATAGACCAGGCTGGCCTCAGTCACACAGAGATCTGCCTGTCTCTGCCTCCCGAGTGCTGGGATCAAAGGTATGTGATACCACACCCCAACCCTGATGAAAAAAAAATTTTTTGGTCTTTTTGAGGCAGGGTCTCCCTGTAGCCCCAGCTGACCTGGAACTTGCTGTAAATATGAGGCTGGCCTCAAACTCACAGAGATCCACCTGTCTGCCTCCCAAGTGCTGGGATTAAAGGTTTGTGCCACCATGCCCAGTGTTAAGAAAATATTTTTAACTGATTTACTGAAAGAAAATTTACATAAAATAATATACACTTGTCTTAAATTGTTAATTTACTGATTTGGGGGAAGTTTACAGAGTTATTCAAGCATCACTCCAGTCCAGTTCTGGAATCCTTCCATCACCTGAGAAGACCCCTCATGCAGTGCTGTCTATCTACTGTAGTCTCCAGTCTCAGGACACTGCCATCCACTGGCTGCCTTCTGAGCCTTTCATACAGATGGACTTATATGACATGATACTTGGTGTCTGGCCTATTTCATGAGCTGTGGTAACTCTCTAAGGTTCATCCAATGCAGCTTGCTCTATCACACACGTCCACCATATGTTGCTCCAACACAAGGCCAGTCACTTGTGGACTGAAACCTCCAAACCTGTGACTCAGATAAACCTTTTTTCTTTGTAAGTTGATTGTCCTGGGTATTTGCTATAGCAATAGAAAGCTGACTTAACATGGGGATGTATTAGTAGTTTGTTTTTTCTTTTTTATTGTTGGATGCTAAACTCATGACTGGTACTATCATATTTTGCTTGATATTTGGATTTTTTTTTCCATTTGAATGCTATCCTGAATAATGTTGTTATGAAAATCTGTCTAGAACTTTTCATTTCTCTTGAATTGGTTCCTAGAGGAAATTTCTGGATTATATTATGAAATTATGGTTGACTTGGGTTTTCTGTTTGTTTGTTTGTTTGTTTGTTTGTTTGTTTTGAGATAGGGTCTCTTGCAGCCCAGGCTGGCCTCAAACTCATTGGGTAGCTGGAATGGCCTCAAATTCCTGATCATCCTGCTGGGATTACCAGCACGTGTCACCACACCCAGCGTGTTTAACTTTAAAAAAAAACTGAGGGTGTACGTACCGTTTTACAATTCTACCAGCAATGTGGGCATGGAGACAAGGAAAAATGTGATATTTGCCTTTCCCATCTCGAGGACAGTGGTTCACATTCCTCTAACAAAGGCAAGCTAACAAGCAAAATGTACTAAAAACTTATTTTATCAAAGTTTCTATTACATGACTTCAGAATGAAGGCCCAAAGAGCTCAAGAAAATTACCCCTTTTTCTCTTGGGTTTGATGAAGAGAAGACAGATTAAACAAGGTTGGAAGAACTGGCCTGGCATAGTACAGCAAGAGGAGAACCCTGCACGGCTTATCTCCTAGGTTCTTCTGGGCTGCTCTGTGTGCATTCCTTCCTCCTGGGGGACAGGGCAGGACTCCTAGGATGAGGACCGTGACAGGTACTATCAGAAAAGGTGGGTCAGAAGATGTCTCCACAGCCAACTCTTACACAGAAAAGCAGGGAACAGTGAGGGCCATGTTTCTGGTTTTACAACTGGTTTTGGGAGAGAGCTCTGGTTTTTGTAATTAATCTTTAGTGAAAAGCGATTCAAGTTTCCAAGGCTTGTTTTTGGAGAATGAGGAGCAAGAGACAGGAGGTTAGGAAGGTCGGAAAGACCTTGATTCTTGAGACAGGATCTCACGTAGACCAGTCTGGTCTCTAATTCAGCAGAATGAAGGACTAGAGACAAGAGAGCAGGAAGATCAGAGAGACCTTGATTCTAGAGATAGGATCTCACATGGACTAGACTGGCCTCAAACTCACTATACAGCTGAGGAGGACCTTGAACTTCGTCCTCCTGCCTCTACTTTCTGAGTTCTGGGATTACAGGCATGTGCCACCATACCTGCTTTCATGTGGTTGTGGTGCTCAAACCTAGGGCTTTGTGTACGCTACTGACTAAGCCACATCCCCTTCCCTGAGACTTTGGTTCAGTGGCTGTTCTGAGACCTTCCAAAGTTCTTTAATTCAAAGTACCGAGCATGCCAAAGTGCCATATTTTAGGGTTAAATTTCCTGAAACCCAAAGGACAATTAGAATTGCAGATCTTTAAAAACATTTTCTTTTTTATTTCTTTATTTTTATTTTATGTGTTTAAGTATTTCCCTGAATATATGTAAGCATACTTGGGCCTTAAATGCCTGTGAAGGCCAGAAGGTGTTGGATCACCTGGAACTGGAGTTACAGGTGATTGTTAGTAGCCATGTGGGTGCTGGGAATCAAACCTGGGACCTCTGCAAGAGTAGTCAGTGTTCTTAACCACTGAGCCATCATCTCTCCAGCCCCAATTGTGAATCTTTTTAATGAGAGGAGTCTTTACCAATGTGAAGTGGTACCTCCCTGTGGGTTTAATTCCCATTTCCCTGATGACTAATGGTGTTGAGCATTATTATATGTATGAAACACTTGATATGAATTTGTATTCCAATCTTTTGTCTATTTTAAGTCTCGTGTTCTGCTGACTGAGCTAGTCAGGCTGTTTGGCCCATTTTAAATTTGTTTGTTCTGCCTTATTATATTGAATTGTAAGAATTCTTTTTCATTCTGAGCACAAATATTTACAAATATTTTCTACTGGCCTGTGTCTTGTCTTTTTACTTTTCTAATGCTGTTTCTTTTTTCCCCCTTTGAGACAGTTGCTCACTATGTAGCCTTGGCTGGCCTAGAACTCAGTAGGTAGAGCGGGCTGGCCTCAAACTCCCAGAGATCCACCTGCCTCTGTCTCCCAAGTGCTGGGATTAAAGATGTGAACATTTTGAAGCACAAACTACTTTTGTTTTGATAATGTTCGACTTCCCTCTTTTCTTCTTTACGTGCGCTCTTGGTATCTGAGAACTCCTCATCTAAACTAAAATCACAAAAAAAATTTTTTTGGTCATTTTGAAACAGGGTCTCCCTGTAGCCCCTGCTGGCCTAGAGCTCATTATGTAGACCAGTTGGCCTTGAACTCACAGAGATCTGCCTGCCTCTGCCTCCCAAGTGCTGGGTCTACAGGCGGCACCACCACACTCCACCCAGGTCACAGAGATTTTGTTGTTATTGTTGTTTTATTTTATAAAATAAGAACTCCGTATGTATCCCTACCTGGCCTGGAGCCCACTATGTAGACCAGGCTAGCCTTGAACTCAAAGATCCACCTGCCTTTGCTTCTGAGTGCCGGAATAACAGGAATGAGCCACCATGCCCAGCAGAAGGAAAGATTTTTAGCTTGTGCTGGTTGACTGACTTATAGTCATAAAGTTTTGTACAGCATTACAGTATAAGCCCTTAAAATTTGGTAGAATGAGAGCAGGGCACAGTGGTGCATGCCTTTAATCCAAGCACTCAGGAGACAGAAGCAGGCAGATCTCTGTGATATAGCCAGGGCTATATGGTGATACTCTGTCTCAACAAACAAACAAAAAGTTGGAGCGGGTCAAGAAGAATGAGGTGAACTGTTTCCTCCAGCGTGCCTGCCCTTAGCCATGTGAGCCCTCTTTCTTCTCTTGATCAGTTTGGCTAAAGGATGGCCAGGGTTCCTGATACTTTCAGAGATCAACTGTTGGTTCTGCAATTGTCTCTTTGGTTTTTCCTATTTCTATTTCATTAATTTTCACTGCAAACTTTGATATACATACTTTCAAATGTAGTTTGACACACACAACTTTATATCCACCCCCCCTTAAGATCATTGTAAATTGTTTCCCACATTTAAATATTTCTTAGCCGGATGTTGTGGCATACGCCTTTAATCCCAGCACTCAGGAGGCAGAGGCCATCGGATCTTCGTGAGTTCAAGGCTAGCCTAGTCTACACAGTAAGTTCCAGGAGAGCTGAGGCTACAGGGAGACCCTGTCTCAGAAAGACCAAAAAATAAAAATAAAATAAATAAAAATAAAAATAAATATTTCTTAAGACTCATGCTGAAGTGGGGGGAGGGACACTTACTGTTTTTATGCATTAAGAATCTAATTTTGGGCCAGGAGTGGTGGCACATACCTTTAGTCCCAGCACTAGGGAGGCAAAGGCAGGTGGATTTCTGTGAGTTCAAGGCTAACCTGGTCTACATAGTGAGTTCCAGGCCATTTGGTGCTATAGAGAGACCCTGTCTCAAAAAGACAAAAAAAAAAAAAGAATCTAATTTAGAGGGCTACAGGGATGACTCTGGTTAAGAGCACTAGCTGCTCTTGCAGAGGTTTGATTCCCAGCACCCACATGGCGGCTAGCAACTGTCTGTAACTCTAGTTCCAGGGAATCTGATGCCCTCTTCTGTCCTCTATCAGCATTATACAACACAGGCGCACTTACATACATGCAGGCAATATGCTCATACACATCAAACAAAAATAATAAAATAATTTTAAAAATCTAATTTAGGAGGGATTGGAGAGAGAGCTCAGCAGTTAAGAACAGTAATTGTTCTTGTAGAGGACCCAGGTTCAGTTCTCAGTACCCACATGGCAGCTAACAACTGTCCAAACTCCAGTTCCAAGGGACCTGATACCCTTTTCTGACCTCTACAGGCATTGCATGACATGGATGTACTTACATACATGTAGGCAATATATTCATACACATAAAAATAAAAATAATAAATAAAATATTTTCAAAAAAAATCTAATTTAGGGGCCAGTGAGATGCTCAGTGGATAAAAGGCACTTGTCTCCAAGCCTGATGACATGGGGTAAGAAGAGAACCAAATACTGCAAGTTGTCTTCTGACCTCCACACATGTATGCAACCCTGACACACACCACATACACACACACACACACACACACACACACACACACACACACACACAAAATGTAATTTTAGGATTTTTTTTTCTTTTTGAGACAGGATCTCCCTGTAGCCTCAGCTGGCCTAGAACTCACTATGTAGGCCAGGCTAACCTTGAACTCACAAAGATCTGCTGGCCTCTGCCTCATGAGTACTGGGATTAAACCCACCATGCCTGGGTTTTAATTTTTTTTTTGAAGAAAATGATTGCATTTAAAAAAGAATCTAGGGGCTGGAGAGATGACTTCGTAGTTAAGAGCACTAACTGCTCTCGCAGAGAACCAGATTTGGTTCCCAACACACAGCAGGTCACAACCTTCTGTAACTCCAGTTCTAGGGGATCTGACACCCTCTTCTGGACTTTGTGTGCACTATGTACATACATGGTATCCATATATACATTCAGACAAACATTCATATACATAAAGTAAAAATAAATAATATGTTTATTATTTAAAAGAATCTAATTTCCTTAGCTGTCTCCTTGTTGTGAAACTTGAATGGTTTTTTAACTTCTCCTTATCATCAGCAATGATAGATAACTTCACCTTTAAACTGAAGCCATCTTTGCAGTGGCTTCTCAGAAGCAGGTTTGGAAGTCAGAGAAGGCCTTTCTAGAAAGGCTTTCCAGTTTATGCCCTTGCTGACTGAAAGGAAAAGGCTTGTTTGGCTTTATTTCCATGATAGATTTTTGAAATGGAAGTCTTAGTCCAGGATGCCTGGGAATCAGTGACTAAGGGGGCACTGGGTGCCACAGAGAGGCTGAGCCTGAGGACAGACCCTTATGTTGGTTGTGGTCAAGGAAGGCAGATGAAGATTACACATATTATCTTCCCAACTCCTTCCCCAGGGTCTTGGGGTCCTGGAGACCGTACTCACTGACCCTGTACTTCAATGTTGAGTGCTATGATTTCCTGTCTCAGGCCCTGCTTGAGGAACCTGGAGTCTGGGTCCTGGGTCCCTGGGTTCCACATAGTTCCTTCAGGGCCAAGGGGATGTAACATGTAACATAGACTCCTCATTCCATTTAGAATACACATGTCTAGCACCCCAACTATGCCCCAAGAGACATCTTTCCATGAACCAACAAGGGCAGTTCACACTAACTCAAATCTTTCCAAACATATCAGGAATGAAGTTCAGGCCATCCTCTCTCCTCCTTCCCCTCTCTCCTTATACCCTTCCTCCAGAGCCCAGTAAGACAAATACCTATGGATGAATGGCAGTGCCTTAGTGTGGGGTGGCATGCTAAAAGTCAGCTATGTGCCCTGGGCAGGCTGTGGGCTCCTCTTTAAGACAAAGGGCTTAATTGGATGGTATGTCCTCTGAAACCAGTGGAGTTACAAGTGCAGTTTCCTGTATTTTCAGACTGCCCCATTCTTGAATGGGAAGTCCTGGAGTGGTGATTTCTGAGGGCCCCACAGTCTCAAGTTCCTAAAGCTCTTGGATCTAAATTCCATCATCTTAGACAGAAGCTCCATGGAAGTCTTCCTCCACAGTGTGTCTTCAAGCTCCCCAATTACAATCACTATTAAGAAATTTTGCTCATCTTTCTTCCTTTTAGAGAGGGGCATAGTGGTGAGCTAAGCAGGTAGTCCATCTTATCCCTTAAGGGACCCAGTGATGGGATGAGCAAGTAGTCTGTCCCTTGAGGGGACCTGGAGATGAGCTGAGAGGTGCTTCATCTGTTCCCTAACAGGTTTTCCAGGGTGGTGGGCAGAGTACTCATTTTTGTATGGCTTAGTAACTATGCCTGACGGCTGTTCTGCGGTATTCCAGGGGTCCCAGGGTCCAGCCTAGAAGCCCTGCTCAGTAGTGGCTTCCTAGCTATTTAGTGCAGGTAATGGATAGGACCAGCCAGACTAACAGATGTCTGGGATAGGCACTATCCATGAAGAGGTTCCACTCAGAAGGCAAATTGACTGCCAATCTGGGCTCAATTTTCTTGTCTGTTCAATGGGGAGGACCCTTCACTGGCCTGCCTCACATGTGACCAATGCTCTCCTGCCTCAGCCTGACCATCAGCCTTGGTGCTATACCTTAAAGCAAGAGAATCCAGAGTATCACACAAGGATCCTGACTAGAAGTTGGACTGCAAACAGTAAAGGAATAGGTTAGGCTGATGGTATAGCTGAGTTGGTAGAGTTCAATCCTGGGCACCACATAAAACCTGAGCATGTCTGTAATCTTAGTACTTGAAGGTGGAGGCAGGAGAATCAGAAGCTCAAGGTGATCCTCGGCTACATAAGAGTTTGAGAACATCCTGGGCTACAAGAGACCCTGTCTAAATGAGTAAGTAATAAAATAAAAATAGAAGTAAAGGCCCAGGTTGAAACATGAGCTGAGCCATAGGTTATAGGAACAGGCTGGAACTGCCCAAGGAGTTTGTATTCATTTCTGATGGCCCTGCCCTGTGGGACAGGGACTCTCACCTCCAGGACTGCTGTAGGCACAGGGCCAAGGAAGTGCTGTTCCCTGAGGGTGACTTCCCCCTTCCTTCTGCAGCCAGCATGGGGCCCACACATGTGGAAACACTTTGAAAACCTGATGCTGATCAGACAAGAAGCTGCATGGCCAGGCCAGAGCTCCAGTCATCTGTCCGAGTTAAGAGATTTATGCTGACCACACCTGAGGTAGGAGGGCTGCTAGAACCTCGGCAGCCTCTGGCCAGAAGTATCCATTTTACAGAGATATAGACAGAAACACAGCCCAAGACGATCAACCGAGTAGACCTGGGACTCCAGAGTCCCAGTCCAAGGAATTGTGTCTCCTTTGGCGCTGCCGGGTGAGGACGAGAAACTGTAACTTCACATAGGGTCTCAGTCCCACCTGTCCCTTCTTGGATTAGTCTGTGACTGGGTCCTTCAAGAGTCTTGCCTTGTCCCAAGTAAGGCCCTGGGGAAGGTGCTGTGAAAGGGCCTTTTGCAGCCTCCAAGAGCTCTCAGTTAAGTTAAGAAAAAAAACACCTTTGTCTACAGAGAAGAAACATATTTCTCCTTGTCCTGGTCACCCACTAGAGACTTCATGGCCTATTGAAGTCAGCAGAGCTCAGATGGGAGTTTTTATCCCTTTTCTGCAAGCAGAGTAGAGGCCACAGCCTCACCACCTTAAGTGTGGCCTGAGGTTTGAATCCTGCCTTTTGACTATATGACCAAACTCTAGAACATAAAGAAAGGAATCCCAGATGACTTGAGTATTGAGGCTTGAGGGACAAGACACCCCCAGAAATTTGCCTATCAGCTGTGGCTAGCATTTTCCATGAGTCTCTGAGTCTCCTTGGTAATTCTTAGCCTCAGCAATTCTGTGAGGGGGATATTGGGGTTTGTTGGTGGGCGCATGTGACATCACCTCACTAGTAAAGATGAAGTAGAATTGAAGCCTAGCTCACTCCACAATGACTCTTCCCACTACTTTCCACTGTGCCTGTCCTGAACCTTCTAGAAAACAAAACAAAACAAAAAACAAAAACAAAACAGTGTGTGTGCAGAATGATAGAGAAACTTAAAACTTCCAGTGTCCTTCAATTTCACATGCAGGTAAACTGAGGCCCAGAGGAGCGGCCATGCACCAGCACAAAGGGTCTAAGCAGCTTGCCAGCCTGCCAGCCTCCCAGCTTCCCCTAGACCCTGCCTACTCCCCTCAGCTGATGCTATCATGCATGATCTACTTGCTGCCTGACTAGTTCACCTGTCCCTCTGTCCATCCAAGCCTCTGTCTGAGGCAGCTGAGGGGAGAGGAAAGAAAGAAGCCCCCACCAAGCCCTGCACAAAGCACAGCCATTCAGGACACTCAGCTTTTTGCAAATCCTGAAATATCACCTTATAATTGCTTCATTTTCTGTATTCATTCATTTTATTTAGACCAGCCTGGGGCTCTCCAACCTGGCATATTAGAGAACTGCTTACTTTTTAATAATAATACTTAATGTTTATATAGCATGTTTCATGTTCAAAGTACTTGACGGAGTTCGCTAATTAATTGGAACGCTAACTGCTGCCCTGGGCAGGTTTGACCACGTTCTCAGGCTCCTAATTGTGAGAGGTGAAGTTCTTCCTGTCGCCTGACCCCTGCTCCCTCTCCAGACCCCCGTTTCCATTTACAGCCTAGACTCTGGGCCAGCAGTCTCAGTTGATCCCTGTGCGTCAAAGATGCCTGACCGGGGCTGGAGGACAGGGAGTTGGACAGGCCCCAGCTACCCTGGGAACCCTCAGAGAAGTGTGGGGACAGGTCCAGTGCTTCTGGCGCCTAGATAGAAAGGAGCTGGGACTGACAGGGACACAGAGAGGCCTGTGCCCATTAGCTTTGTGGAGCAGGGCTGGGGGAGACAGGGGTTCTGAGGAGCGAAGAGGAGCTGCCAGGTCAAAAAGGGCATCCTAAGCATAGGGGCCCACTCAAGCACAGGAGGCACTGAGGGCAGAAAGCGTTTAAAGACAGGGAGGTAGGCCCAGGGGCCAATGCAGGGCTCTAGGAGCAGGTAATGGAGCTCTTGGGGTACCCTGCATGGTTGAAGTCATTCTTTGGGGAACACAGATCTGAATCCAGGACAGCAGGAAGTGGGAGAGGCCTAAAGTAAAGCTGAGGAAAAGCAGACCACATTCCGGGAGATGGGCTAGATGACAGGACAGAGCAACCAGTCCAGTGTGGAGAGTTGGGGTGGCAGCGGGGTAGCCTGAGGGTCCCAGCACAATGGTGGAGACCCTATAGGTTGCTGGAAAGGTGGCCTTGGCAGACTCCTCCTGTGAAGGGCAGGTAGGATATGAGGTGGCTGAGAATTATCATGCAGGGACTCTGGTTTAGAGTTCAGGCAGGGTTTGGAGGGATGGTCTGGAAAGCACTATATTTGGGGTCCCGGAGTTCAGGTGATGCCTGAGGCCTTGGGAGCATCTGGGCTTCTTTTTCACTGGGGAAGACAGTTTAAAAATTATTTCTTTCTTTCTATGAATGCTTTGCCTACATGTATATAAGTGCTCACATGTTGTGTGATGCCCACAGAGGTCAGAAAAGGGCATCTGATCCCCTGAAACTAGAGTTACAGACAGTTGTTAGCTGCCATGTGGGTGCTGGGAACTAAACTCTGCAAGAACAGCCAGTGCTCTTAAGCACTGGTCATCTCTCCAGTCCTGGGATATCAATTTTTAAGGGGGTAGATTGGGGAGAAGGACTGCACAGGTTCAAGGTTGGGGAAAGGTCATCACAAAGTCAGCTGGACAGGACAGTACTTCTGAAGTGAGAAGGAAGGGAATTCGGCACAGGAATGGAGCAACAAGGCTGGGAGACGAGGCCTGGCCAGAGCTGGATGCAGTTGGCTCCCTGAGGGCCAAAGAACCTGAAGGTTGGTTGGGGTGACTTTGGTGGGCAGTGAGGGCTAGCTGGCATGTATGGCACAAGTGTGCAAGAGCAAGTGCTGGGCTGGGAAGGAAAGGAGAAGCTGTCTGCTGTTATCCATGGTAGAAGGCAAGCCTTTTGTATGGCAACAGGACTCAGCAGCCAGCATCAAAGGCCCTGCCACTGCCCAGGACCCTGCATACCTGGGAGGAGCCATAAGCATCAGAAGAATGCTGGAGAGGTGTGAAGGAGGTGAGAGAGAGAGCAGAGGCTGAGCAGAGTGAGAGAGCTTAGCTCCACCTTGCTCTTCCAATCTTCTACCCGACAAGGGGTCTTTGTTATGGATCCATCAACAGAGAGGGACAGACCTGGGGTGTGGGAGGAGCAGGATCCTAGGGAGGGAGGGATGGAGAGAGAGGGCAGTTAAGTAGGGCAGGTGCCCCTTCTGTCTGTGATTGTCACAGACACAACAGCACAGCTGGCAGGAAGGAGGTGGGTTGTCAAGGCAGGGCTGGATGGGTCCATGCCAGGTGTGTGGGGACTCTGGACGTTGCTGCCCTGGAGGGAGGGAAGAACTGTGCGGGTTTGGAGTCTCCACTCTGGCCTCTGACTAATGGAGTGCTCACCATCCAGATCCAGCAGCCTCCCGACTTGACTCGTGAGTCCCCGGGGCTGGGAAGGAGAGGAAAGTTAATTGAACATCTAATCACAAACAGGCCCTGTGCCAAATAATAATAATTAATTTTTATTGAGCCCTGTGCTTGACACTCCCCTAAGCTGTTCACAGGAATTATCTCATTTAAAGTTCACCGCAGCACTATGAGAGAAGTGCCATGAATGTTCCCTCTACATTACAGTCTGGGAAACTGAGGCACAATGCAGTAAAGTTCTGCACCAGAGGCCCCATTGCCAGGATTTTAACTTGGCACCCAGCACCATCTTGCCAGCCCTGTGCTCAGGAGACTATTGTTCAGTGTGGAAGGGACATGGAAGTTGAGGACACTCAAGGGGCTGCCTCCATGGTCCCATAATTAGCAATCAGTGGTGCACCACATCTATCCACATTTTTCCAGAACTCCATTTGGAGTTTAGAGTTCTGCTGGGGCATCACTTGGCCAGGAAGAGACCTGCCCACTCATCAGACACTACAAGGACCTCCCCACAGGGGGCAGGTGGCTCTCATACAGTGGACATCAGAAAGACCCCTATCTGAGGTCTCTCTGGATATAAAGTCTTCAGGACCCGGTGATGGCAGCTCTGCCCACTGGTGCAGAAATGATGGGGTTTTGTTTACACTTATCTATTTATTTGTATTTGCCTGTGTACTTGCCACAGTGTTCGTGTGGAGGTTAGAGGACAGTTTTCAGAATTTCCACCCTGTGGGAAATTCACCAGGGAGCTAACTGAGGTCATCATTCTTGGCAGCAAGTGGCTTTACCCACTGAGCCATCTTGCAGCTTTAGTGTAAGGCTGGGTGCAGGTTAGGGCACCAATACAAACTGGCTGCTACCAGTCTGTTCTTCTGCCACTGCATTGGTATCTCCTGGAGCAACCTTGTGGCCAGATGCAGCTTCTAGTTGAGCCAGGGCCTGTGCCTCCCAAGAGCAACATGCAAATTGAGCTGGTGGTGACAGTAAGGACTCTGGGAATACAGGTTTCCCATGAGCCCTCTGCCTCCTCCTTCCATCTTCCACTTCTGCTTCCATGGAGCAGACTACCCACAACCTGACCTGAGAAGGTAGCCAGACAGCTGTGACAGGTGGTGGTGGCACATACCTTTAATCCCAGTACTCAGGAGGCAGAGGCAGATGGATCTCTGTGAGTTCGAGGCCAGTCTGGTCTATGCAGTGAGTTCCAGGGCAGCTGGGCTACAGGGAGACTCTGTCTCAAAAAACCCCAAAAAACAAGCAAAAAAAATTTATAGTTTGCCAAAGAGCCTGTTCAGGTGATCTGGCTCCCTGACACCTTGCTAATGACACCTTGAGGGTAGCCGGGAGTGTGCATGCCAAGATCCTGAGGGCCAGGCTGACCAGCTGCCAGCCATGTGGTTGTAGAAGAAGAGTTGCAGAGACCTGGCCAAGGACACCCAGCTTGGGGGCCTCACTCCTAGTGGGAGCCACAGCATCCCCAAGCTGTGCCTTCTGATTCATCTTAGGGACTGGGTCCTGCAAGGAAGTCACAGCACCTCTCAAAGCTCAGCTTCCTTACCTGCAAAGATAATAACAGCATAGCTACCAACGAGGTGCTCAGAAGTATCTGAATGAATGGGTGAATGAACAAATGATGCTCATCTTATAGCAATGAAGGCTCAGTGAGACAACACTGGTGCTTACATCGCACTTGGCACTCAGCAGGAATAGTCTATGATCACTTCCTCATGTCACCTCATTTTCATTGGTCAGAAAAACGAGCTCCTACCTGGAGAGCGGGTGTCATTTTTGTCAGTGGTGTAGCCATGGTTAGCTGCGCATGCTCCAGGAAATAACCCTCCACCCATGTTCGTGCAAGCAATTCTAAGTAAGCTCAGTGGGTCACACATACAAAATGACATGAAAGAAGGAGGGGAACTTGATGGGAAGAAGATGGAGTTAGAGGCAGTGGGAGGCAGGTGAGAGAGGATAATGGGGTGTAGGGTGTATATGATCAAAATACATTATATATGTATGGAATTCTCAGAGAACAATTTTTCATGTATTAATTGACTTTATTGAAATATAATTTACATACAAAAACTGCACACATTTTCAGGATATGTTTTTCAATTTGAGAAAATGCATACAGAAGCTTAGCACCATAACCTGGACACAAAATGTTTCTTTCACCCTCAAAATTTGCTCCTGCCTCTTTGACAGCCACAGCTGAGCCAGTCTACTTTGTCATGGAGAAAATAATATTTAAAAGCAACTGGAGGTAGATGTTAGCTACATCTACAAAATACCAGTCTCTACACTAGTGTTTCTTTTATAATAAAGGCTAGGTTTCTGCTTTGTTTTGTTCTGGGGACGTGTGCGTGTGTGTGTGTGTGTGTGTGTGTGTGTGTGCGCGCGCATACAGGTGAAAGTTAGAGGTTGGCATTGAGTGTTTTCTTCAGTCACTCTAAACTTTGTTTTGGTTTCTGAGGCAGGATCTCTCAGAGAATAAGCGTTTAAAGGTCCTAATAGAGCCTGGCATGATGGTTCACGCCTTTAATCCCAGCACTTGGGAGGCAGAGGCAGACAGATCTCTGTGGGTTTGAGGCCAGCCTGGTCTACATGCGAGTTCAGGCCAGCTGGGCTACAGGGAGACCCTGTCTCAAAAAAACCAAAAAAAAAAAAAAAAAAGTCCAAATAGTTTCATTTCTTTTCTCCTTTCACTTAATATATACACATATGATTTATGTATCTGTATAAAAATCTAAGATCCAAGAATGAAAAAAAGCATGAAATATTTGTCTTTCAGAGACCAACTTAATTAGCTTATCATAATCTCCAGTTGTGTACATTTTCCTTCAAATGACTTAATTTTGTTCTTCTTTATGGTTAAAATTCCATTGTGTATTCTGTGATGCAAAGAAGGAGGGGGAGGAAGAGGAAGGAAGGAGGGGGGGAGGAAGGAAGGAAGGAAGGAAGGAAGGAAGGAAGGAAGACCAAGAAGTCCTGTTTCTTTTTTCCTCAGGCACAGAGGCCCTGCGCCATCTGGCTGGCATTTCTTTCTCTTTCCACACAGATCCAAGCTCAAGGTGAATGGTGCTGCACAAGGTAGTGGGAAGGCTTCCCTACCTGGCACTGTCTTGACACTGTACTGGAGGAGGGCCATGCTGCCCACCTGCCACCAACTGTGGAGGGGGCCCTTGGCAGGAAGCTGTTGCCAGGGGAAGACAGTGGCTCTGCCACCTTGCTGTCAAGAAGCCTCACAACACTGTTACATCACAGCCCACACACCCACTGCCTGTCACCGCCCAAACAACACCCCTGGGCCCAGCCCAGCATGGCTGTAATGCATCACGACTGTGACTAACTCACTGCAGCCTCTTCCAAACAGCTGGCGGGCCCCATCTTGCCCTGGCACCTTCAGCTCCCGTTCCTTCCAAGGTGATGGTGTGTGCAGCCTCGCTGTCTCCACAGGAGAGCAGCTCCTAGTGGTTGGGCCTGGGCCTCCAGGAGCCTGTGGTTAGCTAGGCTCTGCTGGCCAGGCACCCTTTTGAGACAGGCCTTTAGGGTACACTTCAGACTGTCGCTGGTTAAATGATGCCCAAAGGGTCTCAGCTTCAGCTTTAGCATCTGTCAAATGCTGATAATAATGGTACTCACTTCTCACAGCATTTTAAGTGAAACAAGGTAATGTTTATGAAGTCCTCAGCACAGTCTACTTGGTGAAGAATAAAACCCAATGATGCAATGACTTGTGCCAGTTCTTCAGTAATGGCTGTTCTTTGCTACTGATCACAGAGCCAAATGTAAATGCTTTTTTAAAATTTTTTTTTGTTTTGGAGACAGGGTCTCACTATGTAGCCCATGCTGGCCTTGAGCTTGAGATCCCCCAACCTTAGCCTTCTGAATGGTGGAATTACAGTGTGCACCATGATTCCTGTGTACCTACAAATCTACAATGGTACATGTAGAAAGAAAAGGACAGCACAAACTCAGAATTGTAAAAAACGCTAAGGCTGGGGCAATGAGCGGCTTGAGGAAAGTGAAACAAAAATGGCAAAAAGTTGATAATTCTTAGAGCTGAGAAGTGGGTGCTGGGAGTCATTAGACTTTACTATTAGCAAAAGCTCACTGTATAGATTGCATATGCATGCCATTTTTCATAATGAAATGATTGAATAAAAATCATGCTTGTGGGGAGATGGCTCAGTGGGTAAAGTTCTTGTACAATCATGAGGACCTGAGTTCAGATCCCAATGTAAAAGCCAGGTGTATCAGTGCACACCAGTAACCCTAGCACTGGGGCAACAGAAACAAGAGGATCCCTGGGGCTTGCTGGCTAGCCAGTCTAGTCAATAGATGAGCCCAGATTCAGTGGGACTCTGCCCCCAAAATAAGGTGGAAAAGCAACTGAGAAAGGTGTTCAGTGTTGACTTGTGACCTTCATGCATGAGCACACAGGTGTGTACACTTGCACACACATGTACACATAAACATATATCACACATATACACAAAATCATGCTTGTGAGTAAGACATGCTGGGGTGGATTCTAGACACTGACTACCACTGATTGAATGGCTTGACTGTTTCAAGACTAGGACAGTTATTTAATTTTATATTTATTTGTCTGGAGGAGTGGGCATATATGCTACAGAACATGCATGGAAGGCAGAGGACAATTTTTGGGACTGGTTGTTTCTCTCCACCAACCATATGGGTTCTAGGGATCAAACTCAGATCATCAGATCTGGTGACAAGTGCTTTTATCTGCTGAGGTGTCTTGCCAGCCCTAGAAAAGTTCTTATGGAGGGAGTTCTCTATGGATGGAGAACTGAAGCAGGATAGGGGTTCCAAGCTCCAAGTATGTCCAGTTTAAGGGAGGAGAGACACAGAAATAGATTAATTGTTGTTAATAAGAACCAAAGAGGAGCTTCCTAGAGGCTCAGAGGACATATTCTCTAGGTCTGAAGACAAGTTTAAAGCAGGCAAGAGTGTGTGTGAGGGTGTCTCAGTGGTGGAACGGCCTGGGCAAATGTGTGACTGTCCCAGCCATGCTGGACTTAGGTACTTGGAGGACAAATTCATGCAGATGGCAGGTGGTCGTGGAGGTCCGTCTGCACAGCTGGGTATTTTTCTGGAAGCTGAGGAAGGGTGCAAAAGGTGGAAGACTTGCAGTTTAGAAATTCAATCTCCCAGCTGGGTAAGAGACTGAAGAGGCAGAAGCCAGGCGGGATGCTATATCATGGGATGAGGCCTGGACCAGGGTTGAGGTGAGGGTACAGTGCTGAGGTTGGAATGAAGGCAGCAGGTCTGGGGTAGGTAGGTATAGGTGGACCTTCCCCTGATTGCTGGCTAGGATGGTTTCCAGAATCTGAATGGGGGAAGGAAGATGTGAAGGAGAGCTCCAAGGCTGAATTTGTCTAAAGTTTACACTCCCAAGGGACTTACTTGCTCTTGAACTTTCTAGGAGGCAGCTGCTGGAAATGAAGACTAGAGTCATGAGTATGGAAGTGACAGACAGGAAACAGGTGGGTCCCCCCAAGAGGACACTGGGCAGCAAGGAGGGCAGAAGTCAAGCCAGGGTCACCTCCACATATAGGACAAGTGAGGCAGGAAGGGTTAGAATGAAGGGATGGAGAGAGAGAGAGAGAGAGAGAGAGAGAGAGAGAGAGAGAGAGAGAGAGAGAGAATATGAACATTCCTGAACACTTGGTCTGTAATAGCCCCAACTCAAAACAACCCAGGTGCCCATCAGCAGAGATAGGTTGATATTATGGCAGAGCTCTACAAAATGACCATACTCAGAAAAAATCAAGGGGGAAGGAAGGAAGAATTAGGAGGGGGAAGGCAGGAAGAGAGAAAAAGGTAGAGAAACAGAGAGAAAATAAGACCTGCACACACCCAAACACAGGGATGACCCTCAAGATCATTACATGGAGTGAAAGAAGTCAGACAACAACAAAAGCACACCATTGAATGATTCAATTTCCAGAAAATTCTAGAAACTCAAACTAACCTAAGATAAGAGATAGCAGGACAAAGTGAGGAGGGAAGAAACAAAGGGAGGGTGAAGGGAGCTGCAAGGGTGACAGGACTCTTTGGTATCTTCTGCAGGTTGTGGCTTTGGGACAGACAGCACTGGGAAGCTCATAGCACACATGATGAATCTGCAGTGTAACCTACAAATCCTACCTCCACAATGTTGGGAAAAGGCAAGGAAAGAATTAAAGGTAAAATGATGTCATGGTTAGCTTTGGTTATCAACTTGACACACCAGGGAAGAGGGAACCTTACTTGGGGAATTTTCTCTATGATATTGACCTGTGGGCATGTGTGTGTGAGACATTTTCTTGACTGTTGAGTGATGAACCCTTTCATCCCCAACTTGATTTGGTGAGAGTGTTTTATCACAGCATAGAAACCAAATTAGGTCAGGTGCCTGGCATGGTGAGTCCAGAACTTTCCTGCTCTGGTCTCTGAGGTGGGCTATTCTCTCTGCCTGCAAAGGAGGAGCTGAATCTGCCAGGATTCTTGGGATAACACAGAGAACCACTTCCCCAGTTCCGTACACTGCAGATTCCGCTTCACGTTCCAAAGTCCAAGTTCTATGATTAGATTCCTTCATTAATTGCCTCTGAGAACATACGGTCCATGCCTCCAGCTCTCAGCATGCCAGCTGGTGGTGAAGATTCTGCTCGTCTTCTAACAAGACCACTGACCACAGGATCCCAGATCTGGTATCTTACTGGCGTAAGAAAAGCCTTGGTAATTCTCAGTTCTCAGTAGAATGACACATTGTAGTTTTCAGTGGCTTTCAAGTCTAATCTGAGGGAAGTTCAGAGTTCAGGGTCTCCTCTGTTCCCCATAGCATAACATCCAGGTTAGGTCACAGAGGCTCAGGCATGCATCCAGTATGTGGGAAGAAGGAGCAAGGGGGCAGGGAGGTGTTTTATAGGAAGCTACCCCTACAGACACATACTCCCAGAGTCAGATGGACGTCAGGGCACACTCAGTTGTCAGTGTCAACTAACTCTGTGCTCAAGAGGAAATGGGTGTGTGAAGAAGCAAAGTCCATCGCTCTGTTCCTTCGGTGTCCAGCATGTGGCAGGCACTGGGGACCCTTGTTAAACAACAGTGGCTGATGAGATCTGTGCATAGAACAGAAGTGAGCACCAGTGTTGTGGCTCCTGGGTGCAGGCCTTCTGGCCTCATAGCTCCTCACTGTCATTGTCTATCCCCTCTCATTGCCTGCTCACCTACAAGTTCTACCTCCCTGTTCTGCCTCCTGCCTGCAAGTAAGTACATGCAACCTCGGCAGGCCTGACCCCAACTTGGCTGGCCCTTAGGACCATTGGCCTTTGGGAATTACTGTTCAACTTGGGGGCTGGGTTGGACCCCTCTAGACCCTACCCTGGCCTCCCAGACTAGCTTTAAGGACCATTTCTGTGACCTGCTCTTTTGGGGCAGAATTTACTCATATGTTGACCAGCAGTTGGACTCGAGCAAGCCCTGACTATCCACCCATGTTTTTCCAGAGGTACCAACCGGCTTGTCCTGGCCGGGGACACCCCACAAGAGCAATGCCAAATCTGAGAACCTGGGTGTGTCAGCTCCTCCAGATCTGAAATGATATGTATGGACAAGGTATCTAACCTTGTTGTGCCTCCATTTCCTCATCAGTGAAATGGGCACAAGCACATTAGGCCCTTTCTGAACTTAGATACTGATTGCTCTTAGAAGTTCTCATACATAAGGCTGGCATTGTTACTAGACCATTCCATAGGATATGCTGAGGTGCTTCCTCCCTGCAGGGAAATCTTGTATGCCAAAGGTCAGCCTTCATGTTTCCAGTGATGACAGCCTGGAATCTGTGAAACCCTGGAATGAACTTTTTGGGTCATAGTTTGTCTCCACCTCCAGGGCCTTACCTAAATTGGGCCATGTTCCAGCAATTGCCCTAGTTCATGCTCTGCAAAAGTAAATACAGCTTAGCCTGCCTGGCTCCCTGGAGGGTTTCTGGTGAATCAATGGGACAGTTTATAAATCTTCTTAAGTAATCATTTGCTGTCATGGGGCTTTCCCTCTTTTCAGGATATGACATGCAGAAATCCTGCTGCTTCCGAAGAGCCTGGTCACTGTTCAGATTGCATAAACCTCCAGTCGGGAGAGCAAAGGGCTGTAGAGGCAGGGACCTGGGAGGTGACAGGAAGGATCAACGCTTTTGAAACTGTGGCTGGGGATTCCTACCTGGGTCCTGGGTCCTCCAAGGGCCAGTTTTTGTTCTTTTGTCATTTGAGTATATCATCCCAGGACAGATGCAGGTTGGACCCGTGATCCATAGCCATTTCCAGGGATGAGACACCTGCTTCCTGCGGCTGAAGGGCTCCAGCTCATAGAAGGGAATCCAAGTCTTCCGGCCTGGGGATAATGTTTAACCAGCTGGGTTAAACAAATCCTTGACTGAGCTCCTGCATCTTACTATGCAGAGAGGGTCTCTGTACTGGTCCTAAGATGATAGTCTGTCAGGTCAGAAAGAAGTGGCCATCATCACTTGGCTAACTCTGCCCTCTCTCAGTGTTGCCAGCAGCTCATCCCTGCTTTGTTAAACATTTTCAATGACTTGGTATCCCATCCCGTGGAGTGGACAGCAGCTCACATCAGGAGAGTTCCAAGGACCTTCCATTACCCATGAGGCTTTCTGGGCCTGCATGTACCTGCTAGCTCAAGGGAGTATAAACACAATCTCTCTCTCTCTCTCTCTCTCTCTCTCTCTCTCTCTCTCTCTCTCTCTCTCTCTCCTCCCCATTCTCTCCCCTCCTTGCTGTTTTTAATTGAGGTAGAGTTCACATTCCACAAAGTGCTCTTTCGGTGTATATATTCTCATTGCTTTTAGTATACTTACAAAGCTGGACAACCATCACTATTACCTACTTCACAAGTATCTTCATCAGCCCCTAAAGAAACTGTCCCCATTATCATCTTGCCCTACTCTCTCCAGTCTCTGCCACCCTTTTACCTAGTTCATAGCTCTATAAATTTAGTTACTCTGGATATTTCATATAATTAGACCCTGTCTCAATCAATCAACAAACAAACACTGACCATCTTTTCACATGCTTTCGGCCATTTGTACCATCTTTGAGACATATATTAAATTGCTGATTTTTAAATTTGTGTTCTTTTTAATTGCTGAGTTGTGAGAGTTCTTTGTATATTCTAGATATTTGACCCTTATGAAATATATGGTTTAAAAATATTTTCTCTCATTGTGTGGATTGTCTTTTCATCTTCTTGATAGCGTCTTTTGACATGTACACAAAATAAAAATTTGATGTTAATTACTTATCTTTATTCTTTTGTTTTGTGGGTTTTTTATGTTATGTGTAAGACTCCATTGCTTGGTTCAATATCATGAAAGTTTATACTTAAGATTTTTCTTTTAAGACTATTTATTTACTCATTATTGTGTGGAGGTATGTGTGTCATGTTGCATATGTGAAGATCAGAGGACAAGTCTGTGGAGTTGGATCTTTCCTTCCACCTTTACATGGGTTGTGGAGATTAAAGTAATGTCACTGGGCTTGCATGGCAAGTATCTTTACCCACTTCACCATCTCACAGCCCTTCTTTTAAGATATTTGTAGTTTTAGCTCTTACATTTAAACATCTTTGACCCATTTTGAATTATTTTTGTTTCTGTTATGAGGTAGGAGGTCCAATCTTTTATTGAACCCATTGTAGAAATCAGGCAGTAGAGAGACCAAGCATCACTTGGACAGTTGGAGAACTCACATTTATTTATACCAGTGAACCCAGACAAGCTAACTCTCTAAAGTCCTGGGCCCTGATTTATAGTTTTCCATAGGGTTCTTTGTTTCACTTAACTGTTACAATATTGGTGAGTTTAAATTACAATCTAGATGACTACTACATGTCCTTAGGCCATTGAGGGGAGGTTCCTTCTGTAGACATGTTTGCAGAAACAGATATTAAGGCAGAGATTAAGACATTTTTTTTTTATTTTATGTGTATGAGTGTATTGCCTACATGTATGTAAGCATGTGTCCTGCTATGTCATGCAATATCTGAGGCTGAGTCCCCTGGAACTGTCATTACAGATGGTTGTTAGCTAGCATGTGGGTGCTAAGAATCGAACCCAAGTCCTCTGCAAGAGCAGCCAGTGCTCTTAACCACTGAGTCATCTCTCTAGCCCCTGGTTAAGATATTCTTTAACAACAGAATTTATTTCAGGTATCTTTGCAAACAAGGTAACTGCAAACTGATGTCCTATTAGATAACTGAGTAACAATTTTTAAAGATAACTCCTGTTGTCTTTGTGTTCTCTATCTTATCTCTGTCTTTAGTTTTATCTCTTCTTAGTGCACTCTTAGTAAACATGCACTATAAAATCAACTCATAGCAAATATCTACACAGCAAAAATCACTATACAGGCCGGGCATGGTGGCACACACCTTTAGTCCCAGGACTGGGAGGCAGACACAGGCAAATCTCTGTGAGTTCCAGGCCAGCCTGGTCTACATAGTGAGTTATAGGCCAGCTGGGGCTACAGGGAGACCCTATCTCAAAAAGACCAAAAAAAAAAAAAAAAAAAAAATCACTATATAGAAACTACTATGTCCTAAAGTATATAATAATTGCAAAACAATATAAAATGCACACCAAGTAACATTAAATGCACTGGTATGTGTTTTCCTCTTCAAGTTTGTCCAGTTATTTCTGTGCCATTTGTTGAAGACTAACCCCATCCCCAACACACTTACACTGACTTGTCTCAGTACTATTCTTGAACTCTTCTTGAAAATCAACTATTCACATATATATGTGATTATTTCTGGATTCTCAGTTCTATTCCATTAATCTGTATGTCTGCCAATGACATACTATCTTGATCAAAATTGCCTTGTGAACCTTTGAAACCAAGGTATGTGGCTCCTTCAATCTTGCCTTTCTTTACCAACATTGTACTGTTTATTTTGGATCGCTTGTAGTTCCTAAAATTCATATGAAGTTTTTTTCCTACCTTGTGAATTTCTGTCAAAAACCATCCTGGGTCTGTAGCTCAATTGGTAGAGTATTTCCCTAACATGCATGAAGCCCTGGGTTTGATCCACATAAACTGGGCATGATGGCCCACCCCTATAATCCCAGAACTTGGGAGATAGAGGAAAGAGGATCAGAAGTTCAAGGTTGTCATAAGCTATATAGTGAGTTTAAGGTCAGCCTGGGCCACATGAGAAACCATGACTTTGGTAGATTACAGTGAACCTGTGTATCAGTTTGGGAAGCATTACTATGTCAATATGTTGTCTTCTTACCCACAGCCATGAACACTTTTCAGCAGCGCTTTCCCCCTCTTTTTCCTTCTTGTTGTTTCCTTCCAGTCCTTTGAGGGGCACTCACAGGACAGTGACATGGGTGCTCAACTATTCTGCTGACTGTGTCCCTGTTTGTGTAGACCCTTCTTACATTGCTAGGAACCCCAGCACTGTGCTTTGATTCTGGCCTGGCTGAAGTAGAGGAGGACTGCTTTTCTGGGGTCCCACATATCCTAGGATACGATGCTGGCCTATGATGACCCACCTGCTTCTGACCCCCTCATCCTCCTCTGGTCCTCCAAGGACACTGTGAAGTCACTGGAAGCTATAACCAAATTCAGCCAACTATTTGTTTCCAGAGCCTGACCCAGGGCTTCTGTCAATGTACGTGGAACACACAACACCTTTGCTTTTACTTCACCACCAGTAATTCTACCTACACAGATGCTTACGGCCACTTCAGGATACAACAAGCAGATCTGATGGTGGGTCCTCTCTCATAATGCCTTCCAGGGCATCATGACACATTTTGTTCACTCATCTCACATGCCATATCCTGCTTCGATTGGGGCTCAAGACACTCTGCTCTCACGTGGGTGTTTAAATGGAGGCATTATGCATCAGAGGTAGACCCTCTAATTGTGATTAATAATAAGATAGGTCTTATGAGGTGGCTTAATGGGTAAAGGTGCTTTTCACCAAGCCTGAAGACTTGAGTTCAATCACCAGGACCCACAGAGTTCTATAGAAGTAAAGAACAGACTCCCACAAGTTGTCCTTTGACCTCAACACATGCATTATGGTAAGAGTGAACACACATACACACACACACACACACACACACACACACAAATAAGTAAATGTAACAAAAAAATCAAAGTAATACTATCCTCTCCTGGGAGCTCAGCTTTCAATAAGTGTTCCATTTAGGTGGCTGCTTCAGACAGCCTATGGACTTAGAGATGAGCATGGCTCACAGTAAAAACCCACCTCAGCTGGGTGCTCATTCTGACATGCTGTAGAAGGAGGCAGAAACAAAACCAGTCAGAACAGAAGAAATAGGAGTGGTAGTAAGACAAAACCCAAGCTTGAATGAACGAGAGCCTCATCTGAGAGGTCAATTGCGAGAGTCTTCTAGAAGTTGTCTAGTCTCTCAGCTAAAGCATCTGGCTGAGGCATAGAGAAGGACCTATGGACAAGTGCTGACACCCTGTGCTCATCTGATCACAGTTGTGGGAACATCACAGAAGTGAGGTTTGTCCTTCACCTCAGAGTCTCTTGTCAGACTCCAGTCATCAGCTAGGAATTCCCACTTGGTACAGCCAGTACCCCTTGCTACTGGTCTCATAGTCTGGGAGTCTCTTTCTACAAACAGACACTATAGGGATCTGATTTTTCTAAATGGATTGTAGTCTGTGTGAATATCCTCTCAAAGGTTCTAATAAAGCCAGGCAGAACACCGAGATGTGACAGGGCCATGGCCTCAGGTCACCAGTGTCACCATGAGGAGCTCTTCACCAAAATAAGAAAAAACAGAGTGACTGAGTTAAAGGAAAGTGCTTGTGAGCCAGCAGGGCCTGGAGGCCATGCCTTGGGAGTGGAAAGAAGTGAAGGAAAAGGAATGGAAACCGCACAGCTTTGTGGCTTCATGTTTGACCTTCTTGCTCTCTGCCTCTGTGGCGGGAGCCATCCCAACGTGCCTGCATTCCCTCCTGGAGCATGTGTCCCCTCCTAGAGCATGCATTCCCTTCTGGAGTGCTCACAGGTTCCCCATCCATAGCATTCCCATTGTTCTAGCTGCAGCGGGTTCTGTTGTGCCTCCTTCTACTCCTGCTACCTCTCTTCCTCGGGCCACTCCTGGGCATGAAGGGCTTGTCCCTTCTCTGTTTTCTCTATTCCTGTGGGTATGCCCTAGAGCACTAAAAGTAGCTTTGTAATACCCAATTATTGTATTTTTTTTGTTTTTTGCTTTTTGAAACAGAGTCTCCCTGTAGCCCCACAGGGCCTGAAACTTGCTATGTAGACCAGGCTGAATTTGATCTCATAGAGATCCACCTGCTTCTGCCTTCTGAGCACTGGGATTAAAGGCATGCACCACCATGCCCAGTTCTAATTACTTTTTAAAAGAGTTCTGGGTCAGTGAGATGGCTCAGTGGGTGAAGGTACTTGCTGTGCAAGGCTGGTGACCTGAGTTTGACCCCCAGAAGTTACATAAACGTGGCAAGAACTGACTCCCCCAAATTGCCCCCTGACCTCCACACATGCACTGTGGCATACACACACCTCCACACACACCCACACACATCAAACACACAGTAATTATAAATATTTTTAAGTTTTATTAAAGGCATTTAGGGACTGGGAGATACAGCTCAGTCAATAAAGTGCTTGCCATGAACCAAAATAAGCCTTTCTTCCCTTAAGCTGTTTCTTTCTGGTATTTGTCACAGCAACAAGAAAAGTAACCAAGGGGTAAGGAAATGCCTCAGTACTTAAGAGCACTGGCTACTCTTGCAGAGGACCTGGGTGCAGTTCCCAGTACCACATGGTAGCTAACAAATGTCCATAACTCCAGTTCCAAGGGACCTAATGCCCTTTTCTCTTCTCTTCAAGCATTGCATAACACAGGTACACTTACATACATTCAGGCAGAACACTCACACACATAAAAATAAATAAATAATACATTTAAAAAAATTTTAAAGTAACCAATACACTGAGAAAAAAAATAGCTGGTGATACCATTCAAGAAAGTTTCTCACTGAAAAGTGGGAGTTTTCAGATGAAGAGTTCTCGAGTTAAGCCCAAGATCAGTCATAGACCAAGGACTGGGTCTTTCTTGCTGAAATGACAGCTTCATTGTATTCACTGAACAGAGGAGGGGTCCTAAGATCTTCTAAGTTCCCTCACTATAAAGGCTATGCAGATGGAGTTAAACAGAGACTCCTGTTGAGACCTGGGGTTGTGCCCTGTGTACCCCTTGTCTATTGACCAGAAGAGTTCACTATGAGGCAAGGGTCCTGGAAGTGATCCCAGGACCTGCAGGCCTGAGAATGGGAGAGGGTCTGAGGAGCAGGAGGAAGGAACTGACTCTATTAACAAGGAGTTAGGATGGGTACAAGGACTCAGGGACCAGAGTAAAGAGGAGCTTTCCAGGGGGAATTGTGGTATATATGGGGGGGGGGCATCCAAGATGAATTTCAGCACTAAGAAGTGCTTCCATTGCTTCATCCTGCCCTGACCTTTCAAACCCCCAGCCTCACAATGCCTGTATGGAGTGGCTACGATGATGGTGTGTGCTTCGAGGCTGAGCAATGCATTCTGCTCACTTTGCCACAGCTGATATGACAAACCTGAGGCTAGGGTACTACCCCACTGTTCTTTGCATCATGAGGGAAAGAGCAAGGAAGGGCCTTTCTCCAAGCTGAGGATTCATCTTACTCCCTGAGTCACAAGCCTACAAATGGGAGAGGCTTTACAGGCGGGCGTTGGGGGGGGGGGAAGCTAAGTGATGTAACAACAGGGTGAGCTGTCCTTGAATGTGGCTGTCACTCTCAGTAATTATTGTTACTTGACCCACTCAGATGATTAAGAATTGTTTTGCAATTGGCTTGTTCAGAGGCTGGTGGTGCTCTGAGTAGTAAAAATCCCTCTGGTTGGTCATGTATTTGGGTGGTTTCTCGAGCAGCCCTACCTGTATGCCTTGTAGATTTCCATCCACATGACCATGTGTGTAAAGAGGCCAAGCATGATTCTCTCCATTCTGTAAGTGAGGAGGTTGAGGATCATAAAGGCCCAGTGCCTTGCCCAAGGTTATATGGTAGGAAAAGGACAAAGGCAGCCACCAACACCAACATAGCCTCCACTGACTGAGATTCAAAGATGGTCTTGTTGGGTGGCACTGCCCTGGGCTAGAGAAGCAGCAGATGCCAGTTTAAATAAAATATCACAATGTTAGTCCTCCCCCCAATCTCCACTACACACACACACACACACACACACACACACACACACACACTCACACGCCAAAGTAGTAGCAAGACCTGGGCCCTGACCCTGTGTGTGTAGAGCCTGTGAGACAGCTGGTTCAGAGAGCAAACCCTACAAGCAGTTTGCTCCCCCCAAAGACATTTCAAAGTATATATGTGGTTTTCTTCCTAATTACAGCAGCTCAAGCTTATTGCAGATTTTTTTTAAATACAGAGAACTATGAGAAATGATAACAATAATAATAAAACTAACGACAGTTAATATTGTCAACTTGACAGAATCTAGAACTCCCAGGAGTCAAACCTCTGGGAATGTCTCTGAAGGCATTTATAGATTAAGTTAATTGAGGTAGGAAGACCCACCCTGAATGTGGGCACCACCACTCTATGAACTAGGGTCCCTGTCTGAATAAAAAGAAGAAAATGAGGGGCTGGAGAGAAGCTCAGTGGTTAAAAGCACAGGACCCAGACCCACATGTTGGCTCACAACCATTGGTAACTCTAGTTCCAGCAGATCCAATGCCCTCTTCTCACCTCCACAGAATTGCATGCACATGACACACTCATGTATAGGCAGGCAAAATATTCATATGCATACAATAAAAATATTTTTAAAAATAAGAAGCAGGAGAAGAAGAAGAAGAAGAAGAAGAAGAAGAAGAAGAAGAAGAA
>NW_008352891.1:5161914-5200138 GCF_000622305.1 Nannospalax galili
GAAGAAGAAGAAGAAGGAGAAAAAGAGCAAATCACTAGTGTAAATCTCTTCCCTGACTGGGTCTGGAATGTGACCAGCCACCTCAGCTCCAAGACTTCCTAATCATAATGAACTGTATTCCTTAGAACTGTAAGCCAAAATAAATCCTTCCTCCCTTAAGATGCCTCTTGCCAGATATTGGCCACAGCAACAAGAAAAGTAACTAATATGTACACATCTCCATTACCTTTGTGAATTGCCTCTGATTTTTTTTGAGACAGGATCCCCCACCTTTCTGGGTTTTAAAAACTGTATAAATAATATTTCTTTTTTTAAGATTTATTTTTAATGTGTATGTGTATGGTCTGTTTGTAGGTATGTGCACATAAGTGTAGGTGCCTATGGAGGCCAGAAGCATTGAATCTCATGCTGCAGTTACAGGCACTTGTGAGCTGCCTGACCTGAGTGCTGGGAATCAAACTTCAGGCCTCCAGAACAGCAGTATCAGCTCTTAACCACTGCACTATCTCTCTAGTCCCAATGTTTCTTTTTTAAAGGACTAGGTTCATGCTATATTTTGTTATATTTGGTTTTATCTCCTGGGTTTCACTTCCTTTTCATTCTACTTATGTCTTTTTCTTTTTCTTTTTTGTTTATTTGATACAGGGCCTTACTATGTAGCCCTGGCTGGCTTGGAACTCAGAATGTAGACCAGGCTGGCCTCAGACTCACAGTGATCAGCATGCCTCTGCCTCCTGAATGCTGGTATTAAAGGCATATACCACCACACCTGGCCTACTTAACTTATTTCTTGATTCTCTTCCTATGACATTAGTTTTTGAAAATGTTATTTTTTGCCAGATGTGGCAGCACACACCTTTAATCCTAGCACTGGGGAAGCAGAGGTAAGCAGATCTCTGCGTGTGAGTTCAAGGCTAGCCTGGTCTATATAATGAGTTCCAGGCTAGCTGGGGCTACAGGGAGACCCTGTCTCAAAAAGACCAAAAATTAATGAATGAAAAAAGAAAATATTTTTAAAATTTAAAAATAAAAAAATTATTTAGAGCTCATTATGTATGGCTCGTTAGTTAAGAGCACTTGCTCTTCCAGAGAACCAGAGTTTAATTCCCAGCATCCACATCAGGTAGCATGTAAGCCCAGCTCTAAGGGATCTGACTGTCTCTTTTGGACTCTCTGGACACCTACACATAATTGCACAGACACACACACATACACATAAATACAAGTAAAATATATCTTTAAAAAAGATATTTTTTAAAAGACTTTTAATCTTTTAAAAAAAGATTTATTTATTTATGTTTGTGGTCACATTCCAGACCTAGTCAAGAAACAAAGATTCATGCCTGTGGAGGCCAGAAGAAGACATCGAATCTCCTGGAACTAGAGTTAGCAATGGTTGTGAGCTGCCACAGCAGTGCTGGGAACCAATCCTGGGTCTTCTGCAAGAGCAGCCAGTGCTCTTAACCACTGAGCCATCTCTCTAGTCCCTCATTTTCAAACATTTGTGTGTGCATGTGTGTGTATGTGTATAGGTCACACAGAGGTCAAAGGTCAACATGGGTGTCCTCCTCATTTGCTCTCTACTCAACGAAACAGGGTCTCTCACCAAATCTGCAGCTCACCCAGTTTCACTAGATTGTCTGGCCCAGGCACACGCTACAAAGCCCAGCTTTTTAAATAGTTGCTGCGATCTGAATTCAGATCTTCATGCTTGTGCAGCACTTTCTGACTGAGCCATCTCCCCAGCACCACTATTTTATTTATTTTTTTAAATTTGTTTTTATTAAATTTTGTTGTATTTCATACAGAATATCTCAAACAATCTGAATCATCTTTATAGCCTGGTCCCCACCATCACCCTCCCATAGCCCCCCAGTGGAACCCATATACTCTGTCCTGGGTGTTAAGGCCCACTGTGTCCAGTCAGTGTCCCCAGATGTTTCCCAGTGCAAGTCCATCCAGTTGTGGTCTAGTCAGATCCCTCTCATCCATCTCTCCAAATGCCTATCACTTTCTTTCTTTTTTTTTTTAACAGAGCATAGGGTGGGGGTTTATTTACAGAGGAGTGGGCACCCCCCATTTACAGCTGCACTGGAAAGTCCACACTCAGATATAGATCCTGTGACTTCCCAACAGCCACAGAAAATGTATATATATGTGTGTGTGTGTCCTTAGCCCCTCCCCCACATGCAGCTAAGGTCGACTGATTAGGTGGGAGGGGTAACTGATTCCCCCTTTGACTCCTTGGTGAGCATGGGAAGGAGGTGTGACTATAGCTTGTTGTAGCTTGACAGCATAGTGGTTGGAGGACGCTTCCAGTTAATACTCCACCCCTTCCTCTGGCATTTACATTATTTCCTCCAACCTCTTCCTCAAAAGTCCTTGAGCCTTGGAGGGGGTGGTAGGTGTGGGATGATCTTCCTCCTATTGTGGCAAGGCATTGAACTTTCAGGTCTCTACATCAGCTGTTTTCCATCGGCTGTTGGCCCATTTCAGTGGGATTCCATTTACTATGAAAACACAAACAGCAAGATGCAAGAAACTCTAAACAGTGGCTGCTATAATAACTTAACTTATGGGTGTAAACACAAACACTTGGATGGTACTTTAGCAGGTGCATCACATCCATCTGACAAAACAATTGCAGTGGCTGCCCATGGGGCCTGTATTCTCCCCTGCCACAGGGGGTTGGTCTGGTCTACAGCACCAGACATGTATTCCATCCCTAGGAACAGGCATTTTATCCAATCAAAAATTTTCTGGTTATACATACACTAGATGCTCCACTATTGCACCAGCAGGAACTTCTCCCCCATTCATCTGCATATTGCCTTTTGGCACCATGAAAGCCACCCATCCGGTGGCAGGGAGTTTCCAGCTTAATCCAAGCTTGATTTCTCCCTCTCCTGTATTCACATCAAGTAGTGTCTTCAGCAATATGCACTATTTTATTTTTTAAAACAAGTAGCCCAGACTGGCATGGACCTCATGAGCCTCCTGCCTCAGCTTTCTGAATTTTGAAATTACATGTGTCTACCATAACATACAACTTGAAAATATATGTTAAATGAAAATGGTATTCTCCCATATACAAACAACTTTAGTTTTTGTCTTTGAAAAATCATAGAAATAGGAGACTGGAGAGATAGCTCAGCAGTTGAGAGCAGGCATTGCTCTT
Source organism: Nannospalax galili (assembly GCF_000622305.1). Lineage (NCBI taxonomy): Eukaryota > Metazoa > Chordata > Mammalia > Rodentia > Spalacidae > Nannospalax > Nannospalax galili. The sequence continues at coordinate 5,165,093 of NW_008352891.1, forward strand.
GTAGAGGAACCAAGTTTGGTTCCCAGAATCCACATTAGGCAGTTCACAACCACCTGTAACTCCACCTCCAGGGGATCTGACACTCTCTTCAGACCTTCTGGGTACCTGCATACACATGTACATCCTCACTCTCAGACACATAATTTAAAAACTAAAATAAAATCTTTTAAAAATATTTTAATTATTATTTTTATTTTATGTGAACAGGTGTTTTGCCTACATGTATGCAAGTGCACCACATGTGTGTGTTGCCCTTCAGAGGCCAGAAGAGGGTGTTAGATCCCCTGGAACTGAAGTTATGGACAGTTGTTAGTCACCATGTGGGTGCTGGGAACCGAACTCAGGTCCTCTAGAAGAATAGCAAGTGTTCTTAACTGCTGAGCCATCTCTCCAGCCCCTGATAAAATGTTTTTTAAAACCACAAAAATGAATTAAAGTCAGAAAGGTAAGACACAAAATATATACATGTGTAAATTCCCAAGCATAACAAAAACTCTTCTTGTAAAATAAAGCAAAAGTAATTTGGAAAGAAATTTACACAGGCCAGTGAGATGCCTCTGTGGGTAAAGACACTTGCTACTAAGCCTGACTACTGAATTTGATAACCTGAGATTCACATGGTGGAAGGAGAGAACTGACTCTTGGAAGATGTTTTCTGATGTCCACATGCATATCATGCACATGCAAGCACACATGTACACACAGAAAAATAAATAAATGTAATTTAAAAAAACTTATAGATGTGGTGCATGCCTTTAATCCCAGCACTAGGGAGGCAGAGGCAGGCGGATCTCTGTGAGTTCAAAGCCAGCCTGGTCTACATAGTGAGTTCCAGGACAGGTGGGGCTACAGGGAGACCCTGTCTCAAAAAGACCAAAAAAACCCCAAAAAACAAAAAACAAAAACAAAAACCTTAAAAAATGGTCTTGAACTTTGGAAAACCAGAAATAAGTTTCTACTTTTGTTTCTTTTTTGTTTGTTAGTCTTTGTTTTAGCAACAGGGTCTCATTATGTAGCCCAAGCTATCCTGGAATTCTCCATCCCCTGTCTCTCAGTACCCCCCAACTGCCCTTTGCTGGGATTAGATATATGCCACTACACCCAGTTCTACTTTTGTTGAAGATATAACTAAACATTTAGAAAACTCAAATGAAAGGCTGGAGAGGTGGCTCCACAGTTGAGTGTATACTGCTGCTCTAGAGGACCTGAATTTGGTTTCCAGTACCTGTCCGACAGCTCACAACTGCTTCTATCTCCAGCTCCAGTGGATCTGACGCCCTCTTATGACCTCCACAAGCACCTGCACTCATGTGCAAATGCTCTTACACATACAAGTACACATAATTTTTTAAAAAATCTTGGGGCTAGAGAGATGACTCAGTGGTTAAGAGCACTGGCTGCTCTTGCAGAGTACCCAGGTTCAGTTCCCAGCACTCACATGGTAGATAACAACTATCTGTAACTCCAGTTCCAGGATATCTGACACCCTTTTCTGGCCTCTTTGGGCATTGCACACACAGGAGCATTTACAAACATTCAGGCAAAACACTTGTACACATAAAATAGAAATAAATAAATCAAAAGGATAAATCTTTTAAAAAGAGAGGACCCAAATGATTAGTAAAACTACCTGAACCAATGAGATTTTGTGACATTACTAAATAAAAAAAATAATTGTTCAAGTAGAACAACTTCTCACTAGCCATAAGTGGAAGTAGAAAGGAAATATATTTAGAGCAGTAAGCAGAACTGTGAAACATTGAGGACTACACATGGCAAGAAAGAAGCACGTCTCACAATGTTAGTCCACCTAATTTTAGACTGAGTATAGGAAAGCCATATTTATTCTTGGATGGAAACTCGTGTGTTAATAAAGTCACCCTTCCAGAATTAATGTATAAATTTAAGTTCCAAACAGAATCCTCATAGAGTACCTTTTGTGGGAGATGGTGTGTTTAAGCATAGTATATGCAAATGTGTGCAAGGACAAACTCTCCTGCTAGTGTGTAAAGGCCAGGTGTCAATACGAGGTGACTTCTGTTATCACTCTCAACCTTATCACTGAATTTTGGGCTCACTGATCGACTATACTGACTGGCTAGCAAGCCCCAGAAATCTGTCTCCACACTCCTAGTGCTAGGGTCACAAGCACATGTCCCACCATGCCCAGTTTTCATATGGGTGCTAGGAATCCAAACTCAGGTCCTCATGCTTGCACAGCAAGGATTCTACACACTGAACCATCTTCTCAACCCTAGAGTACTTTTCTTTTTAATGTGTATAAGTATATTGCCTACATGCATGTAAGTACACCTGTGTCACGCAATGATCACAGAGATCAGAAGGGGGCATCAGATCCCCTAGAACTGGAGCTTTAGACTATTGTTAGCCACCACGTGGCTGCTGGGAACCAAACCGGAGTCCTCTGCAAGAGTAATCAGTGCTCTTAACCACTGAGCCATTTCTTCATCCCCCAAAGTACTTTCTTTTTAAGAGGCAGAGAGTTGGATTAAATAATTATATGGCCTATTTGGGAAAATTAATTCTAAAAATAACAACTTAAAGAGCTGGAGAGATGACAATTAAAAGTGCTAGTTGCTGTTGCAGAGAAGCCACATTGGGTGGCTCACACTGCCTGTAACTCTAGCTCCAGGGATCTAGTACCCTCTTCTGACCTCTTCAAGAACCTATACTATATGTACTCACCCACACAGACACACACAGACACACAGACACACACACACACACACACACACACATGCACACACATACACACATGCATGTAATTTTAAAATAAATCTAGATGGGTATGGTGGTGCTTGTATTTAATCCAAGCACTTGGGAGACAGAAGCAGGTAGATCGCTGTGATTTTGAGGCCAACTTGGTCTACATGTGGAGTTCTAGGTCATCCAGGGATAGGTAGGGAGACCCTGTCTAAACTAAATATTAAAATTAAAAAAATAAAAAATAACTTAAAAAATAATTGAAGAAATTGACATTTTCAAATCAGAACATACTAGAATTCCATATAATTGAAACAAACCTGGTGTCAATAGAGGAATAGGAAACTCTAAAACCAAACAGAAGGTGAACTAGAAGCCAGTACAGTTAAGGACCTGATTAGATAGATGATAGATAGATGATAGATAGATAGATAGATAGATAGATAGATAGATAGATAGATGATAGATAGAAATATAGATTAGATAGAGATATATAGATATGCTAGTCTTTTACTAGTGGGAGAACATAGGACAGATGGTTTTCTTTGTCATAATTTATACAATGACCAATTCCAGATAAAGATTTAGATATCAAGTCGGGTGTGGTGGCACACGCCTTTACTCCCAGCACTTGGGAGGCAGAGGCAGGCGGATCTCTGTGAGTTCAAGGCCAGCCTGGTCTACATAGTGAGTTCCAGGACAGCTAGGGCTACAGGGATTAAAGGAGTGGATTAAAGGCGTGTGCCACCACGCCTAGCCTAAAATGATTTCTTATTTGAAGCTTTTTAAACTAATAAATATCAAGGCTAGTTCTGTGGGGGAAGAAATTACTAACCCACAAAGAATAAAGCAAAGGGAAGAGCGGGTCTGGTGTGCCTGGCCCAGAGGTGAAGAGCAGAGTGGGATTGGCTATGTTCATAAAGACACAACATGAGGGAAGTTCCTGTGGGATAGTTAGCAAGCAGAAACCAGAGACCTAAGCTTATTAGCGTATACTTAATATAATATACAGCCAATATGTAAAATTATTCTATGTCCACTTCATCAGTGATAAGATACTAATGAAAATTCCTCCATGTCCTCTGTAAAATAGTATGAAATATACATCTGTAACTACTTAAACACAGATTCAAATTTCTATCCCTCCCCCCAGGCCTTGGCACAGCACTCCCAAAACCCTGTTCACACTCTGAGTGATAGTTCTGGCAAATCTAAGACTTAATCTTTGGTCCCAGTACCTGACTCAGCGTTCCTAAAACATTTGTAATTTCCTGATTGACAGGAGTGTCTGACGTACAGACCTTCATTCCGAAGGCTTTCCTGGACGGAAGGGGCATCTTCATCCTAATGGCATGACTCGGTGGGGTGGGGCTAGTCACCAGAAAGACCAAGGCATGATCAGAAGGTAGATCTTTCAGGCCCAGCCTCTGTTCCTCTATTCCTTAGCAGGGAGGGGCTAGAGATGACGATAATAACTATCATGTGCACATCATGAAGGTCCCCGGATACAGGTTCTGAGATTTACTGGATACCGAATACGTGGAAATGCCTGGAAGGTAACGCTCCCAGAGAGTGCAGGAAAGTTCCACACCTCTTCCCAAATTCCTTGCCCTGGCATTCCTTCCACTTGGCTGTGCACCCCTATCCTTTGTGATGGCTCCTGTAATCAGACAGCAATTGTATTTCTCTGGGTCCTGTGAACTCTTCTAACAGATTATTCAAATCTGAGGAGGGAGAGTATCTTCAAAACCCCCAATTTAGAGCCGGTCATCCCTAAGCACAAGTCAGAACCTGGTATATGACTGTTCTGTGATGTGGTACCATGACTGAGCCCCTCAGCCCATGGTATCTGACACTGTCCCCAGGATGATTGTGTCAGAACTGAACTATAGGACAGTGTACCAGCTGGGGTCAGCTGGAGAATCCCTGTGTGTGAAGAGCCCCATCAGGAGGTGTAAGCTAGGAAAGACACTAAGGGTTCTTTCACCATTACATTCCTCCTCAAGAATATTACAGCCTGTCCCACCACAAGCACTTTCTTGGAGACCCTTCCTCTCCACACTGCCTACTGCCACAGGGACTTCTGATGTGGCAGTTCATCCACTGGCATGTGGTACTGAGGATGTACATGGGTCAGGAAGACATGGCCAGGGTCATGTGATGACGGCGAGTTCATATATGGAGGAGGCAGGAAGGTGAGACAGAAGTAGGGGATGGCACAGGCATGCTACAAGGAAAGACCATGTGTCCTGGAGAGTGACTGAGAGAATAACTGCCCCCCAATGGTTTCACAGTACCCAGGTTCAGTTCCATGAATGAGGCTTTGTTTCCATGAACTTGTCCTGTGTACCAACCACCTACTGCTAAGTAACAAATATCCCCCAAATTTAGTGTCTTAAGGCTAAAGATTCTACAGGTGTGATGGCACACACCTTTAATCCCAGCACTTGGGAGGCAGAGACAGATAAATTTCTGTGAGTTCAAGGCCAGCCTGGTCTACATAGTGAGTTCCAGGTCAGCTGGGGCTACAAGGAGACCTTGTCTCAAAAAGCCCCCCACCAATGTTAGAGTAGCAAAAAGCCTCCTAAAAAATAAAGAATACACAAAGTTGTTCAGGAAAAAGTGATGGGGAGATATGGGAGAAGTTGGAGGGCAGAGGGTGGGAATGGATTTGATCAAAACACCTTATATGCATGTATGAAATGCTCAATAAATTTTTTTAAGTTAAAAAATGAACTGTTAAAAAAAAAAGCACCTCCCCCCCCAAAAAAGACTAAGGATTCTGGGGCTGGAGAAATGATTCAGTGGTTGAGTACATACTGCTCTTTCAGTTCAAAACTGCCTGAAACTCCAGCTCCAAGGGCTCTGACATCCTCTTCTGGTCTCTGTGGGCATCTGCACTCACAAATGCATCTTCCCCAACACAAACACATACACATATACACGTAAGTAAAAATAAAATAAATATTAAGTAAAAACTAAAACTGGACTAAGGATTCTGCCTATGATCTTAAGCTCAGTGGGGTAATCCCTCCAGGCTAAGCTGAGTGGGGGTGTTCTTGGCTTTGGGTAACTCATGTGTCTGAGGCTTGTCATCCTCCAGCAGGCTAACTCAGACCTGCTTTCACAGTGGTAGAAGGGTTCTGCTGTGGTTTGAATGTCAGGTGTCCTCCATAGGCTCATGTGCTGGGGATGCCATTTGAGAAGGTTGTGGATCTTTAGAGGGTGGAGCCTTACTGGAGGAAGTGAGTCATTGGGGGTGGGTCTTGAGGTTTTGGGGGTGGGTCTTGAGGTTTTGTAGCCTAGCCCCACTTCCTGTTCATTCTCTGCTTCCTGACTGTGAGGTGAACTGTGACCAGCTGGCTTTCCCCTCTTGCCACCATGCCTTCCTTGACTGACATCCTCTGCCTTCCTTGAAGACATCCTCTGCTCCACGATGGAATGATCCCTTAAAACTGTAAGCCAGAGTAAACCATTCCTCCTTTAAATTGGTTCTGGTTTGGCATTTTGTCACAGCAAGGAGACCAGTCACAACTTAGTTCCAGCACACAAACTACAAGCTTCTTAGTCTAAGCATAGAACTCATAGTGTTGCTTCTTTGATATTTTAAGGATCAAGCAAGTGAGGGGGCTGCTTCAATTTACAGGGTGGGGGAAAAGCCACCCCCCTCTACATGGAAGGAGCTTAAAGGATTGAGATCATTCAAGTAACTACTTCTGTTCTGTTACAAGAAACCTTGAATAGGTTTCTGTCCCTTCCAGCCAGAGCAGTTTGACTAAACATGTGGATACAGAATACTTACTGAACATCGAGTCCTTTCTTCTTTCTCTATTCAGTGAACACTAAATGGTAAACAGTTCTGTTGGCTGTCCTCTGCTATGTGCCAGGCACACATTTGCTGTATCATGGCTCTAAGAGGAACATGTGTTGGGGGTTCTGATTTACAGAGGGAAGAAGTAGATTGGGAAAGTCTCTATGGCTGTAGGGTCACCCAGCAGGTAGCCGGAAGTGAGATGATGAACTCTTCAAGCTCAGGAACACAGGAATCTGGCCTGCTGTCAGCTGGGATCTGGGGACTGCTGCAGAAGCTGGACCCCCTGAGAGGGAGCAAATGAAGTCTCTGTCCCTTTCAACTCCTAGGCTAGTGGGAGAGGTAGAAGGGCACAGCCAGCCGACAGAGCAGTGGTAGATGCGATGTGGTGTTAGGGAAGGGGTGGGAGCAGATGTTTAGAGCACATGAGCTCAGAGGAGCTCTGAAGTGACTGGGCAGAGTCTGGAAGAAAGTCTACATGGAACTCCCCAGGTCAGATGAGGGCCCAGAGCCAGCGTGTGTGAACCATGCTCAAGGGCCAGCTAAGGGGTGAACAATGGACAGCTTTTCTAGCTGCATTTGGGACTGTGAGGGAGCACTGTGTGTCCCAACTAGGGAGGACTCTGTGAGGGAGCACTGTGTGTCCCAGAACCATTGACCTTTTCCTGTCAGAGCTTATGATTGACTGACTCCAAGATCTGAAGGAGACATATGGGGTCAAGACTCTGTGTACATTCTAGAAGAGCAAGAGCAAGTGTCACACACTGAAGACATATCCTTCCTCAGGTCAGGGAGTATCCTTTACAGGAACAGATTTCTCTTCATATTCAAAAAATAGCAGTAATAATCACTTCTCAGTCTTTTGGCTAAGATCAAGTATAAAAAGAGCAATAGCAATACAAGTACCTCTACAGATGATACTGTATGCTGGGCCAGGCAGCTATGTAAGTCAGTTCTCTGTCACTATAATGACACACCTGAGATAATTCCGTATAAATAAAAAGGGTATATTTTGACTCATAGTTTGGGAGGTTTCATTTTCTAATTGGTTGGCCCTGATGCTTTGGGCCTGTGCTAAAGTGGCACATCATGACAGGAGTATGTGGTCCTCTAAAATCACTCACTTCAGACCTGGGGAGCAAAAGGAAATGAGAATGGGGCCAAAGAGCCCACAATCCCCTCCCATGGTGTTCTGTGCAGTCTGGAGAATATTTTATGATAGTTGTACTTTCAGTTTCAAATGAGTGACATTTGGGACTGGAGAGATGGCTCAGCAGTTAAGAGCACTGACTGCTCTTACAGAGGACCCGAGTTTGATTCCTAGCACCCACATGGTGGCTACAAACCATCCTTAACTCCAATTCCAGGGGAATCTGAAGCCCTCTTCTGACCTTCATAGCATTGCCTGATGTGGGTGGGCTCACATACATGCAGGCAGTACACTCATACACATAAAATAAAAATAATAAATAAAATATTTAAAAAAATAAACGAGTGGCATTTTTAGCATGTAGCAAGCAAAAGCAAAAGAACAAATAACAATTTTCAGATAGAAGCAGAAGGTAGCAAAACATCATCAACTCAGGTGCTTATGATATCCAGCAGAGGCAACTCTGATGGCCTAAGGAGAGCAAGCAAAGGTGACATCATCAAACTGGGGGGTTACAACATCCATCAGAAATGAACTGGAAAGAAGCAGTTGTGTCGGAATTCTAGATTGAGAGTCTCTCCCTCAAAAAACTTCTGGCTTCTCTTTCCCACTGTAGACATTTCTAAAATTTTATTTATTATTATTATTTTTATGTTTATGAATGTTTTGCCTGCACGTATGTAAGGGCATACATATTGTACAAAGCCTAAGGAGGCCAGAGGAGGGCAACAGATTCCCTGGAACTGGAGTTACAGATGTTAGATCACTTTATTCCACCAAAGGGTATCAAGATAAGATGAACAGTTGGATTTGCAGGCCATTTGGGCAACTTGAAACAAAAGGAAAGACGATAGATGTTTTCAGATGGGATTATCGTTTGAGGCTAAACCAAGAGGACTCAGAAGTACAAGATCAAGATTGTTTGGGGGGTTTTGCTATTGTTGTATGAGTGTGTGTGTGTGTGTGTGTGTGTGTGTGTGTGTGTTTATGTGTGTACGTGTGCTTCTGCATGTGGAGTCTACAGATCAACGTCAAGTGTTTTCCTCAGTTGTTCTCCACCTTATTTTTAGAGGCAGAGTGTTCTGTTGCTTTGATAAAACACTGACCCAAAGCAACTTGGGAGAGGAAAGGGTTTATTTCATCTTATAGGTTATCATCCATCATCAAGGGAAGCCAAGGCAGGAACTCAAGGCAGGAGCTTGAAGCAGAAACCATGGAGGAATGCTGCTTACTGACTTGTTCCCAGCCTTACATTCAGTTACCTTTCTTCTACAGCCCAGGTCCACCTACTTGGGGATGGTACTGCCCACAATAGGCTGGTAATTTCTACATCAATTGGCAATCAAGAAAAAGTCTCGAAGACACGCCCACAGGCCAATCCTATAAAGACAATTCTTTAATTGTGGCTCTCTCTTCCCAGATGTTTTGTCAAGTTGACAACCAAAATAACCATCACAAGCCTGCACCTTGTCAACCTGACACACAAATCACTGTGAAGCATAACCTTTCCTTATCCCTAAGATCTCATGTCAATATCATAATATAAAATACAATACAACTTTTACAGTGTCAGTCTTGCTGGGCATGGTGGCACATGCAATCCTAGCCCTTGGGAGGCAGAGGCAGGTGATTCCTGTGAAATCGAGGCCAAGCTTGATCTGTATAACCAGTTCTAGGCCAGCTGGGGCTCCAGGGAGATTGTGTTGAAAGAAAGAAAGAAGGAAAGAAAGGAAGAAAGAAAGAAAGAAAAGAAAAAGAAAGAAGAAAGAGAGAGAGAGAGAGGAGGGAGGGAGGAAATATTCCAGTCTTTAAAAAATCCCGATGATTAAAAGTCCAAGTTCTCATTAAAAATCCAAAGTCTTGGGGCTGGAGAGATGGCTCAGTGGTTAAGAGCACTGACTGCTCTTGCAGAGGACCCGGGTTCGATTCCCAGCACCCACATGGTGGCTACAAACAATCCTTAACTCCAGTTCCAGGGGAATAAGAAGCCCTATTCTGACCTCTACGGCATTGCACAACATGGGTGCAATCACATACATGCAGACAATACACTCATACACATAAAATAAAAATAATAAATAATTTTTAAAAAAAATCTGAAGTCTTAATCTTAACTGAGAGATCCTATAAAATAAAAAATCAAGTTGTATATTTTCATATTCCAAGAGGGAAGAACCAAGGCATAAGAGCAATCACAATTAAGCAAAGCCAAAATTCTAGTCGTGCAAATACATGTTCTATAGCTCAATGTCTGGCATCTGAGACTCACTCATGATCTTCTAGGACCCAAAGGGAAGTCCCATTTCTCTAGCTCTGCCATTTGCAGTGCACACAACTTGTCTGGTGGGCACCAGCCAGTTTCACTCCACACCTGCCACTGTGCTTGGTGGTCTCCGAGTCCTGGTATCTCCAATATCCTGAGTTTCCTCTGAAACTGAGGCTGCATCTTCAACGGTGGCCTCTCCTGGTCTCTCTTTGGGGACTCTGATCCTACCACATGGTGCAAGCTCTGGCATCTCTCCATGACTTGTTCTATCTTGCAAATTTCATGTCCTTAAAACCAGTGCCATGTGGGAAACTTACACATTATGAACTTTGGCTGCCAGCTTGAAATGCAGCCTTAACTGCCACCACCCCCATCACAGCTTCTGTGTACTGCCCCCGAGAAAATACGTCCCAGAAGATTTCACCTCAATGATGCTGATCTCTTATTAATCACAGGTGATTATTTAGCTCCAGCTGACCAACATCCATTGTCCCAGTGAAGCACAGGTTTCAGTTCCACAGACCAATACTACAAAAATCACCGGAACAGCCCTGATAGCCTTTGCTTCCCTCTGCAACTTCACAAGCCAGGTCTCCATCATCTGCATTTCTCTCACCACTCTAATCTTCCAAGCTCCCACAACAGTCCATTAAGATCTGAGCACTCAAAGTTCCAAATGCTTCCATAATCCTCCCAGAAAACAGCATGGTCAAGTCCATCACAGCATAACCTCACTCTCTGGTACCAATTTTTGTTTTAGTTATATTTTTATTGCTGTTATAAACACATTGTCCAAGAGTAACTTCAGAAGGTATGGTGGTTTGAATGAGAATGTCCCCCTTAGGCTCCCAATATTTGGGCACCTTGTCCCCAGTTGGTGGTGCTGTTTGGGGTTGACAGATTTCTAGTCACTCTTTTCTTCCTGTGCCTACTTGAAGATGTGATTGTTCAGCTTTCTGCTTGGGTCACCTACTTCTGTGATGCCTCCCCCACCATTTTGGACCCTTACCCCTGGAACTGTAAGCTCATGTAAACTCTTCCTTCTATATGTTGCCTTGGTCTTGGTGCCTTGGTCATCACAGCAACAGAAAAGCAACTAAAGCAGGAGGAAAGGGTTTATTTCATCTTAGAGGTTATAGTCCATCAGTGAGGGAAGCCAAGGGAGGAGCTCAAGGCAAGAACAAAACAGTAAGCAGCATTCCTCTGTAGTGTACGCTTCAAGTTCCTGCCCTGAACTCTTGCCTTGGCTTCTCTCAATGATGAATTATAAGCTGTACCATGAAAACAAACCAAGCCCTTTCCTACCTAAGTTGCTTTTGGTCATAGTGTTTATCAGAGAAATAGAAACCAATTTTAGACACAGAGTCTCTCACAGAACCAGAAGATCATTAATATGGCTAGATTAGCCAGCTAGAGAGCTCCAGGGATCTTTCTCTCTCCACGGGCCCTATGACGTTGGAGCTACAGATACATACTGCTGTGCCTAGTTTTCCATGGGGTTCCAAACTCAAGCTCTGCTGCTTGCACAGCACATACTTTACTAACTGTACCATCTCTCCAGCCCCTAGATGATAACTGTTCTTTAAAAAAAACTTTATTTTTATTTTATGTGTATGAGTGTTATGCCTACATGCATGTAAGTGTACCTTTGTTGTGCAGTGCCTACAGAGGACAGAAGAAGGTATCAGGTCCTCTGGAACTGGAGGTACAGATGGTTGTTGGCCACCATATGGATGCTGGGATTCGAACCTGGGTCTTCTGCAAGAGCAGCTAGTGCTCTTAACTGTTGAGCCATCTCTCCAGCCCATCAAAATTGTTCTTATTCTGAAATTCAAATATCAACTTTAATCAAAATGTGAATGAAAACCCTATGTGAAGGGGTACATATGGTCACCACTATCAGCTCAAAATCCCTCTTTCCCATAACCATGGACCTTTATTTCTACCAGTTTGAGGAAAAAGAATCATAGTTGTTATTTGAGCCTACTCCACAGGCTCAAAGTGTATGACCCTAAATAGTAGCAGCTGGTATTCCTTTCCCCTGGGTACAAGTGCCAAAGCTTGCATTAGATAAGCATCGTTCTTTCCCCTGTCTGTGGTTCCCACCTCTTCTTCCTTTCTCCAGCATTACAAAGCTGGAGGTCAGGTGTGAGTCAGCATCCCTCAGGAGAAAGGGAGGCCAAGGCTGCCTCGTGGCTGGCTGATGGGAAGGTACAAACATACACATTACAGGTTTTGGTGGGGTTGATGTGTGGGGTACACACCCACACACTGCTGTGCAGACTTGTTCCCACAAAATGAAACTTTCATGATGGGAAGGGAATATTAATTTATTTGACTGGATGTCTGTCAGCATTGCTGTTGGGTGAAAGAATTCAGAACTGAAGAAGGGGCCACAGCCATTACAAACCATCTGCTGAAACTTATATCACAGGTCTCACTGTTGTGTCTACCTGGGTTTCTCATCACCAGTCCTGCTGGTTCCCCTGGTACCTTCCTACAGACCCTTCCTTCCTTCCTTCCTTCCTTCCTTCCTTCCTCCCTCCCTCCCTCCCTCCCTACCTCCCTCCCTTCCTCCTTTCCTCCCTCCCTTCCGTCTCCCTTTTACATGTATGAAACATCTTTGGTGTGATAAGGATGAGGAGGATTTCACCTTCAGGAGCTCCCACTAGGGGTCGGAGAATGGAGAAAGAATAGCCAACACAGATGGTACCTAGTGCCCTGTCAGCTCACTGGTCGGATAGGACATGAGGCCAGCCTGGGCACAGGGAGGGCTTCTTGAGTGAGTTGACACTGCCACTGGGTCTGCTAGAAATAGACCTCATTGAAGAAGTAACATGGGGGGCTGAAGAGATGGCTCAGCAATAAAGAGTGCTTACGGCTCTTCCAAAGAACCCAAGTTTGGTTCCCAGCACCCACATTAGGCAGCCAATAATTGCCTATAACCCCAGTTCCAGGGGATCCAACACCCTCTTCTGGACTCTCAGGTACATACACGTATACACACACACAAATAAAAATAAAATGAAATAAAATTTAAGGTAATATGTACAATTATTCACAGGAGAGATGAGGGAAAGAGGTTCAGAGACTCTCCAGCAGTTGACTGACCTGAGGCACACAAGACTTGATCAATCACCCACTGCTGCCTGAGCCATACCATGATTGATTGTTGAGTTGTACATCCTGCTCTATTGGACAAAAGTGGTTTCTCCGCCGGGCGTGGTGGCACATGCCTTTAGTCCCAGCACTCAGGAGGCAGAGGTAGGCGGATCTTTTTGAGTTCAAGGCCAGCCTGGTCTACACAGTGAGTTCTCAGGTCTGCTGGGACTACAGGGAGACCCTGTCTCAATAAGACAAAAAAAAGTGGTTTCTCCTTCAGCTCTGGCATTTCCAGCTTCTGGGACTGATTTTGAGTTCAAGGCCAGCCTGGTCTACACAGTGAGTTCAGGTCTGCTGGGACTACAGGGAGACCCTGTCTCAATAAGACAAAAAAAAAGTGGTTTCTCCTTCAGCTCTGGCATTTCCAGCTTCTGGGACTGATCAGGCCACTCAGAGAATGATGAGAGGCTCAAACAATGGCCATCATACAGCTGACCCCCACTATGGCCATCATTTTGTCCAGAATGCAAAGGACCTTGACATCTCTTCTCCTTCAGTGTAGCCCAGGATTTGGGGTTCAGTCTCAAGGTGTTTTCAGAGTACCATGTATGGCTTTGCACAAAACTTCCAAAGCTTTCTTGTCTCTACACTAAGTCATAGAAACAGTAGGCCCAGTGCAGCCATTTTAACAGCACTAAAAATGCAGCCAGTAACACCAATGCTCTCTCCCAGACAGGATGTGCTTTTTCTTCCTGGTCCATAAATGAATGTCAAAGCTAGACACACAGCAGAACATCATACCTTTTACAAAAAAAAAATTCTTTGATCAAAGAAGAATGTTTGGTAAACTTGCTCAGAGTTAAACTAATTGGTTTGGGAGCAGATATAATCTCTCTAAGGTGCTCCGCTGCTAAATTAGTATTGGTCAAGATGTTTGAAGTTCAGAGGAGAGCGGATTCTCAGAGGAGAAGCCCATTTGAATAATTGCCATCACGTGCTGTTCCTAGCACTGGCTCCCAACATCCAACCCGCCTGGAGAGATGAAAGAAACAGTTCCCTTGACTGGTCTGGCTCTGCCGCCAGTGGAGCCCTTCTGGAAACTTCAGAAACAGGTGGCTGTGACCTCCTCTCAGAAACTAGGTGTGCTGGGGAACCTGTTCCTGTTCCTTCCCCAGGCAGCACCCAGCTGAAGGAGAGGCTGGTTTGGAGGACTGCTTCCTGCAAGGCCCCAGTGGCAGCCAGTTTCTCGGCTCCAGCTCTGTGCATTTTGGGTCTAGCCATTTTTTGTTGTGGGACTGTCCTGTGAGTTGTGTGAAGGCATCCCTAACCTCCACCCACTAGATACCAGGACTACCTACTCACGATTGTGACAACTAAAACTATCTGCAGATGTTGCTCACTATCCTCTGAGAGGCCAAAACTGATTGAAAACCACTGGACTCTTCAACACTTCTTTGTTTCCGAACACATTTTGGTACCTATAACTTCAAGTCTGTGCTGTCTTTTGTCAAAGAATCTTCTCCCATTCTGGCTACTGATCGCCTTCTTCCCACAGGGAGGAAATTTACAGTTAAATATTAAAATGCAGACACCGTTTTTAAGGATTAATATGCAGCCTTCCAGCTGTGTCTCTTGGGTTTTGAATATGGTTCTGTGGCTGATTAGACCTCAATGAAGCCATGTTGTAACTCAGAGCCTCAGGGCCCCCACCAGGCCATATAAAGAAAGCCTGTCCCTACAGTGGACAGCCAAAGAGCCCCACTTGGTGGCTAATGGTGCTGTGCCTATACTTCTGTCCTTAGCACCAGCACCTGAGCCATCCCAGGGCCCAGGAGTCCACCTTACTACATCTTTTTGTTGTTGCTGGATCTCATTCAAGCCTGATGGTAGAAGGCTCTGTGACAGGTGCCAAGGTTCAGGGGATGTGTGTGGGCCTTGGAGCCAATCAGGCCAGGTTGCCCCTTAGTCCACCATTATCCAGGGCCTGGAGCTTCTCACTCATACTACAGCGTGGTATAATCATTCACTCTGATAGGCAAAAGCCTGGAAGGAAGGGGTCCAAAGAGACACAAGCCTTCCCACAGTGCCAGAGCTGTTTGTTGTACCTCACCTATGGCTCCTGCCAAGCAGAACAGCAGACCAAACTGGTGGATGATGGCTCCTAGAACACCCATCTGTGTACCCCTCTGTTCCAGAATGGTGACATGCCACACTGCAGGGACAGATAGAGTCCCCTCTGTCAAGTGCTCCCCAGAGCAGTTTGCTTCACAGCGCCAGGCTTCAGACTTGCTTCTCCTTTCTCTAGCTGAGCACCTTGTTCCCCAGCCACGCCCTCAAATAAACCTCCGTGTACTAATATACACAGTGGCTTTCAGGGGCAATGTCCCCCTTAGGGCCACAAGCCAGCTAAGGAACGCAATCTGAAACTCCCAGTTCTTATGTGTTACATGGATGTGGTATCCAAGCACTAGCTATGTTTTAAAGACAGAGGAAATTGTCCTTTGCTGTTTATGTTACAACTTTGATGTACAAAATGTATTTGTTCAAAGTTTTTATTTGGGGGGGGGGTTGCTTTGCTATTCTCGTCTCTTTATTGAAATTTATTGAATTTTTGTGTATTTCATACAGAAAATCATTTTTATACCTTCTTTCCCTCTGGCACCCTCCCATAGCCCCCCCCCCCGCAACTGGAGTTCATACACTCTGTCATTTATGTTAAGGCCTATCATGTAAAGGTAGTGTCCCCAGATGTCCCAAAGTACAGGTTCATCAACTAGGATCTAGTCAGCCTATTTAGAGTCCTTCACTTTAAAAGAAGATCAGCTCTTCCTCACCCATCAGTAACCAGCTGCCAATCATTCTTTGACTAAGATTGGGGCCTGCTGTTCATTTCCACAGTTCTGGGCTGGGTTTTGTCTGCTTGAGTTTGCATGGGTCTTGTGCGTGCTGACCATTGCCTGCTATTCTTTTCTTTAATTATGTATGCCAACAGTTCCAAAATCATCACCGTCAAGGCAGACATGTTGAGAGCAGTCCAGCACTTCACGTCTGCTCTTCCCTCCTCCTGTGGACAGCCCTCCTTATATTAAGGTTTGCTTTTCTGTTCAGTTTCCTTGTGAAAGGCAAATATATCTTCTGAGCTTATTCACATTTTTTACATTTATTTATTGTGTGTGAATACACACACACAGACACACACAGACACATAGACACATGGCCTTGGTACACATGTGGAGGTCAGAGGACAACTTGTGGGGGTCAGTTCTCTTCTTCTACCATGTGGATCCCGGGGATCACACTCAGGTCAAGCTTGGCAGCAAAGGGCTCTGCCCACAGAGCCATCTTGCCAACCCCCATATTTTTATTCTTAATGCTGTATATGCATGTGAATATACATATTACATGTGGATCTTAAAAATAGCATACCTGAGGGGCTGGCAAGATCACTCAGTGGTTAAGAACACATACTTCTTTTCCAGAGGACCTGAGTTTGGCTACCAGTGCCCACATCAGGTAGCTTACAACTCTCTCTAATTTCAGCTCCAGGGGATTTACTACCTCTTGCCTCTTCTGTGGGCATCTGCAACTCATGTATTCACATACATGCATAATTTTAAAAAATATATATTTTTAAAGTAGCATACCTGTGTTAATTACTGTCATTGTTGCTGTGACCAAAAATACCTAATAAAAAGTAACTTAAGGGCTGGAGAGCTGGCTCAGTGGTTAAGAGCACTGGTTGCTCTTGCAGAGGACCCAGGTTTGGTTCCCAGCACCCACATGGCAGGTATCAACAGTCTATAACTCCAGTTCCAAGGTATCTGATGCCCTCTTCTGGCTTCCTGAGGCTCCTGCATGCACATGGTGCTCATAAACTCATACAAGCACACACACACACACACATACACAAAAATAACTAAATCAAAATAAAATAAAAAGAACAAGCTTAAGGCAGGAAGAGTTTATTTTGACTTGTGGTTCAAAGGGATCCAACCCATGATGGGGGAAGGATTTTTCATTCAAATCACACCATCTGATTTGCAACATTTCCTTCACTTCCTATAGGGAGGTCTCCTCGAGAGCAGAATAGTTTTCCTTGTTTCTGAAATCAAGAACCGAACCCCTTCTTTTACTGTGAAAGATTAGAACATTGAACACAGATAGTCAAAGTAGGGCGCAGGAATCCCTTCTAAGTAGTCTGTCACTATGTTCAGAGAGACTTATACCTACAGGCCAATGGGACAACAACACCTACAAATCTGCTTTGCAGGTGTGTCCATGTGGCCTTCTCCATAACCAAGGCAGACAGAGCCTTATCCAGACCCCGAGATCCTTAGAACAAGGCTAGAAATGACTGATGCAACCCCTAAGTCCAACAGCATCTGTCCATAAACATCCTGAGGTCAAATACACAGTATGATTTCCCTTTACCAACACCCATATACATAGCCACCAAATTTCCAGGCTCTTTCTTTAAGGGTAAAAGTGGGGGCTCTTCCAAAAGGGGCTGCAGAGCCTGGGGGTAGGGATCTTGGGGTGGGGGAAGGGGAAACCAAGTAAGGAGCCAGAAACCTTATTGCTTGTTCTATGGCCTTTGTAAGCCACATGGCCACCTGAGCCTCCAGGTCCTTCCCTGAGACTCAGGGAGCCTGTTCTGTAGAGCTCTTGCAAAGAGATTGCACCTGGTCTGGACAGGAGTGTTTCCTGGCTCTATAAATGGCAACCTTCACTTGCCCCCAAATAGGACACATTTAGAACATAGCTGCACATGATTGAACTCCAGTCAAAGTCCAGTGTGTGCTGTGGGTGAGATTGTGTACCAATTAGGGGGTGAGGTTACCTTCCAATTGGTCCTGATTCCACCCAAGGATGGTGTTGAGAGCCTCCAGCAGAGGAGATGAAAAGTGACTCAGAAGCTCTTCCCCGGCCATGTCTTCTCGAAGCAGGCCCAGAAGCAAGGAGCCCAAGGCCCAGTCCTCCTGCCTTTCCATGTCCCTACTGTCCCTTCCTCCTTGTGCTGAGGGATTATTTCCTGTGTTGTCATACTTCCCAAATGGCTGCCCAGCCAAAATTCCTATTCCTGTGACCCCCTGTACCTTTCCCTAGCTCTGGTTCTCCGGATGAAAAACCCTGGCTCAGGAGGCCACCAAAATCCAAGTCAGGAAGAGGTACAGGCAGGAGCCCTTGTCCTTCTACCCACCCCCCATCCCACCCCTGAGCCAGTATTCATTGCTTTGGGGCAGTTGTGGAAAGTCTAGCCTCTGTGAGCCTCACATTTTCATAAAAATCTAGCTATTTCAAAGGCTCCTTCTGATGCTAAGCTGTTGAAACTCCTCTCCTCCCAAGAAAATAGCTGCCTAGATTTATTTCCTCTTGCACATCTGTGTCAGTCCCTGAATGGGGCATGGTGCCCACTCGGGTGCCCATGTTTGGTGGGGATCTTGGGCCCATGGCCTGTTCTGTAGCTTGCTTGTCTCTCCATGGCTCTAAGTCACCTGCCCAGGAATGCCGTCACATACATGCTTCATCTTGCTTCAGGTTCTGTCTGCCTCCCTCAAGAAAGGGGAATTTAGTAGGGGGTTATTTCCTAAAAGTCGAATGTAAAACCAAAATCCTGACATTTTAACTTGTAGATCCTCATGGGGGTCAAGGAAACAGACCTACAGAGATCCCACAAGAGATACACAGAGATCATGCATTCACATATATGTATGAATCATACATATGGATCATTCATATATACATAGATCATACTTAGACATATAAATCATACAGACACATATAGATCATACATATATAGACACACAGACACACAAATCACACACATTCACATACATGTGTAAATCATATACACAAACACATCGATCATATTTATACATGAACACAAGGATCATATAGACATGCATAGATGCATAGATCACATATACATAGATCATGTGCACAGATACATACAGAGATCATATACATATATAAAGCATATATATACACATATATCTTCCATATACATGACACATAGATCACACACACACACACACACACACACACACAGATCCTCTCTTCAGACACATGGGTCCTGGAAGGATAAGACCAGTCCACCCTTTTCTTTCCTGTTGCACATTTGGTTCAGGTTGTAATTTTCAAATCTCAAAGGTATTTGTCAGGTACATCATGAAATTCTATGACTATTCTGCTTGCTCTTCATTCTCTTCATACAAAGGTCAATGCAAATCACACTTATGCCCTGCCAGGATCAGGGGCTTTACATGTATGGACCTGAGGCCTCAGAGTGTTAGCTCCAAATCCCACAGTCAGGCTTCCTCAGCATCAAGGTTGTGGTGGTCTCCTCAGCCTCTCTGCCCCCAATTCCCATTAGAAAACATCCTAAAGACATGGGTGTGCTCACCTGTGTACCTCCCAGGCCTCCCCAGGCCCAGGACTTAATTAATTAAACCTGCATGAAAGCTTCCAGGAGAGATGAAAGGGACAACAATCTCAAACCTTTCTATACATAGGGCTTCTCATCTTTAAAGCTCTATCTATTTATCGTCTATTAATTGCTTTTGAAGGAAGGTAATTGACTGTAAGCAGGCAGGTGGAAACTGTGTTTCCTTTTCTCTTATGAAGAAAGAAGTCTAGGTTATGGGGTAGGTAGCTTCTGGGATTGATGGGTGTTTGAACAAAAACTAGATCACAGAAGGCAGCTCATTTCATCCCCAAACAGCACCATTGAGGCCTGTATCTCAGTTACCCCTGTGTCTCAAATCTGCCCAAGGACACCTTGCCCAGGAGCACTGGTATGTCCCCAAGTGTTCCTTAGAATGCAAGGACTCCTCCCCTCGCTGAAGCTGGGGTGACCATATGCACTCACAGGCTGTTATGGGTTTCCAGCACCTCACATGTGCACCTTACAGGTTGTCATGGGTTTCTACACATAGCTCTTGGAGAACCCCTCATCTGAGACCCGGCACAAGGAGACACTTGCTGTCATTTGCTGACTACTGACTAAAAACTGTAATTATCCATGCTGTATTGATTATTGGTAGGGAAAAGACATGTTATAATTTTTAAAAATTACATAAATTATCTTCTAGACTTAAAAAAACTTTCTATGACTATATCTGCCTTTGTTTCTGCTTGTATAGAAATTAAAATTTTTGCCTTTTCCTGCAAAATTATCTTTTATAGCCGACTGGAGTATGATAATAATACTTTGTACTTTTGCAGGGCCTTTTATCCAGGAATCTCAAAGCACTTCATAAACTTTAATTAATTCTTGCAACAAGCCCTGTGAGGTAGGTAAGTATTATTATCCCCATTTTACAGATAAGGAGAGTGAGACATTGAGAAGTTAAGTAGTTTGCCGAAGGCCCCAAAGCAGTTAGAAGGTAAGTCTGAACAAGACCGCAAAGCGCCTGTCTCAGGTCTCTCTTAGCCTGCTGGGGCTGCCCTGCTGGTCTCCCCTCAGTCCTAGGTATGATTGATGGGGAAAGCTTGATCAATTGTAGTGCCTGTGCTAAATACATGTTGTACAGCTAACAGGCGTTGTGGGGAATTTTTTAGGCTGACTCACAGGCCTCACCCCTGGGTATTGGACTATCTTCAGGTGAGTTGAGTAGAGTCTGCAAACCTACTTCTCAGATCCAAACACTCCTGCTGCACAGCTATCTCCCTCAGCATGTTCTCTTTTCCCATTCGACTAGGACTTAGACAGCACATGGCTTGACCATTGCTCAGGGCTTTGGGGTCCACAGAATAAAGCCTTTATTTTTTTTCTTTAGACAGGGTCTCGTGTAGCCCAGGCTGGACTTGAATTCAATATGTAGCCAAGGGAGGATGCCCTTGAACTTCTTTTTTTTGAAAAAAAATTGTTTGTTCATATATACATATATAATATATATTATGTATATATTATATATAATATATATTTGAGACAAAGTCTCACTGTATAGCCCTGGCTGTCCTGGAACTTGCTATGTAGACCAGTTTGGCCTCAAACTTATAGCGACCCACCTGCCTCTGCCTCTTGAGTGCTGGGATTAAAGGCCTGTGCCACCTTGCCTGGATATTTATTCTATTATTATTATTATTATTAATTATTATTATTATTGTGTATGTCTGTATATGTATGTGTGTGTGCAGGCACACCTGCCATGGTATATGTATGGAGCTGGTTCTCTCCTTCTGCCTTTACATGGATTCTAGGACTTGAACTCAGGTTACCAGGCTTGTGTTAATATTCTGAGCCATCTTGCTGGCCCAACCTTGAACTTCTGATCCTCCTGTCTACACCTCCCAACTGCTGACATCAGGCATGCATGCAGGCATAGACCACACCTGGTCTATGCAGTGCTGGGGATCAAACCCAGGGCTTTGTGTATACTAGGCAAGCACTCTACCAACTGAGCTACATCTCCAGCCCCTAAAAATAAATTCTTTATGCACGAGTGTGTGCATTTTTGTGTGTATAGGTACATTGTGCAAATACATGTGAATGTCATTCTTCCACATTGCTTTTTGAGAGCAGGTTTCTCACTGGGACCTGGGGCTCACTGATTAAACTAAGCCAGCCGGCCAGTGAGCCTCAGGGATCCACCTGTCTCTGCTTCCCAGCGCTGGGATTACAAGAGCACATTACTATACCTAGAAGCTTTTTACATGGGTGCTGGGGATTGAACTTATGTCACCATGCTTTTGTGGCCAACAGAGCCATCTCCCTAGACTCTCAATATAAACTCTTATGGTTAGTCTCTGAGTGACCACTGTTACCCTCACTTTATAGTCAAGGAAAACCAAAGCTCTGAAAGTTCGGTGGGATGACCAAGGTCACACAGCAAATTCCAGATCCTGACCAGCCAGTTCTAGCTCAAAGGTGACCCCATCCATCCTCTGGCCCTGTTAGCTGTCACTCAGGAGCTAGAGCAGATCTTTTTTATTTTCCCCCCCGTCTTTTTGAGACAGGTTCTCTCTGTAACCCCAGCTGATCTGGAATTCACTATGTAGACCAGGGTGGCCTCAAACTCAGAGATCCACTTGCTTTTGCCTCCCAAGTGCTGGGATTAAAGGCGTGCACCATCACGCCTGGTTCTGGAGCAGCTCTTGCTACCCAACTCTCTGACACTTGACTTGAAATTGTGTAGCAGGAAGGAATATGGGTCCCATGGTGGCATTTCCAAAGAACACAAGGAAAGGAAAGAGCTTTGGTCGTTACTGTGAGCTGGACTGAGCTAGAAGCTTCTGCAGCTGGGTGTACGGATTCAGAGAGTGTTCTTTCCTAGCAGGTATGGTGGTGTGAAGGTTCCAGAAAGCCCCTTTGCCCCTGTAGGGTGCCCAGAATAGCAGATGGCTCTCCTTGTCTGCCACCTGCCCTTGCTCATTGGCCTCTCACAACTGCAGTGTAACTCTTTCCTATGGATTAAGACACTGGCCTGGCTTGGGCTGCTACTATTGCTCTCCTCCAACACCACTATTGAAGTCTGACAAGCCTGGATTTGAATTTGGGCTCTGTGCTCACATGTGGTTAATCCTGGGCAAGTCTCGACTGCCCCCTGCCTCAGTTTCCTCCTCAGTAGAAGGATCATAAGGAGCAAATGAGTTAGTGAACACAAAAGCTCAGCACAGCCTGGCATACAGCAAGCACCCTGTGTGGTCAATGTCTGTTTGCCCTCTCCTCCCCAGTCAGCGACCAGCATTCTAACCTAACAGGGATGATTGACTGGGACCCTCAAGATCACTTCTTTTCTTTGTGGTCTTTGTCACAATCCTGCCCAGATCTGCTGCAGCTCTACCTTCTCCAGGTCATCACGATGCTTCAGGATGGCAGCTGCTCCTGGCCCTGCGTGACAGCTCATAGGACCAGAGTGTTAAAGTAGTTCTTAGAGTCAGAGCCTGGGTCCCAATAACCCCAACAAGCTAGGCTCAGCAGGCATCCTTAATAAGCAAATTAAAGAAACAAAGAGAAAAGAGGTTTAGTCAATGTAGCCACATTGGGAAGAGGGACAAAGAAGTCCAGTGACTCCCACGTCCATCTCGGGGGTCCAACATGAAATTTAGATTGATTTTTAAAGATTTATTTATTTACTTATTTTTAATTTATACATGTGTTTGTGTATATGCATGCAAGTGCCTAAGGAGAGGGCATTGGATCTTCTGGATCTGGTATTACAGGTGGTTGTGAGCCTCATGATGTGAGTGCTGGAAACTGAACTCAGATTCTCTGCAAGAGCAGTGTGTACTCTTAACCACTGAGCCATCTCTCCAGCCCTTGAGATTTATGTTTAAATAAAGGGCAAGCAGTGTGCACAACTGAGCAGTCTTGATCAAGGTGCACCCCACCCATCACTGACTCATCATCTTCACCCTAGTCACTCCTGCAACATGGGCTGATAAGGTGTCAGAGCTGTGTGAGACCTCTTT
The DNA here is from genome assembly GCF_000622305.1 of Nannospalax galili. Lineage (NCBI taxonomy): Eukaryota > Metazoa > Chordata > Mammalia > Rodentia > Spalacidae > Nannospalax > Nannospalax galili. Next base: position 5,188,559 of record NW_008352891.1, read on the forward strand.
TCTGGAGACAAGCTCCTCCTCTGTCTGGTACCAGGCTTCAGTCTTCCCCTTCTCCGAGCATGAGATTCCTGGGGAGATTCCAGTTCCTCAGAGAGCAGTGTTTCAATGGTAAGATAACCAAAGGGAGAGGCACTTTAGAATATCTTCATCCCTGTCAGGGCAGTTACAAGAGGATTGGTGGGGTCACCTGCAGTGGAATGTCACACTGGTTACTCTCAGAGCCCCTGACTCAGATTCCTGCCAGCTAACAGAATGTTGGACTCAGCGTGCTCCAGGCCGTGGTATTTTGAGGAGTGCAGCTCTATCTGCTGGTGCCAGAGTTACAGCCCAGCCTGGGGAACCATGGTGTCCTTTCTCAGTCCCATTGGGGTATGGGGCAGGCACTTGGAGCCAGTCACACAGTCATCTTATTCAGGCACAGCAAATCTGGGAGGTGCCAACTTGTTTTTCTGCTTGATCCTGTCTTCAATATACACCCCCAAATTTTATGCACAGGGCCATGGCTTTGATCCTCAGCACAGGTTAGCCAAATTGATTTCCCATCCCAAACCCTACATTCTCCATCCATAAAATGGGGATGTGGAACAAGGGATCAGATCAGATGAGCTCTCTTGAGTTCTTTCAAGTCTGACTCTCCAAATCTAAGAATGAAATAAAGGGAGCCAGGTATGGTGGTACACACCTGTAATCCCCAATTCAATAGGCAGAGGCAAGAGGATCAAAAGTTTGTGGTCAACCTTGACTATGTAGTAAGTTCATGGCCAGCCTGAGCTACATAAGACCCCATCTCAAAACAAAATAAAAGAGAATGAGAATGGGGCTGTAGACATGGCTCAGCTGGTAGGATGCTTGCCTAGCATGCATGGAACTCTGAGTTCAATCCCCAATACCACATAAAAATCAGGCATGGTGGTACAGTTTAAAATCTTTGTACTCAGAAGACATAGGCAGGAGGATCAGCTGGTTATCAAGACCTAGCTGTAGCTAGCCTCACCCAAGCCTGGCCCAAGGGCCTGTCTTGGTAGTTTCCTTAGCCACCTGCCTGCTAGGCATGCCTTCTATATAAACAGCGTAGGACTGCATCCACTATTGCTACATCAGTGATCAGCCTAGACAGCCTAGAGGACACACATCCTCAGGGCAGGGAATTAGACTTCATCACTACCATGGATCCTTCTAGACTCTTCAAAACTGTCAAGAGTATGCACAGAAATGAGGACTGTGCATGTATGAGTGTGTGTATGTGTGTGTTTGTTTGTGTGTGTGTGTGTGTGTGTGTGTCCACTCCTGTGGGCTCCAGGGTGAGCCACTGAACTCAAGTCACAGCACAAGGTACAGTCCTGGTGTTCAGTCCCACAGTGCTTAGTCCCACAGTGTTCAGTCCCACAATGCTCAGTCACACAGTACTCAATCCCATAGTGTTCAGTCATACAGTGCTCAGTCACACAGTGCTCAGTCTCACAATGCAGTCACACAGTGCTCAGCCACACAGTACACAGTCACACAGTACTTAGTCACACAGTGCTCAGTCTCACAATGTATAGTCACAAATGCTCCCACATCTCCACCTTGGTGATCTCAGTGAATGGTAGGCCAGATGAGAAGGTCTGCCCCAGCCTTCTCATTTCTAAAACTCACATTTATTTATTATTTATTATCATAAAAGTTAAAACTTGCTTTTTACAGTACTGGAGATAAAGCCCAGTTGGTAGATTACTTGCCTAGAATGCATAAAGCCCTGGGTTTCATCTCCAATACTATATAAACCAGGCATAGTGTTGCACACCTGTAATCCCAGCACTTGGGAGGTGAAGGCAAGAAGTTAAATTCAAGGTCATCCTCAGCTACATTAGTGAGTTAGGTCATCCTGGACCATATTAAACTTTCTCTGAAAAAAGAAAAAGAATAACAAAACTATCTGGGTGTGGTGGCGCACTCTTTTAATCCCAGTGCTCTGGAGGCAGAGGTAAGCGGATCTCTGTGAATTTGAGGCCAGCCTGGTCTACATCGTGAGTTCCAGGACAGCTGGGGCTACAGGGAGACCCTGTCTCAAAAAAAACAAAAAACAAAACAAAACAAAAAAACTAAATAACGACAGAAATTTGAAAAACACAGAGTAATATGTAGAGAAAATTTTAGAACACAATTCCCAACACTGTATAAATTGGACAGGGTAGCATAAGCCTGTAATCCCAGCATTCAGGAGGCAGAGGCAACAGGATCAAAAGGTCAGGGTCACTTTAGGCTGGTTAGGAAACATTCTTTGAAAAATCATGTAAGATTCCAACCTATGAAAGGCCTGTAACTTATTTAATACTTCCCACTGTTGAACTTTTTTTGGGGAGGTATAAAAAGATGGAAGACTCTGTTCTTCTGAAGAGCTAGGCCTGGGTGGACCACCCCTCCTCAGAGCCTCTGTGGGAGTTCTTAGCTCCATTGGTCAAGAGCTAGAGACACAGCTCCATACTGCTGCAGCAGCCTGAGGAATATTTTTCAGAGACGTGAACACAGGTAAAGACAGGATTCTTGGTTTTGCATCAGAAAAGAATTTCAGGACAAGTCGGTTTGAAGTAGGATTTTAATTTATTAGGAAGAGATTTTAGCATAGGTTTAAGCACAGGCATTAATAGAGAGGCACTGGGGGAAAAGGTAAGGCACATCCAGGGATGAATGTGGGCTTCCCCAGAGAGAGTTCCCTTAGTTGTATTTATAATAGCAATATGCAGGATTTTCTTGACTTCTGAAATTACATCTCAAATAGTTGCTAAGTAATTTAATGAGCTCATAGGGTGGTTCCTGATGGGATTACAGCTGAATAAGCAAAACCCTAGCTCACCTAGTTGAGGTGAAGTTAAGGACTTGTTTTTACTACAAACAAAAGTTTATAATTCAACTGAAGTTGGTGCAACACACCTTTAGTTCTAGCACTTGGGGGGCAGAAGCAGGCCGATCTCTGTGAGATCAAGGCCAGCCTGGTCTACACAGTGAGTTCCAGGACAGTTGGAGCTGTAGGAAGATCTTGTTTTTTTAAAAAAAAAACAAAAAAAAAAAACAAAAAAAAACAAAAAGAAAGCCAAATCAATTAATAATAAAAATAAAGAGTTCTAGCACAATAAAGTTCCAAAATTTCCTGTGAGGGTTATCTATATAGAAACAACACAATATTCCCTTTGTATACAGATTCTTTCAAATAAAAATGTTAAAATACGGGCTGGAGAGATGGCTCAGAGGTTAAAAACACTGGTTATTCTTGCAAAAGACCCAGGTTCAAATCCCAGCACCCACATGGCAGCTAACAACTGTCCGTAACTCCAGTCCCAGGGTATTCGACAGCCTCTTCTGACCTCTGCAGGCATTGCATGACACAGGTACACTTATCTGTATGCAGGCAATACACGCATACACATAAAATTAAAATAATAAATAAAAAATTTTGAGGTCTAGCATATGTGGCTTGGCTCCTTTTCCAGATAGGCTTGAAATTCTCTGGTAAATTTCACAAATGAGACTGTAAACTTTTTCTTTTGAAACAGGGTCTTGGAACTTGTGATGAACCTGGCCGGCCGTGTGTCACCATGTCTGGCCCAACTGGTAACTTTTATATATGTGTATTTGATCTCTCTCTCTCTCTCTCTCTCTCTCTCTCTCTCTCTCTCTCTCTCTCTCTCTCATTAGAGCAATCACTTTGCAAGGCCCAGGATGTACATATACACCATCCACCCTGGCATTCATCACAGGCTAAAGGGATACTGAACCTCGCACAAAGCGAAGACACAGTGCTGAACAAGGCCCACTCCTCCCCATAAACAGAGTGCCCTCTGGGGGATGCAATGCTTTTCACATGGTGTGGTCAGTCCAACAGTGCAGTAATGGGTGGGGGGAGTTCTTACTCCAGCCCTGTGATTGACACTGATTGGAGGACAATGCTATCCATTTCGCTGTTGTCTTCAAGCTGTCTTCAGCTATGAGCATCAGAGTGCTGCTTTCTTCCCTTACAGCACCCACTACAGCCCACTTCTGGAACCAGAAAGAGTAGGCTATGTTCTAAAGTTTTGTTTGGAAGCTATTTATCTGGAATGGAGGGATGCATTTTACTGTGGAAACATTGCTACTAAAGCTCCCAGAGACAGCCCACAAACTACATCAGACCATGTATTTGAAAAGGGACATTATGACCGGCTAGGGTTGGAGACGACTCAGCAATTAAGAGCACTCACTGCTTTTCCACAGGACTCAAGTTTGGTTCCCAGCATCTACATCAGGTGGCTCACAACCACCCATAATTCCTACTACATTCCAGGGGATCCGATGCCCTCTTCTGGCATCTGTAGCACCTGCACTCATGTGCACATACCCACACAGGGACAGATATGTATACACATAATTAAAAAGAAACTAAGATAAGCCATGTGTGGTAATGAACAACTTTAATTCCAGCACTTGGGAGGCAGAAGCAAACAGATCTCTGTGAGATCAAGGCCAGCCTGGTCTATGTGGTGAGTTCCCAGGCCTGCTAGGGCTACAGGGATACCTTGACTCAAAAAGACCCCCAAAATTTTTTTGAAAGAAAATAAAGAAAAATAAAAGAAAAGGGACACTGTGATGGCTTATATTGATTGTCACTTTGACAGGATATAGAATCCTGACAAGGTTGCCTCTTGTCAGGTTCTTTGGGGGAGGGGTTCTTTTTTTAAACTTTTAATAAGAAACTTTATTGAGAATTTCATACATGCATATAAGGTGTTTTAATCAAATCCACACCCCCACACCACACCTCTCCCCTCCAACACCTCCCATATTTCCCCATCACTTTTTTCTGACAACTTTGTGTATTCTTCCTTCCTTCCCTCCCTCCTTTCTTCTTTTGCTACCCTTCCCTCCCCTTCCTTCCTTCCCTCCCTCCCTCCTTCCTTCCCTCCCTCTTCCTTCCTTTCTTCTTTCTTTTTTTTTAAATAGGGCTTTTTGCTACTCTAACATTATGCCTCTGAAGAGGTAACCCTAAAATCTTTTGGGGATTAGCTAAGAGCTCCCAAATATTTTTGTCATTTTTGGCCTTTGGAACAGAGTATGTTGCTAAGAGGCCCAAGGACATTTTGACTTTTAGACAAGAAACTGGCTACTTTTCTTTGGGGGTTCTTTTTACCCTAACTGCCTAGCCAATTCCTACCTCTTAATCTTATCATACCATCCTCTGAAGAGGTTACTCAAATTGCTGATAGGGAATCGGAAAGCAGACCTCTCTGGCTTCTTCCATGCTGAACAAGGACATAGGGTGAGGCAATTGGGGTACCCTTCGGGTCTATCTAAAAGACTCCCAAATTGCATTACTCTTATCTGTAGGGAGAAAAGAAGGTCCTTGACTGGTGAATAGGGGATGTGAAGGAGAAATAAAGGCAAGAGTAGTTAGCATTACAAGTTCTAGACAGAGAACCAGAAAAAAGAATAGGGAAAATTTCAAATGTTCATAGGAGATTCCATTGGGCTTTCTTGATGAGAGTTTCTGTTCGGTTCCTCCTCATTTTTCTTTTGTCTGCCAAGGCTGGACTTGAGAGTGAAGGATTCAGGATTTGCTTTCACGTATTTTGATAGCTGTTGGAGTACTTAGAATCAGTGTTAGTTCCCTCTCAAAGGCTTCTAGATAGGGGGAGAAAACAAATTTAGCCATCATTTTAGAACAATAGTGAGTTATCTCCCTTAGTTACAGGTGAGCACTGCAGTATTGCAAACCAAGATTTGAAGTCTTACATCTGAGCAGCACTTTCTGCTTAGCAACAAAATCATCAATGAGAAATAATTCTCTAAATAACATTTTTTATGGACTTAAGCTTAATGTCTGGGAAGTGTAATCCCTTGAACTCTTAAAGAAATATACTGATCTGAGGATCTGTTCCTCAGGGGTCACATGGGCTTGGGAGGAGCCCCTGGCTCCTTCCTTTTACCAGTTCCATCTATGTGACGATAAGTCAAAGGTCTTGCTTGACTGTATCTGGCTTCACTTGGAAGCATGGATGAGATGTTTCCTCTGAGTTGACCCTCCTTTTTGTAGATGGGACACTGGTTCAAGTCCATCTTGTGGGGTCTCCATGGCCTCCCTGAACAAGATGACAGGTGACTCATCACAGTTACAGGACATTTTGAGGGGTGTTCCATGTTCCATGGTCCCCTGGAACTTAGTCAACCTTGGAAAGCAAGGGGCAAAAACTGTCCTTTAAGTCCCTATGACCAGATTAGTATAGGCCTCAAACTATGGCTGTTAAACATCCAATAAGGTTAGTTCCACCAGTCTGGTACTTCTAATTACCATGTGCTATGTGGATAAAGCTTGGGTAAAAAAACCAAATATCTTCAGAAAAACCTTGACTAGGTATATATTTTGTTTCTTAAACTAGTTGACTAAACTATGACCTTAGAAATTTTTAAGATTATGTGTATATTATTTTTGTCTCATCCTTTATATATCATAACAAACCTACACAGACCTTCATTTCTTTCTTAGGCTTTCTCATTTTTTCTGTTTTGGAAAATATCTCCATTCCAATATCCTTTTAGCATCTTTTACATTCTCATTTTCTTTTTTTTTTTTTTTTAATAATTTTGAGACAGAAAACGTGGAGAGAATGAAGAGAAGGCAAAAGGGCGATCCTGTGGTGGTAGGGGGCGGGTCCGGGATGGTAACTGCTGTGCTACAGGGACGCCTGCTCTGTGTGGCCCCTCAGCTCTGCCTGGGCCATGATGATCCACGGCTTCCAGAGCAGCCACCAAGACTTCTTCGGACCCTGGAAGCTGAGAGATGAGGGCCGCCAAGACCCACATTATGAAGTTGCTGGATGTGGAGAAGTTAGCTGATGAATTGCCTACGTCATCTCTCCCTGAAATGATGTTTGGAGACAACGTTTTAAGGATCCTCCTTGGCTCTGGCTTTGGACTTGAGTTCAATGCTACAGATAGCACTAAGATGTGTAAACAACTACCAAGGAATGCTTCAAGTGGCTTGTGCTGAAGAGTGGCAGGAAAGTAGGACGGAAAGTGAACACTGCAAAGAAGTTATTAAACCATGTGATTGGACCTGTCAACAGATTATAAAGGAACATTACTTGAAGAATCTCTTAAATTGAAGGTTGTACCTACAAAGGATCACATAGATACAGAGAAACTGAAAGCCAGAGAACAGATTAAATTTTTTGAAGAAGTTCTTCTGTTTGAAGATGAACTGCATGATCATGGAGTTTCCAGCCTGAGTGTGAAAATTAGAGTAATGCCTTCAAGTTTTTTCCTCCTGTTGCAATTTTTCTTGAGAATTGATGGGGTGCTTATCAGAATGAATGACATGAAGTTCTACTATGAGGCTGACAAGACCTACATGTCAGGAGAATATACATCACAAGAGAGCAAAATTGCTAATTTAATGCATGTTCCACCATCCCTCTTCACGGAACCTAATAAAATAGCACAATACTTACCAATCAAGGAGGCAGTTTGTGAGAAGCTAGTATTTCCAGAATCGATCCTAACCCTACAGATTCACAAGAAAGTACACCTACAGAATAGAAAGTGGTACAACACCTTTTTGCTGTGGAATCTGATACCTTGGCCATTAGTAGGGGGCATTTTTATTACGAGAATTTCCTTACGTGCAGATTTTCTGTAGCCTTAAAGGAAATAAAAAATAAAAGATTGCTGGGTATGGTGACGCACGCCTTTAATCCCAGCACTTGGGAGGCAGAGGCAGGCAGATCTCTGTGAGTTTGAGGCCAGCCTGGTCTACATAGCAAGTTCTAGGTCAGCTGGGGCTACAGGGAGACCCTGTCTTAGATCAAAAATAAATAAGTAAATAAATAAATAAATAAATAAGATTGTTGCAGGCAGGTTCAACTGCTATTTGTACTGTCTGTCTTCAAATTCGTACTCCAGATTACGTGCTCTGGAGGTACATTTGGATTCCTGGGTAATCAGCCACAGCAGTGTGTATGTCTCAGCAGTGGCCATGATTCTCATCAATCGTGAAGCACTGCCTTCTACTGTGATGAGGTAAATTTGTAAATTATCACTGAATCCCAATGCTGAGTGACTCATAGGATTCTTGGTCCTGAATGTTGATGTACAGTATGATCTTTGCTTTGGGCTTTCTGGTGTTTATTTGTACTTCTGGAGATGTGTGACTAGGAAGTCAACAAGGAAACTAGTTTCACCTAGGAAAGTAATCTTGTAAGACATTCATTAGTTGGAGTTTCTGTACGATATCTTATTGTGTGTGTGTGTTTATACAACAAAAGTATTTTTAAAACCTGTTAACTTACATGTCTTGGTCCCTGAGTAATATTAGATTACTTGTTTTGATAATTCATTGTTAAAAATTGTGGACAACTAAAAGAATTGCCTTTTGTTGTTTAAAAGAAAAAAAGGTGGGAGGTGGATGGGGGTCAGTGTATTTCTGAAGATTTTATTAGTTTATTCCTGTGAGGAATATCAAGAAAATGTGTATTTAGCCATTACTAAATATGACATACACCATTTTATATTTATTTGTTTCAAGTGTCTTTTGTAAGAGAAGAATAAATAATAAGGAATTACGGATCCATAAAAAAAGTATGAGACATAATAGCATTAACAAATTTTCCATCTGTTGTGAGAATTCTTTTCCTGGGGATGCAAAGCAATGCTTATTCCCTTTTAAGGTTCTGGTATCAAGCCAATGTTTGATTAAAGTTTTACTCGGGAACCAGTGTATTTACTGAGCTTACTGAGATAACTGAGGGGTTGCTGAGGTGTATGTATGACCTGAGGGTATGCACACTGGAAAGCCTTTACCCAGCACGGGTCATGCCTTCTCTTCCTAACTTTCCCTAGACTGTATACTTTAGCCCTCCCAAATCCAGGAGACCATGTGTGATTAGGGTCAAATTACATACAATTGGCTGGGACGAGCAGCTTGATACTCTCTCTGGTGAGGGTCCAATGACCCTACTTGGCCCTCCTTGAGCACAACCGTCAATGAATGAGCACAACCGTCAATAAGCCCAATTGTGATGGTGTTTAGCAATTAGGCACAGCTGAAGTGAATGATGATGGTAGTTATTTCTTGCAGTAGAGACTGCTATACAGCATCATCTTATTAAAAGACACAGAATTTAAAAGGATTTGGTGCTAGGATCCACGTATGAGGGAGAACATATGTCGATTGTTTTTCTGAGTTTGTGTTACTTCACTTAGTATCACAGTTACTAGATCCATCCATTTACCTGCAAATTTTATTATTACATCTTTTTTTTACTGCTGAATAGAACTCCATTGTGTAAATATACCACATTTTTGTTAACCACTCATCAGTTGAAGGGCACTTAGGTTGCTTCCATCTCTTAGCTATTGTGAAAAGAGCAGCAACAAACATGGTTGTACAAGTGTCTCTGCAATAGGATGAGTTCTTTGGGTATATGCCAAGGAGTGGTATAACTGGGTCAAATGATAGGTTCATTTTTAGCTTTTTAAGAGTTCTCCACACAGTTTTCCATAGGGGTTGTATGAGTTTGCAATCCCACCAGCAATGAATGAGCATTCCCCGTTTCTCCATTTCCTCGCCAGCATTTGGTATCATTGTTCTCTTGGTCCTAGCCAGTCTGACTGGGTAAGGAGATACCTTAGGGTGGTTTTAACTTGCATTTCCCTAATTACTAATGATGTTGAACACTTTTTGAGATGTTTCTTAGCCATCTTTATTTTTCCACTGAGAATTCTCTGTTTAGATCTTTAGCCCATCTTTTAAGTGGGTCATTTGGTTTCTTGATCCTTTGTTTTATGAGTTCTTTATATATTCTGGATGTTAAACATCTGTCGGATGTGTCAATGGTGAAGATTTTTTTCCCACCAGTGGGTTTTCTCTTCACTTTTTTGATTGTTTCTTTTGCTGTACAGAAGATTTTAGTTTAATGAGGTCCCACTTGTCGATCACTGACCTTAATTCCTGAGCAACTTCTGTTTGATTTAGAAAATCCTTTCCTACACCTATATCTTGTAAGTTACTGCCAATATTTTCTCCTAATAGTTTCAGGGTTTCCAGTTTCACATTGAGGTCTTTGATCCATTTGGAGTTGACTTTTGCACAAGGTGAAAGATAAGGATCTAGTTTCATTCTTCTACAGGTGGAGATCCAGTTTTGCCAGCACCATTTGTTGAAGATGCTGTCTTTCCTCCATTGTGTGTCCTTGGCACCTTTGTCAAATATCAGGTGGCTGAAACTGCGTGTACTCAGGTTCGGGTCTTCAATGATGTTCCATTGATCTATGTGTCTATTTTTGTGCCAGTACCATGCTGTTTTTATGACTAAAGCTCTTTAGTATATTTTGAGATCTGGTATAGTAATCCCTCCAGCATTTCTCTTTGTGTTCAGGGTTGCTTTGGCTATCCATGGTCTTTTGTGCTTCCATACAAATTTAAGAATCATTTTTTTTCTAATTCTGTGAAGTATGTCATAGGTGTTTTGATTAATATTGCATTGGTTCTATATATTGCTTTTGGTAGGATGGTCATTTTCACAACATTAACTGTTCCAATCCATGAGCATTGGAGGTCCTTCCATCTCCTGGTGTCTTGCTCAATCTCTTTCTTTAACGATTTAAAATTTTCATTGTAGAGATCTTTGGTGTCTTTTCTGCAATTATGAATGAGAGCATCTCCCTGTATCCTTTCGCCAATTGCTTCTTATTGGTATATAGAAAGGCTACTGATTTTTGTAGATTGATTTTACAACCTGCTACTATACTGAAAGGCTTGATCAGTTCTAGGAGTTTTCTGGTGGAACTTTTGGGATCTCTTAGGTATAGTATCATATCATCTGCAAAAAGTGATAAGTTGACCTCCTCTTTTCCAATTAGTGCTCCTTTACTTTCCTTCTCCTGTCTTATTGCTCTAGCAAGAGTTTCAAGCACTGTGTTGAAAAAGAGTGGAGATAGTGGACATCCTTGTCTGGTTCCTGATTTTAATGGGAATCCTTCCACTTTTTATCCATTTAGAATGATGTTGCCTGTGGGATTGTTGTATATAGCTTTAATTATATTGAGGTATGTTCCCTCCAGTCCAAATCCCTCTAGGACTTTGAACATAAATGCATGCTGAATTTTGTCAAAAGCCTTTTCTGCATCTATTGAGATGACAATGTGTTTTTTGTCTTTGAGTCCATTTATATTATTAATGACATTTATTGACTCACATATATTGAACTAGCCCTGCATCTCTGGAATAAAGCCTACTTGATCATGGTGAATGATCTTTTTAATATGTGCCTATCTACGGTTTGCAAGTATTTTATTGAGAGTTTTTGCATCTATGTTCATTAAGGATATGCGTCTATAGTTTTCTTTTTTGGTTGTATCTTTACCAGGCTTTGGTATGAGAGTGATGATGGCTTCACAGAAGGAATTTAGAAATTTTCCCTCCAATTCTATTTTTTTGAATAAATTAAGTATTATTGGATGCAGGTCTTCTTTAAATGTCTGATATAATTCTGCTGTAAATCCATCTGGTCCTGGGCTTTTTTTAGTCGGGAGATTTTGTATTACTGTTTCAATTTCTTTTTGTGTTATGGGT
>NW_008352891.1:5200694-5201114 GCF_000622305.1 Nannospalax galili
GCCTGGCCTTGAACTCACAGAGATCTGCCTGCCTCTGCCTCCCAAGTGCTGGGACTACAGGTGTGCACCGCCACGCCCAGCTTTATTTCAGTTTTTGTGTATTTGTTGAGGTTTTTTTTGTGGCCCAGTATATGGTAAATTTTTGAAAACATTCCATGGGGTGCTGAGTAAAAAGTATATTCTTTGATGCTTGGGTAGAATATTCAAAAGATGTCTGTTAGCTCCATTTGATGTATGGGATCATTTAATTCAGACATCTCTCTGTTTATTCTTTGTCCAGTTGACCTGTCTAATGGAGACAGTGGGGTATTGAAGTTCCCTAACTATTAATGAGTTGGGATTAATATGGGTTTTAAAGTCCTGTAGTATTGTTTTTATGAAGTTGGGTGCACCAGAGTTGGGTGAATATATGTTAGTGAT
>NW_008352891.1:5201246-5201822 GCF_000622305.1 Nannospalax galili
GTTTGGGGAATATATGTTAAGGATTGTAATATCTTCTTGGTTAATTGTTCCTTTGATCAATGAAGTGACCCTCCTTATCTCTTCTGATTAGTTTTATTTTGAAGTTTATTTTGTCAGATATTAGAATTGCAACCCCTGCTTGTTTCTTAGTGTCATTTGCTTGGAATATTCTTTTCTATCCTTTTTACCTTAAGATAGTGCCTGTCCTTGAAGGTGAGATGGGTTTCTTGCAGACAGCAAAGAAATGGATTTTGTTTCTTAATCCATTCACTTATCCTGTGTCTTTTGATATTTAAGGTTATTATTGAAAGGTGTGTATTGGTTGCAATCATTTTAATTGCTGTTTGTGTTCTCTGTCTAATTCTATGTTTCCTCAATTATACCTTTATTTATTTTCTTTCATTGCCCCTGGGTTATAGTTGTTTCTTTCTTCTCTCTCTCTTTATATTGCTTCAAGTATTCTTTGAAGGGGTGGTTTCGTGGACGTGTATTCGTTCATGCTTTTCATGTCATGGAAGATTTTTCTTTCCCCCTCAATTACAATAGACATTTTTGCTGGGTAAAATATTCTGGGTT
>NW_008352891.1:5202625-5252422 GCF_000622305.1 Nannospalax galili
TATTATTCTTTCATTGTGTTTTGAATTTCTTTTGTTGTTTATGATTCTGATATGAGAATTAAGTTGAAGTATCCTTCTGTTTGTATTTCAGGGTGCCTAGGTCCTTTCCTTATTGGTTATGTAAGGCTGGTTGGTACAGGTTTTAGGTTCTCTCAAGTATTATTTTGGAGGGAACTGATGGCTTCAGATCAGCTATTCAGGAGCAAGCACAGAAGCCCAAGTCAAGTTCCAGTCAGGTACACTCAGGCTTCTTTCTAAGGTTTGGACCCCTATTAACAGGAACTCAAGAGAAAATTTGGGAAATTCCTTAAGGGGGAGGGGCAATTTTGGGACTCTCACTTTGGCTGCTGTTGAGAGACCTGAGTGACTCCATCTTGGATAAAACCTCCATGGGACTGACCCAGCCCTGAACCCTGTTCCAGGAAAAACCACAAAAAAGTATACATGGAACAGATAGAGAACAACTCCCCTGCCAAAGGTCAATTAACGAGGGACAGGAAAGTACTAAAAGTCCAGATGTCTCTTCAGATTTCCTGAAGGCAGCAGTTTATGGTTTGGCACTGGGCTTCAACCAATCAGATGCTTGCCAGGCTGGAGACCCCTCACTTGCTGAACTTGCTGAAATAAACCTATAAAAACCTCTGTCTCCCAAAGCAAGGGGTCTCACATCTGAGATCCACTGGGTTGGTGACAGAGTGGGCCCAAGCTTAAGCTTGCAACAATAACAAAACCCTTGTGTGTTTGCATCGTTCGGCTCCTTGGTGGTCTTTGAGGTCTCGCGAACTGGGCACAACATCTTGGGGGCTCGTCCGGGATCCCCAAGAAACCCCCCCCCAACCCCCAAACCGAAGGGTTCCTGGCTGGCCGGTAAGTGTCTGTTTACGTCTAGTTGTACCTGTCTGTGTCTGTCCCAGCTTTTGCTTTGAGCCTCGAGGCAAACTTGTGAACAGTGTGGTCAGGAGCAGTAAGAGCGGATGTGCTGGATGACTGTGACCACAGAGGTCTAGAAGATGTTCCAGACCCCCGCAGAGGGAACGGAGGGCCCTGGACTCTGTTGATTTCTGTGAAAGGACAAGGCAGGTCGCTCCTGTGGCACATCAGTTTGCCACTGTCCTACTTTCAGTTTTTCTTTCGCATGAGTGGGGGAATTTGCTACTTGGCCTTCTGTGTGTCTTTCTGGCTCTTTGTTTTGTCTTTGGTTGTCTATTTCTCTATGGCTGAGATGGATGCAATGGGACAGACTTCCTCTACACCCCTAGACCTGGTTCTTGCACATTTTGGAGAGGTTAAGACTCAAGCCCATAACCTCTCTGTTGCTGTCAGGAAGGATAAACCAACTACTTTCTGCAGGTCTGGATGGCCCACTTTCAATGTGGGATGGCCCTCAGAGGGGACCTTTGATCCTGCTGTCATTAACGTGGTTGAGAAGAAAATTATTCTTCAACCACGTGTAGGACACTCAGATCAAATATCATACATAGTAGTCTGGGGAGATTTAGTTAATAACTCCTCTCCTTGGGTCAAGTCTTTTCTTCCTTTACAGAAAACTGAGGTGCTGACAGCTGCAGAACAGAAAACGACAACCCAGAAAGCACCTAAGCCTAAAACCAAACCATCAGTACCGTCACTGTACCCTGTCTTACAGGGCAGCACAGAAGAAGATCTAATTTTTCCTCCCCCTCTTTATCCACCTCCTCCACATGAGGTACCCCCTCCAGAACCAGCACCCCTGGTACTAGATTCTTCACAGGCACAGGGGGGACTGGCTCAGGGGACTAGGAGTAGAAGGGTAGCAACACCAGAGGGTCCAGACTCTACTGTTTTACCCCTCAGAGTCACCAGCCCCACGGATGAGGCTGGCAACCAGCCCCATCACTATTGGCCATTCACCACTAGTAACCTGTACAACTAGAGAACCCAGAATGCTCCCTTTTCTAAAAATCCTAAGGAGCTTATTAATTTATTAGAAACTGTCTTATTCACACACCAACCCACTTGGGGTGATTGTCATCAATTATTACAGGTCCTGTTTACCACAGAGGAAAGGGAACATATCCAAACAGAAGCCAGGAAATTAATTCCTGGCAATACTGGTGTCCCTACTACTGACCTAACACTGATGCTGCCTATCCACTGACCAGGCCTGATTGGGATTATAATACTTCAGAAGGTAAGGAGAGGCTTCTGGTTTACTGCCAGGCTCTGTTGGCAGGTCTCAAAGCAGCTGCTCGTAGGCCAACTAATTTGGCAAAGGTACACAATATTAGTCAGGAACTAAATGAAAACCCAGCTGTGTTCCTGGAGCAAATAATGGATGCCTCCCACAGGTACACTCCATTAGACCCGGAGGCCAAAGATAATATAGCGGCAATGGCCATGGCTTTTGTTAACCAGTTGGCTCCAGATATAAAAAAGCTCCAAAGAGAGACTGGGTGAAAAGAGCTTAAGGGATTTAATAACTGTGGCTGAGAAAGTGCAAAATAATAGGGATAATGCAGAGGAAAAACAGATAAAGGCAGAAAGGAGGCAGAACAAGGACCTGGCAAGGATCCTGCTGGCTGCCACTGTGGATCCAGAGGACCGACAGAGGCATCTGAGACAGATAGCATCAGGAAAAGGAGTTTCTTGCAGCCTGTGGATGACCTACTTGTGGTGGCAGACAGCCAAGAGGCTTGCATGGACAGCGCAGAATGCCTGTTGCAGACGTTGGGAAGCTTGGGCTATCCGGCCTCTGCTAAAAAGGCCCAACTATGCAAACAACAGGTCCACTACTTGGGCTATATACTCAAAGAAGCACTGCTGGTAAAAGATGCTGACAAACTGACTTTGGACCAGAACTTGACCATCACCATGCCACATGCAATTGAAGGAGTTTTAAAGCAGCCCCCAGACAGATGGCTAAGTAACGCCCATATAACTCATTATCAGGCATTACTTCTTAATCCTGCTAGAACCACCTTCCAGGTACCAGTTGCCCTGAATCCAGCCACATTCTTGCCAGACTTGGATGCCCCCCTGCATGATTGTGCTGGAATCCTGGCCCATGGCCATGGTACCCGATCAGATTTAAGAGATACCCCATTATCTGATGCTGAAATAACCTGGCTCACTGATGGGAGAAGCTTTGTCTAGGACGGCAAGAGGTGTGCAGTGGTGGCTGTAGTATCATTAACCAGCATCATTTAAGCAGAGCCTCTGCCCACTGGCACTTCGGCCCAAAAGGCTGAACTTATTGCCCTAACTAAGGCTTTGGTATTGGAAAGGACAAAAAGCTTAATGTGTATCCAGACAGCCAATATGCCTTTGCCACTGTGCATATTCATGGGGCAATATATCAGGAATGGGGCTTATTAACTGCAGAGAAAAAGATTGTCAAATATAAAGAAGAAATCCTAACATTGCTGAAGGCTCTCTGGCTACCAAAAATTGGCAATTATCCACTGCCCAGGTCATCAAAAAGGGGACAATCTGATTTCCCAAGGAAACAGTCAATCAGATCAGGCAGCTAAACAAGCTGCCCTCCAAATTAACCCAATCTTGGTCACCACACTAATTGACCCAGGTGACCCAAACCTCCCTGAAAAGCCCAAAAACACCGGGGAGGACCTGAAATGGATAAAGGGACTGCCGAGGATCCAATGCCTGGAAGGATGGTGGAGGTCAGCATAAGGAAAGCTCATCCTCCCAGAAAAATTAGAAAAACAAATGTTGGCAAAAATACACCGTTCTTCCCACATGGGCATCAAGGGGATGCAGGACTTAATTCAACATGATGAAGTAAAAATCAAAGAGGCTAATTTAAAGATTAAAGACATTGTCAATGGCTGTAAAGCTTGCCAACTCACTAATGTGGTGCCAAATATTAGAAACCCAGGAATCAGACTTCAAGGGAGAAAACCTGGAGCCTATTGGAAAACAGATTTCACTGAGGTAAAACCTGGCAGGTATGGATACCGTTATTTGCTAGTCTTTGTAGATACTTTTTCAGGATGGACTGAAGTCTTTCCCACTGAACATAAAATGGCTCAAATGGTGACAAAAAAAACTGTTGAAAGACATCCTCCCCAGGTACGACTTTCCACAGATGATAGGGTCAGATAATGGACTGGCTTTTATGTCCAAGGTAAGTCAGAGTCTGGCCACAGTTCTGGGGATTGATTGGAAACTACATTATGCTTATAGACCCCAGAGTTCAGGACAGGTTAAAAAAAAATAAAACTCTAAAAGAGACCTTAACTAAATTGACCTTAGAGACTGGTGGTGACTGGGTGACTCTCCTTCTGTTCGCACTCTACCAGATGGGATTAACCCCCTTTGAGATCATGTTTGGAGTGCCCCCTCCCATTATTCCTAACCTCCAGGCAGAGAATATTACTGAATTTAAAGATCGAGATCTGTTGGACGACCTCAGGGGAATCCAATGGTCCCATAAACATGTGCTCTTTATGAGACAAGACCCCCCCAAGAACCTCATCGATACCGACCCAGTGACTGGGTCTACATTAAGAGGCATCGACAAGGATCCTTAGAGGAATGGTGGAAGGGGCCCTATGTCATCCTACTGACCACCTCCACAGCCCTCAAAGTGGATCATGTAGCATCGTGGATCCACCACACACATGTATGGCCAGCTGACCCATTCGCCGTAGAGGACTGCACATCCCCAGCTTCATGATGGAGAGTTTCAAAGATCCCAACAATCTGCTCAAGCTAAAGCTCACCCGATTTTCAAACTGTTGACTGTATATACTCTGTTCCCCATGGTAGCCGCTCCCACTCTGGGAAGCCTGCATCAACCTATGAATCTGACTTGTGTCCTCCAAGATGTGATAGGAGGCAATATTTTGTTTCAGATCTCCCAAGTAGCGCTTCCGGCTACTTGGTTCCCAACTCTGCACTCCCTTTCTTTGATTTCAATCCTAAGGGAGGCGCACATCCTTACGCTCTAACTAACTCTCCAGGCCCATACAGAAAACCAGGCCAGTTCTATGTTTGCCCAGGGCCTGGAACTCCAAAATACAAGTCCCAGAGAAACAGGTGTGGAGGGGATACCTCTACTTATTGTGCTCGCTGGGGCTGTAAAACAACGGGACACATATGGTGGACCCCTCAGGGAGGAGATCTTATTAAGGTAATGTGAGAGCAACTGATACCCACTATTAGTCCCTCCAGAGTCTGGCTAATAAAAAACATAAAATGAGAGAGCATCCGTGATTGGGCCCCCAAGGTACTAGTCAGAGGGGGGGAAAGAGAGACCTGAGTGATTCCATCTTGGATAAAACCTCCATGGGACTGACCCAGCCCTGAACCCTGTTAAGGAAAAAACCACAAAAAGTATACATGGAACAGATAGAGAACAACTCCCCCACCAAAGGCCAATTAACCAGGGACAGGAAAGTACTAAAAGTCTAGAGGTCTCTTCAGATTTCCTGAAGGCAGCAGTTTATGGTTTGGCACTGGTCTGCAACCAATCATATGCTTGCCAGGCTAGAGACCCCCTACTTGCTGAACTTGCTCAAATAACCCTATAAAAACCTCTGTCTCCCAAAGCAGGGGGTCTCACATCTGAGATCCGCTGGGTCAGTGACAGAGCTTAAGCTTGCAACAATAAAAAAAACCTTGTGTGTTTGCATTGGTTGGCTCCTTGGTGGTCTTTGGGGTCTCACGAACTGGGCACAACACTGTATTCTCAGCCCCTATCCCAGAGGGAGACCAAAACCTGGCACTCTTTGGTGGTGTGCTGAGATCACAGCAGCTACACTGATGGAGGTTGGAGGCCACCCTCTCAGGGTATCTGCTAGGATCTCAGCCTTAGCCTACTGTGATGGCTAATCCTGGGTGTCAACTTGATTGGATCTGGGATTAACTGAAATGAAAGAGATCTTCTTGATTGGATCATCTAAAGCTGGAAGACACACCCTAAATGTGGGTGTTACCTTCTGATGGCAGCCAGTATAAAAGGCCAAGGCAGAGGAGAATGCCAGGCTTCTTGCTGCTTGCCTTCTCTCTCGCTGGTGAGTTCATCTTGCTGCTGTAGACTGAAGACTAGCTGATCTTTTGGAATTCATCAGACCTTCAGCACCAGATTGGGACTACTGAGACATCCAGCCTTGTGGACTGAGCAACTATGGATTCTCAGCCTCTTCAGTGTGGTGCAGCCATTGTTGGACTACTCAGACTCTATCCTGTGAGCTAAGCTGATAAATCTCTATACATATATATTCATTCTACCGGTTCTGCTTCTTTGGAGAACCTTGAGTCATATACCTACCAAAGCTAGGTCTATCCTGGGGCTTTGGGAAGGGCCTCACAAAATCCCAGGTAAGGGGATAGGTATGGCACAAATAGGGGAAGCTTACCACCACATGGAGGCAGGATCGGGGCGGGCAGTCTTGGGCAGTCCCCTGCATTCTCAGCCCCTGTGCCAGAGGGAGGCCAGAAGCTGGCACTCTTTGGCCATGTGCTGAGATCACAGCCACTACACCAATGGCCAGAGCCCACCCTCTCAGGCTGTCTTCTAGGATCTCAGCCTTAGCCTACCCTTTTGTCGGGTTCTTAATCCCAGCAATGAGGAAGGTAACTAGTAAAAAATAATTAAATCTAGTGATTCTAGGATGCCAATGAGATCCTGGTAGCCAACAGGTCCAGAATAGCATGGCCATCTAAGAATCCAAGACCTCATTAGATTTTTTTTTTGTTTTTTTTGTTTTTTTTCCCCAGTGTTGGTAATTGAACTTAGATTCTTACATATACTCTACCACTAGCTATATCCCCAGTCCCAGGTGTGTTTGCTTGTTTTGTAGTACTGAGGATTGAACCTAGGGCATCCTGTATGGAAGGTGAGCACTCTACCACTGAGCTACAGACCCGGCCTTTTGGGTTTGTTTGGGTTTTTTGTTTGTTTGTTTGTTTTGGGTTTATTGTTTTGTTTTGGGTAGTACTGGAAGTCACTAGCTTTTAACTCACTTATTCCTGCAGCCCCCTCCCTCACCCCATGAGAACACTCTGACATATCTCTCTAGGAGGCCCAGGCTATGAGTTCCCACTGACAAGATTGCCCTGGGGAGCTGAGCCACCAGTAGTTTAAGGACTCCCAGAATTCCTTGGAAGCCCTTGAAGGGCCTCCCCTGCCTTCCCAAACCTTGAGGACTCTCAGCTGATTGAGCCACCTTCAACCTTGGCCTGAGAGACGGAGTAGGAATAGGAGGTGAGGCCAACAACACCCCTTTCCAAACCCCCACCGCAGACCAAAGCTGATGGGCACACTTTTAAGGAGCAGAGTCAGGAGTCATGGAGAGCAGAGATACACCTACACAAGAACTTTCCAGACCTGTGGGCACAAGGAACCAGAGAACTATTCAGCTTTCCCCTTAGTTTGTTCATTCAGTCTATGGACATTTATGGCCTGTTTACTATGTGCTTGCTCTGCAGATGAGGCTCTAAAAATGTTACTGGCATTATCTAGAGTCAGAAAGGCTGGGTTCACAGCTTGCAGGAAGCACGGCATCCCTAAACTTCCGACTCCTTATCTTTGGCCTAATTCTTGTTTTACTACAGCAAGGGAGGGAGGACATCCTGCTAGGAAAGTTTTTGGTAAACCCTGCAGCACTAGGTAAATGTCAGACCACTAAGTAAATACAGAAAGAGTGGCCAGGTGACTTTGAGGCAAAGGTTCTTCCAAGAATTTATTATTTTCTTTCAGACAAAATTAGTGCTAAATGATGCAAATGCTTAAACCCACAAACCTCAGAAAAGTACCCTTCCCCATCCAACCATAATAGTTAATTCACCGAGAAGAGCCCGATAAAGTCAAAATAAGACAAGCTTCTCATTAAAATGGTCAGTTCAGAAATATGGAATGCAGAGGACTTGGGCTATAGCTCAGTGGGTAGAGCATTTGCCTAACATGTTCAAGGTCCTATGTTTGATCCCCACCACTGCCAAACAAACAAAAATACAAATCTGGGAGCTGAAGAGAGAGTCAGTGGTTAAAATCTCTTAATGATCTTGAAGAGGACCTGGGTTTGGTTTCTAGTACCACATCAGGTAGCTCCCAACCACCTGTAACTCCAGTTGCAGGGAATCTCACACCCTCTTCTGGCCTTTTCAGGTATTGCATTCATGTGGCATACATAAACTCATGCAAGCACACATACATAAATAAAAATGAATAAATATCTGCTGGGTATGGTGGCACATGCCTTTAGTCCCAGCACTCAGGAGGCAGAGGCAGGCAGATCTCTATGAGATCGAGGCCAGCAAGCATCAGGCTAGCTGAGGCTTCAGGGAGACACTGTCTCAAAAAAACCAAAAAAAATTTTTTAAATGAATAAATATTCAAATATATAGTGGGGGTCCTATACCTGTCACATTGATGCCTAAAGGAATGGGAATTGTACCAGAACCATACCACATCACTTACCATATCATCACAGAAGCCAATGACTCTCCTAAGCTTTGCCATCATCCACGCCCACATATACATTACAGGGGTTTAACATACTGCATTGCTACTTTAACCCACCACATGGTCCTGCTGGACCCAAGACCTATATTTGAACAGAAGGGTTTCAGAGCCCCGGTCCTCCTCCCTGGTGGCAAGTGAGAGTTATTTTCAGGGCTTTAAAAGGGGTATAGAGGCTTCATTCCTCAAAAGGATTTCTGTTGTGATAATCTGTGAAGCCTGGGCACCGGCATATTTTTGAAAGCTCCAAGATGGATCTAATGTTCAACAGAGATTGTCAGTTCTAGGGTGGCAGATTTGCCAAATAAAATTTTTATTTTGTTTTATTTTCTAGTCTTTTTGAGACAGGGCCTCCCTGTAGCCCCAGCTGGCCTGAAACTCACTATGTAGACCAGGCTGGCCTTGAACTCATAGAGATCCACCTGCCTCTGCCTCCTGAGTGCTGGGTGGGACTAAAGGCATGCACCACCATGCCTGGCTTTATTTTATTTTTTGAAACTGGATCTCATGTAGCCCAGGCTGGCCTTGAATTTGTTATATAGTCAAAGATGATGTAGAAATTCAATCTTCCTATCTCAGTGAGTGTTCACCATTATTGATAGATACCAAGGGCAATATTAAAATAAGTTAGTACTGGGGCTGGAAGTGGAGCTCAGTTGGTAGAGTGCTACCTAACATGCATGAACCTCTAGGTTCAATAACCAGCACCACAAAAGAACAAATATGGTGGACTGGAGAGATAGCTCAGCAGTTATGAGCACTCAATGCTCTTGCAGAGAATCCAGGTTTGGTTCTCAGCACCCACAGGGAAGCTAACAACCATCTGTAACTCCAGTTCCAGGGGATCTGATGCCCTATTCTGGCCTCTGTGGGCATTGGATATTTGGGTGCACTTATATACATTAAGGCAAAATACTCATATACATAAAATATAAATAAAAATTTAAAAATCTTTTAAGAACTGGAGAGATGGCTCAGTGGTTAAGAGCACTGATTGCTCTTGCAGGGGACCCGGGTTCGATTCCCAGCACTCACATAGCGGCTACAATATTCTCTCTTTGTTCTGTACATTTAGTGTTTTTACTATGATATGTCATAGGGAGCTTCTTTTCTGATCCTGTCTATTTGATGTTCTATGTGCTTCCTGTATTTTCAGGAAATTCTCTTCTATAATCCTGTTTAAGATCTGGTCAGCACTATTAACCTGAATTCCTATGATCTGTAGATTTGGACTTTTCATGGTGTTCCACATCTCTTGCATATTCCATTCCTGTATTTTTTTAAATTTTCCATACTCTTTGCTTGAGTGGTCCAGTTCTTCAACTTTATCCTCCAGTGTTGATATTCTGTTTTCCATTTCATTCATTCTTCTTCATTTCTGCCTGAGTTTTCTTCAATGTTTTGATCTCTTTTGTGAATTCATACAGAAGTTTATCCCTATCTTCTTTTATTTCTTTGATTTGGTTGTTTGTGTATTCTTTAACTTCATTGAATTCCTTGATCATGTTTATGATTGTTCTTTTAGATTCAGTTCCAGGGGATCTGAGGCTGTCTTCTGACCACCTCTGGCTTTGCATGACTTACATACATTCAGGCAATGCACTCATACACATAAAATAAAAATAACAAAATATTTTTTTAAATCTTTTACAAGAGAAGAAACTGAGGTGACAATAGTATACAAGAATGCTTACCTTCTCCCTCATTTTTCTGAAAGCCTAAAACTGTTCTAAAAAATAACCTATTAGGTAAAAAATATTATCAGCTGGTACTACTTAGATACTGGCAAGTTAGATGGAAGCTCAGTCCCACAGGGGCCCACACAGCAGGAAAGAGACTTCTAGTTCTTGAATCAGAAGGACGAGAGTCAAGGGCAGAGGTGGCACTTACGTACATGCAGGCAATATACTCAATATACAGAAATTTAAATTAAAATAATAAATAAAATTTTTTTAAAGATTATGGGAGTGTACCACCATATCTGGTTCCCCTTACCTCATCCTTATCTGGAGAAAGTCAGACATGAAAGGGCCCCTCTGTTTTTGTTTTGGGTTTTTTTTTTGTTGTTTTTTTTTTTTTTTTTTTTTTTTTTTTTTTTCTTTGTGTATTCTGTATACTAACTCTTTGTCAGAAGTACAGCTGGAGTGTAGACCAGGCTGGCCTTGAACTCACAGAGATCCTCCTGCCTCTGCGTCCCAAGTGCTGGGACTACAGGCGTGCGCCACCATGCCCGGCTTGTTTCTGTTTTTGAGACAGGGTCTCCCTGTAGCCCCAACTGGCCTGGAACGTGATATGAAGCCCAGGCCTGCCTTGAACTCACAGAGGTCTGCCTACCTCTGTCTCCCAAATGCTGGGATTAAAGGTGTGTGCCACTATGCCCAACCCTTAACACTCCTCTGATTATTTGTTTCATCTCCCTGTTTTATAGTGGGGAAAGTGGCATTTGGAATACTAAACCAACTTGGCTAGTCATATGACCAGCATGGCAGAGCCATGGCTGGACCCCAGGTCTCTTGAATATTACCCTGCAGCCCCAATGGGACTATGTGGCATACATATGCCACTGCTCTGGCCAAATGTGGTCATGGTAATTCTCACTTCCTCAGTCTAAGTGCACATGGCATTGCGTCCTCAAGGAGACTCTACCTGTGGTTCACAGGGCCACAGGGTTGTTCTGTGTGAGTGGCCCTCAGTAATGTCACTGGGACTTGTCCACAGGTGACTTCACGGAAGTGCAATCATGTCACACTCCTCCCCTTTGCTTCAGTTCCATAGCTCAGTATCTTTCCAGAATGTTCACTCAGGTCAGCATGTGCTTTAGAAAAGCTAATGGGTAGCCCAGACTCAGTGTACTGTAATAAGGGGTTTGGTTTTACAACGAGGAAGAATTTCTTGCCCAACAGCATAAACGAGTGGTTTTCAAGTTAAAATTATGTCACCCGGTGGCTTTCAGATGCTGGCCATGAATGATGCTTAAGAATGCTTTCTTTCCAATAAGGCAGAGCAGAGGGCACACAACTAACAGTGCACTGCTGGGGCTCAGGGAGCAGTTAGCTCCCACTTGTTCCTGAAGTGCTGAGCTGACAGACTTCCCAAGAAATATCCAGTCCCAGACCAGAGTCCTGCTTTGAGAACATAGTTCTCAAAGGGCAGAGTAGAAAGGTCTCATAGTCCTGGTAAGCGCCAGTTGCCTTAAAGACACAACTATTGCTGGGTAGGTTTCTTTTGATATCAATGCTTATAATTTGGCTTGGAGCTGCCATCTCCAACACAGCAACTACCAAACCAGGCATGGCAATGTATATTATTTATAAAGTATTTAAAATTTTTTATTACATTTATTTATTTACTTTGCAGGGGAGAAGTAGTGTACTTACATGTGGAGGTCAGAGGACAACATGCAGGAGTCAGTTCTTTCCTTCCCCATCTGGGTCCTGGAAATCAAACTCAGATCATCAGCCTTGGCAGCAGGCATCTTTACCTGCTGAGTCACCTACATGAGCCGTATCTCAAAAAGCAAACAACAAAAAAACAAATAAAAATATTTATGCAGTTAAAATAGACATTAAGTTTCCTATGTTATTCTTCTAGCAGATATTTAGAACAGTTTCTGCTGCAGTCCCTACGGCAATGAGAGAGACATTTATCTTGGGGAAATGGAAGACAGAAGTTAAATAAGTAACCACTTTAAGTGTATGCAAACACCCCAAAGATGATGAAGGAATCAGTATCTGAATAAACTTTATTAACCAAACATGGTGGCACGTGTCTTTAATCCCATCACTTGGGAGGCAAAGGCAGGTGTCTCTCTATCTCTGTAAGATTGAGGCCAGCCTGGTCTACATAGAGAGTTCCAGGCCAGCTGGGGCTACAGGGAGATCCTCCAGTTCCAGGGGATCCAATACCCTCTTCTGGTTTCCATAGGCACTGCATAACACAGTGCACTTACATACAGACAGGTAAAACACTCATACACACAAATAATAAATAAATAAATAAATAAATAAATAAATAAATAAATAAATAAATAAATAAGTAAATAAATAAGCAAACAAATAATAAATAAATAAAATATTTTTAAAAAAATAATGCTAAAGAGTTTGAATCATGGTGTGGCAGAATCTCTCCTATGTCTGACTGACCTTTGCCTTGCTTGTCTACACTTCAGCACAATCCGAGATGGCTGGGGTAAGGCTGGAAAGGACTCCAGAAAGACCAAGACAAAAGTAGTTTCCAGACTCTTAGAGAGCAGACTTGCAGTTCCCTATGGGCAATATTCATCGACCCCTGAGATCTAAGACAACCAGTCACTGACCTGTGGACACAACTGCCACTGTGTACAGTGCAGCCATCCTGGAGTACCTCACCACAGAGGTACCTGAATTGGTAGAAAAATGCATCAAAAGACTTAAGGTAAAATGTATGTCACTTGCAACTTGCCATTCGTGGAGATGAAGAATTGGACTCTCTCATCAAGGCTACAATTGCTGGTGGTGGTACTATCCCACACATTCACAAATCTCTGATTGGGAAGAAGGGACTACAGAAGACTATCTAAGGATGCCTGGATTCCTTATCTCAGGACTCTATAAATATTCTTAACAGCTGGGCGTGGTGGTGTACACCTTTAATCCCAGCACTTGGGAGGCAGAGGCAGGCAGATCTTTGTGAGTTCAAGGCCAGCCTGGTCTACATAGTGAGTTCCAGGACAGCTGGGGCTACAGAAAGACCCTGTCTCAAAAAGACAAAAAAAAAAATTCTTAACAGCTGTCCAGTGTTGGTGATTCCAGTGGACTGAGAAACACAATTTTACCTTTTTGTAATCATATTTGAACAAGTTAGAAGCTTAATCAGCTTTCCAACCAAACAAATTTCTGCATTAGAGTCTTAACGGTATTTGCTACTGTGGCTTCAAAGAAGCTATTGATTCTGAAGTAGTGGGTTTTGATTGAACTATTTTTAAAAAACTGGATTTTAATTGTGATGCAGATGTTATAGTAACAAACATTCGGTTTTGTAAAGACATTATTTCCACTCTGGTGGGTAAGCTCAATTAAGGTCATATTCTCCCCCCCCCAAATAATAATATTAAAGACTAAATAAAGTCAGCCCAGTGGCCTGTTCCTGTCATCCCAACACACAGGAGGCTGGGGCAGTAGGATTGCCACAGGGATACATAGCAAGATCTCATTTCCACACTCCCCCACAAAGAAAAGACTAGAAAATATCTCTTCCTTGGTATACCATCATTTTATTACCACTTTGTTCATGATGGACATTTGGAATATTCCTAGTGTTTGATTATTGTAAACAATATCTTTACATGGGTCTTTTTATTTATTTTTTATTTTATTTTATTTATTTTTAGCCTTTTTGAGTCAGGGTCTCCCTGTATCCCCAGCTGGTTTAGAACTTACTATGTAGACTAGGCTGGACTGGATCTCACAGAGATTCATTCATTGGCCTCTGCCTCCTGAGTGCTGGGACTAAAGGCGTGCACTCCCACCATTTTTTTTGGGGGGGGTGGGTTGAATAGTTTATGATGTCCAGAAGAGAGTTACTTACAAAGGCATACACCTGTGGGCTCTTTTCCCTACACCTCAGCTGAGCTTTCAGCTCTGCGCTCCCGCCCCCTCCCTCCAGCACTGGCCAAGATGGCAACTTCCTATGATCTCCCAGCTTCCTCTGTGCCTGTCCTCTCATGCAATTGAAGCTGACAAATTGGGTGCGAGGGCTAACTGTCTCTCCCTCCGTCTATGGAGTCTCTTAGGGTTCAGACATTCAGCTGTTACTGGCTCTTTCAGAGGATACGCCTATCCAACACTCCACCCCTTCCACCAGCTCTCACAATCTTTCCACCAATCTTCTGCAAGAGTCCCCAAGCCTTGGAGGGGGTGAAAGATCCAGGACAATCCTTCTTTTATTGTGGCAAGATATTGAACTCCTATGCTTCCTCGTCATCCGTTTCTAAGATGTGGCTGTTGATCCATCTTAGTGGTGTCGCCCCTATTATAAAGACAAATGGAAAGAAGCAAACATGAGTGTAAATGCTTAGAAGACATAGTAGTGTACTACATTTATCGAACAGAATACTTGCAATGGCTTCCCTGTTTGGGGGATGGGGTGGGTTATAGCCTTTCCTGACATACGGGGTTGTGCCACCACCTTTTTATATATAAAACCTTTTTATATATAAAACTCCATACACTTTTAGAGTGCATCCCTAGGCCAATCATGGTGGAACAAACCTGTAATCCTTGTCTTAGGAAGGTAGAGTCAGGAGATCAAGCTTACTGATTAATAGTTTGATAATGAAGTGAGGCCAGGCTAGACTAAATGCATAGTGACATCTCTAAAACACAAAAATGACAAAACAAACTTAGAGTGTATCTTTAGGATTGAGTCCTGAGTGGGGTCCAGCTGGCAAGATGGTTCAGTAAGCAAAAGTGCTTGCCATGCAAGCCTGACAACCTGAATTCAATCCCAGAAATATACAGTGGGAAGAGAGAACCAACTCCCAAAAGTTGTCCTTTGACCGCCACAGGTACAACATATGCATTCACATACACACTAATAATAAATAAATAAGTAAAATGAAGTGGAGCCAACAGGTGGAAGGACAGGGCCTCTTTTGGCCAGATTGCATTCATTAAACACCTCTCCTGGATATACCTGAGATAGCCACTGTCACAGCCCCATGACCTAGAAAATACATTTAAAAAATTTTTAATTAAAACATTATGTGTATGCATGTGTGTCTGTTTATGGGTATGTGCATGTGAGTACAGGTGCCCGAGGAGGCCATAAGGGGATGTCAGATCCCCTGGAGCTGGAGTTGCAGGCAGTTATGTCACCCAACTTGAGTGCTGGGACCCAAACAGGTCCTCTGCAAGAGCAGTATGGGCTTTTAACCACTGAGCCATCTCTCCAGCTCCAAGAAGATGCATTTTTGATGACCCTAAATCACTCACATCTTTCCCTCTTCTTGCTGCTCTGTATCTGACCTGCTGGCATCTCTCAGTATTACTGTTTTTGTTGGACGCACTGTCATGGGACTAGAGCCATGAAGTCACACTTGCCTCAAGGAACATTGGCAGCTGGCCTCCCAAAACTGCTGAGGTAGGTGTGCAGCACAGGTCTGGGTTCAGGCAGATACGTTCTAGAAGGAGACGTGAGGGAAAAGGGTGTAGACAAGGGGATGGAGACCAGGAGATGGAAGGAGGGTAGCCTGAGACTTCTGAGCTTGATCAGGGTGTTACAAGATCCTGAATCAGGATCTGCACCCTGTTTAAATGTTGTCTGGACCTATGTCTCCCCTGGATTAGCACCATGAGTCTGTGTGGACTGGGATGTGAAGAAGGAGAGTGTGGAGTATTTGCCCAAGAGCTTGATGGGTACAGGGAAGAAAAAACATTGTCATCCAACAATAGTGCTATCATGTCACCATGGGGTGACAAACACCTACATGTTAAGACTCCATCTCATCTGAGGAACAGTTGCAGAAGCAAGTACAAGGGAGGAAGAGTCTGGGCAGTGGCTGAACCCCTTCCTGAGCCAAAGCCTGAGCTTGCCACTCTGAAGTTCAGCCAAGTCTACAACCAACAACCCTGCAAAATAGCAGTGAGGTGCCAGGCTCAGAGAGGTGCAAAGGTTTCCCAAGCCCCCACTGCAGGTTGTGCAGAGCTCACTTGGGTGCTTCCCAGGGACCGGCATGGGGCCAGGATCGGTGGTTCAGGAAGGGCGGGACAGTGGGTGCCGCCTGCCTCAGGTGCAGGCAGTAAGGACAGGCATTGTCTGTAGATCATTTAAAAATGGTAATAAGCTCAACTCGAGTTTCTGTGCTTATTATTATCACCATGCCCGTCAATTCTAAACAATGTCACTGATAAAATAGCCCATCCTGAAAACATTCCTTTGTTCTACACAATGGCTGCGGTTATGAGGCAGTTTTAATAGCCTGCATGCAAACTTCACATTAGCATGACTTGTCCTTTCATAAAGGGATTCTGCACCGAAATTAATGTCGAGAACTCCCAGTTCCACAGCTGGGCCCTGATTCACAGACTTGGCTCTGAGTGTCATCAGAGGAGACAGTTTCTTGTGGATTCTAGTCTTTAAGCAAGCTGACCAACTTGTCCTGAGTCATAAGGGACTTCTCTAGTTCTAGTAATGACAGTCCCTAAGTATTGGTCACCCCACCTAGGAGCCTAGCTCTGGGACAATCCATGACTTCAGCTGTCATGACATTTAAAATGAATGGTATTACAGGCATTATGAAAGATCTTAAAGAAATGGAATTTGAGGGTTTTTTGTTCTTGGTTTTTTGGGTCTTTTGTGTTTGTTTTTTTTGTGGCAGCATCTTATATAGCCCAAGCTGGCATGGAACCTGCTATACTGGAAGATTACCTTAAAGTTCTGATCCTCCTTTCTCTGTCTTCTGAGTATTGAGATTACAGATGCGTACCACAATACCTTACTTATGTGGTTCTGAGAAACCTAGGGTTTTATGAATGCTGAGCAAGCATTCTACCAACTGACCTGCATCTCCAGCCCAAGTAATGGACTTTGAATTATTTTTATTGTCACTGCGTATGGAATTTGAGTGTTGAAAATTTAAACAGAGAAAGTGTTCATTGCAAGATGTAATATTTTTAATTTTATTTATTTAATTTTACTTTATGTGTATGAGTGTTCTCAGTGCATGTATGTAAGTACACCATGTGTGTGCAGTGCCCACAGAGATCAGAAGAGAGCATTGGATCCTCTGGAACTGGAGTTAAGGACAGTTATTAGTTGCCATATGGGTTCCTCTGCAAGATCAGCCAGTGCAGAGTTATCTCTCCAGCTCCAAGGTGCAATAGTTTTACTTGATATATTCGAGACAAAAATTATACATTTAATGGCAGGTGTGGTGGCATATGCCTTTAATCCCAGCACTTGGGAGGCGGAGGCAGGTGGATCTCTATCTCTGTAAGACTGAAGTCAGCCTGGTCTACGTAGTGAGTTCCAGGCCAGTTGGGACTACAGAGAGATCGTATCTCAAAACCAAAATTATACATTTTTAGTTTAGTTATGCATGAAATGCTTAAATTAACTTGACTGCCTCTAAAATTGAATCTTCCTTTATAATTATTTTTATTTGAAAATTACACAATAAAAAATAACTACCAATGATTTTGATATCATTATTATAGATAACTTTGTTATACTAAGAAAGGGAAAAAGAAAAAATAGCTTTTTGTTGTTAATTTTTTATTGAATTTTTGTGTATTTCATACAGAACATCTCAATCAATCTTAAGTCTGTCATTTGTGTTAAGGCCTATTGTGTCAAGTTAGTGCCCCCAGATGTTCCTCAGTACAAGTTCATCTACTGAGGTCTAGTCAGCCTATCTAGAGTCCTTTTTAAAATAACTGTTTTGAGCTGGGTGTGGTGGTGCATGCCTGTAGTCCCAGCACTTGAGTGAGTTCAAGGCCAACATTGTTTATGTAGTGAGCTCCAGGCTAGCCAGGGCTAAGGGGAAATCATTTCAAAAAGACCTAAACAAACAACCAAAAAAACTGTTTTAGAGACTGGAGAGATGGCTCAGTGGTTAAGAGCACTTGCCGGGTTTGGTTCCCAGCACTTACATGACAGCTGACAATTGCCCTTAACTCCAGTTCCAGAGGATCCTTCTGACCTCCGTGGGCAGTGCACACACATGGTTCACTTATATACATGTACATAAAACAAAAATAAATTTAAAAAATTTTAAAGAGCTATTTTGTGCTAAGGATAGTAGCTGGGGGGTAAACTGCTTAAGTAGCAGGCAAAGACCTTGAGTTCAATCCCCAACACCAAGTAAATAAATAAATAAATAAATAAATAAATAAATAAGCAAATAGAAATGAAATGAATGAATACTCTGAGGTGTCAGATATAGTGACATAAATGCTGACACTCTACATAAAGTCATGTGATCCTCATGGCCATACTTGCAATGCTTTGGCTATTTTCCCTCTTAGAGACAAAGATATTGAGCTTCAGGAGAGTTACTAATTTCCTAGGAAGGGGCTGGGACAAATCCCTGCCTGCACCGGCTACAGGCCCCACCCTCCTTAGTACCCTGCTGGTACATAGTCAAACTCAGATCTAAGCCTGGCCTGATGGCCCAGGCCTGCAAATTCAACTATTACTCTTTGGGGAAGCCAGAATGTTCAAGGTCTGTCTCAAAACAAAAAGGCACTCAGGGTGGGGTTGGGAGTGTAGGCCTTTAACAGCACTTGGGAGATAGAAGCAGATTTTTGTGAGTTCCAGGCCAGTCAGGGTTACATAGTGAGACCTATTTCTAAAAAAATAATAATAATAAGAAGAAAAAAGTAAAAAGAGGGCTGGGGATATAGCTACAGCTCAATGGTAGAATATGTGCTTATGTGAGCTTGGCATGTTCAAGGCCCTAAATTCAATCCCTAGAATCACAAATAGAAAAACAAAAAATAAAAAAACAAGGGCCCGGGAGATGGCTCAGCAGGTAAAGGTGACTGCCACCAAACCTGGAAAACCTGCACTGGATCCCTGGAACCTACATGGTGGAAAAAGAGAATCAATTCTCACAAGTTGTCTGACTGCACATGAACTCTAGCATGCACATGTACACATACAAGTAAATACATACATACATACATACATACATACATAAGTAAATAAATAAATAAATAGATATTAAAAATAATTAAAAGAAAAGAAGAAATACCCAAACTAGGCTGCTCTGCAGAGAATTTCTTACTATGGTTTGAGGGTCCACACTAAGAATGTTCTAAATAAGAATATGTTATGGAGGATTGGGCATGGTAGCACACGCCTTTAGTCCCACTCAGCACTCAGGAGGCAGAGGCAGGCGAATCTCTGTGAGTTCAAGGCCAGCCTGGTCTACACAGTGAGTTCCAGGCCAGCTGGGGCTACAGGGAGACCCTGTCTCAAAAAAGACAAAGAAAACAAAAAAGAATATGGAGTCTGGAGGAATGTCTTAAGAGTTAAGAAGTTAAGAGTACAAACTGTTCTTCCAGAGGACCTGAATTCATTTCCCAACAATTGTCAGACTGCTCACAATTGCCTGTAACTCTAGCTCCAGAGGATGCTACACTCTCTTCTGACTGCCGTCTTCTGACCTCCACAGGCACAGCATTCATGTACATACACACATAAACATAAAATTAATTTTAAAAAAAAGAGGGACTGGAGAGATGGTTCAGCAGTTTAAGAGCACTGGCTGCTCTTCCAGAGGACCCGAGTTTGGGTCCCAGCACCTATGTCAGGCATCTCACAACTGCTTATAACTCCAGCTCCAAGAGAGCTGAAGCCCTCTTCTGGTCTCCAAGGGTACCTGAACATACATGGCAGATAGACATACACACATAAATAAAACTAAAATAAAACTTTTTTTTAAAAAAAGAATATGGTAGGGGCTGGAGAAATGGCTCAACTGTTAAGAGCACTGGTTGCTCTTGCAGAGAACAAGGTTCGATTCTCAGCATCCACATGGCAGCTAAAAATCCTTTGTAACTCCCATTCCAGGTGAATACAACACCCTCTTCTGACTTCTACAGACATTGCACAACATGGGTGCACTTACACACATGCTGGCAATACAGTCATACACATAAAAAATAAAAAAAAATAAAAGCTAGACATGGTAGTACATGCCTTTAATCCCAGCACTCAGGAGACAGAGGCAGGAGGATCTCTGTGAGTTCAAGGCCAGGCTGGTCTGCATAGCAAGTTCCAGGCCAGTTGGGGCTACAGGGAGACCCTGTCTCAAAAACACCAAAAAAATAAATAAATAAATGAAATATTTAAAAAGAATATGATATAGCTGTTTCCTTCAGTTGCATGGCTACATAGCAATTTACCCCAAAGCTCAGTAGGTAGCAAACAGCCATGTGGATAGCTTAGATTCTGAGGGTCAGATGTCTTGGCTGGAAAGATCTCGTAGCTGACTGAGTGATTTGATGTTTTGGGGCTAGTTACTTGAGGAGTCCTCACTCATGTGCTGGATGGTTGGGACTGGCTGGGACCTCAGTTCTGCTATGAGCAGGACACTATGAAATCTGACACCAAATGAGGTGACCAAGTGGTCTCTAAGTCAGTGTCTCTGCTAACAAGACTGCATCATCTTTTGGGATATGGTCTCATAGGGCCTTTGACCCTTGAATGTCTCTAAGGTTCAAGAGAGTGGGGAGCTTGCCTAGATTGCAGAGACTTCACTTCCTGACTGGCCTGGCCAGACAAGACCCTGCAGCCGGCTCTGTAGGACCCACTTCACCCTTCTCACTACTCTCCTTCCCAAGTCTGCCTCTTTCAGCCCTGCCTCTTCCATTCTCTGCACTAGCCTGAGCTCTTTCTAGGGCTTCTGGCCTGCCCCAGGACCTGGTGTATCACAAGTCTGTCAGGCATACTCAACCCAAATACATTTTGAGGTGTGGCCTGAGAGAAGTAGCAGATAAAAGATGTTTGATGTTAGGGTGTGTGCCCGGTTTTGAGACTTTAAAAATAGCTATGCTGTCCCTGGATTGACATGCCAGCCCCTCACTAACAGTCCCATTGAGCAGTTGCGGACAATTCTTTCCCTTCCTCAGTCATCTTTTCCCTTCCTCCGTGGAGAAATTGCCTGTTCCACTTCCCTCCTGCAGACCTCAAGGCCTGTCAAGGAAGAGCAGACAGAATGGAGATGACCACATACCCACAGACGCCTGCTCTGTGTGAAGAGGGCCAGAGGGGTATGTGGGAAGGGTGTCCTGTGGGATCGAGGGGCAAGGCAGAGACAGAACATTGAGGAGAACGGGATCACTGCTCTGGAAAGCATAGAAAGATCTAGGGTAGGAGTAGGGTATCCCCAAGAATTTCTCTGACTAGAGACTGAGGAGTGAGTTTTCAATGATATACTAAGGACCCCTCTTTCAATGTCTGAGAAGGAAACAAAGAATGGCCAGGATTTGTTTGGATTTTTTTTGTTTTGCTTTTGAGGGGTGGGAGGTGTCTTGCTATATATATTTCCCTAAGTTATCCTCCTGTCTTGGCCTCCTGAATAGCTGGGACCACAGCTATTCAGCTTTGTGCCTTGCCTCAATGCAGTGCACTTCAGGGACTGAGTCTGATTTGGGGCTTCATCAGCATTTTTATCACATTGAGTTTCTGTACTGAGCCCTGTTCTTTAATAATCCACCTTGAGAGTACTGGAGAAAGGTCAGGGTTAGCTCAAGTCACTTCCTTCCAGAGGCAGCTCGCGATTTTGTTGTCGTGTCACCTTTTCCTCACACTGCTGTAACAAAGAACCGTGAACTAGATTTAACCAATAGAAATTTGTTTCCTGGACGTTCTGGAAAGAAGCTGTGTCCAGGTTGCTTACTGCTGGGCCCCAGGGAGATGCTCTGGGCCTGTGGGCCTGTTTCCTTGGGGCTGCTGTACTCCTTGCTTTCAGAAAGCATTGCCTGGGCCCTACCTTCATCCTCCCCTTGACCTGCACCCTGCGCACACGCCTGCCTCTCTGTATATTTTTCTCTATGAGGATGACTGTCATGTTGAGTTGCCCTCACCCCCAAGGATCTCTACAAAGACCCCATTTTCAAATAAGGTCACGTTCTGAGGACTGGGATTGAGGGCTTCAGTG
Organism: Nannospalax galili; assembly: GCF_000622305.1. Lineage (NCBI taxonomy): Eukaryota > Metazoa > Chordata > Mammalia > Rodentia > Spalacidae > Nannospalax > Nannospalax galili. The sequence goes on from NW_008352891.1 coordinate 5,224,735, forward strand.
GGGACACAGTTTACCCTTACAGATAGCATCTCCTGGGTGTCCCTGCTCTTCATGAGTGGCCTGTGCCTGTTTCTACACCAAAGACTATTTAAATCACCTCTTCAGGATGAGTAGGCAAGGGAGGGGATGCACCCTCCTAATGAGCAGGAGGAAAAGGTCCTAGCTAAAGTTACTGGCATCATTAAAAAGATGCAAGGAGAGCCGGGCGTGGTGGCGCATACCTTTAATCCTGGCACTAGGGAGGCAGGAGGCAGGTGGATCTCTGTGAGTTCGAGGCCAGCCTGGTCTACATAGTGAGTTCAGGACAGCTGAGGCTACAGGGAGACCCTGTCTCAAAAAGACCAAAAAAAAAAAAAAATGCAAGGAAGCTGGGCATGGTGGCGTATGCAGAAGCAGGCAGGTCTCTGTGATTTTGAGGCAAATTCTAGACTAGCCAGGGCTACATAGTAAGGCCCTGTCTAAAAAGAAAAAAGAAAAAGGAAAGACATAAAAGAACAAACATTCTTTCTCAAGCTGTCCTTTTATCTGTAGATGGTCCCAGGAGCTGTGGCAGCCACCTTGGAACCATGTGGGGCGCTGAGTCAGCACCTGGACACAGAAGTGTAGAGAGATGAAAAGAACGCAGGTCTTTGATTTGTTCTCGAGGCTAAGCAGCTGAAACTGGAGCCTCCTCTCCCTGAGACTTCTCGCTCCGTGACATGGTGCCTTTTCCTTGTTGCTCAAGCCAACTTGAAAAGTCCCCAGGTGCTTACTGGAGCTTTTGTTAAGAAGTGTAGGGAAAATGGACATAAAGATTTCGATATGCTTTGGGGAAGGGGTGGAGCCTGTCCTTAGCTGGCCTGCTTCAGAATTATCCCCTCCCCAAGTCCTGTTCTGTTTCTAGGTGGCTGCTTTTCTTTCCCGTTCTCTTAAGTGGTTCCTTCTAGGAGGCAGTGCTGTCTGTGAGTACAGTTCCCACTGGGCAGCCCAGGGGCCTGCACTCTGTGGGACCTCATGCCCTTCTATCACTAGCCCCAGGGTGCTAGCCTCTCCTTGCAATTGTGAGATTTTTTCTTTTCTTTCCTTATTTTTCCCCTTTTAAATTTTTTTTTTTATTTTATGTATGTGCATGTTATACCTGCATGTGTTTAAGCGTACCTATGTTTTGCAGTGCCTCGGGAGGATAGAAGGCAGTGACAGATTCCCTGGAAATGGAGTTATGGATGATTCTGAACCACTATGTGGGTGCTAGAATTCAAACTTGGGTCTTCTGCAAGAACAGCCCCAGTGCTCTTAACCACTGAGCCATCTCTCTAGCCCCTTTCCTTTTCTTTTTTTAAAATCAAATATATTTTATTTTTAAATTATTTTTTAAAGGTTTTATTTATTTTTACTTTATATGTATGAGTATTTTGCCTCCATGTATATAAGTGCACCATGTGGGTGCCTTGTGCCTGCACAGGCTAGAAGAGGGTGTCAGATCCCCTGGGATGGGTATTAGTCTCCCTGTGGGTGCTGGGAACTGAACCTGAGTCCTCTGGAAGAACAATCCATTCTTAACTACTGAGCCATCTCTCTAGCCCTGAGATTTTTTTTTCCTCTTCATTTTCTCCACCAATTGTCTACCTGGGCCTTGAGCGATCCAGGGCACGAAATGCTAAAAAGGAAGATTTCTGAGCCACATATGGCGGCTCTTCTGCCTTCTACACTCTGTGGGCCTAATGGGAACTACAGATTGAGGCTGCAAAAAAGGAGGCTGAAGTGCAGGGTACTGTTCTCAGAGCCCCCTGCCCACTGCTGTGTTGTCATAGCCTGCAGCCCTCTCCCTAAGGACAGCTGGCCATATGGGCAGGTACCTGTCTCTGCCCACAGGTCTTGTTCTTGCCTGGAACCTTGTTAATTCACCCCAGCCTTGAACTAGCCTGTCCAAGCCCGACTGCCTTCTCTGAAATGTTTCTGATATCTTTGCCCTTGGGCCCCTGTGGTGGTGGCCCATGGGACCAACTGTCCTGGTGACTGACACAACAGAGCAAAAGTCTGTTAGTAGGCATCCCCTCTGACCATAATGTTCTCAAGGATGCAGACTTCCAGGGCTAGTGAGATGGCTCAGTGGGTAAAGAACATGCTGCCAAGCCTGATGACCTGACTTCAATCTCCAGGACCCACAAGGTGGAAAGAGAGAACCTACTCTAGCAGGTTGTAACCTGACCTCCACATTTGCACTGTGGCCTGTGAGTACACCACCCCAGTAGCAGCAGCAGCAGTAGTAGTAGCAGTAGTAGTAGTAGTAGTAGTAGTAGTAGTAGTAGTAGTAGTGTAGTAGTAATAAACAGTAATAATAATAAATTAAAAATTTAAAAATATTTTATTTTTATTTTATGTGTATGAGTGTTTTGCCTGCGTGTAGGTAGGTACACCCATGTCATGCAATGCCTGTGGAGGTCAGAAGAGGGCATTGGATTCCCTAGAACTGGAGTTTACAGACAATTACTAGCTTCCATGTGAGTGCTGGGAATTGAACCAGGGTCCTCGGCAACAGCAGCCAGTGCTTTAAACTGCTATGCCATCTCTCCGGCCCCATAAATTAAAAATTTCAAAACAAATGGGAATTTCCTTGGGCTGGCCTCTACCTCTTTGGGCCCTAACAGGGCCCTAGCATAGCAATACTCATAGAGGAATGGAGATAGTATTCAGAGTCTCCTTGTCCTCCCCCCACCATAACACACACACACACACACACACACACACACACACACACACACAGAGACACACACAGACACACACACTGCTGTGCTTTCTCCTGTGCTGCTGTTTCTAGCAGCCCCCTAGGGAAGGCCCTGCAGGTGTTCTTGGCCATGACTTGTCAGGGGCTGCCACCTCCAGGAAGAGCTCATACCTTTCCCAGGCCTGCATTATGCAAGGGCCATTCATGCATGCACTGTTCCCTGCCAAAGAAGGAAAAAGAAAGCTTGCAAGGTCTGGGGCTTCCCAGAGGTGGGGCCCACTAGGGTGTGGTTCCAGCAAAAATGGAAGAGTGACAGAACCCAGAAGAGGTGCTGTGCCTTGTGCAAGTCACCAGACACAGAGGAAAAAAATAAAAGCAAAGGTACCATTTTCTCTAAGTATCAGACAGAAGCTGAGCCTTCTAATGGCTCCTGTCAATGTCTGCTGGTCCTCAGGAACCTGGCCCTGCCAGCATGTCCCTGGCACACAGGAGGCATTCAACAGATGAGTAGGATGGACAATGAGCACACAACCCCAGGATGAATACTGAGTCTTCTCTTCCTAATTCTAGAGAACACTCAGAGGAGAGGAGGGAGTTTTTAAGAGCCAATGGCTCACACAGAGTCATTGTTATAAGTCAACTCCAGTTTTGTTGTTCACATTATTTATTGACTTCGTTATTTATTTGTGTGTTTGTGTGTGTGATTGCCACAGCACACTTGTAGATGTCATAGGATAGCTGGCAGGAGTCAGTTGTTTCCTTCCATTGTATGGGTTCCAGGGATTGAACCTGGGTCATCAGTCTTGGTGGCAAGTCCCTTTACCCACTGAGCCATCTAACCAGCCCTATTTGTTTGTTTGTGGGTTTTTTTTTGTATTTTTGTTTTGTTTGTTTTGTTTTCAAGACAGCATCCCCATGTATCCCAAGCTAGCTTTAAACTTCTTATGTGGCCAAGTATGGCTCTGAGCTTCTAATTCTCTTGTCTTTACCACCCAAACACTGAGACTATAGGCACACTACTGTGCCTGGTTTTATGTAATGCCGGGGACTGAACCTAAGGCTTTGGCAAGCACTCAACCAACAGAGCACATTCTTAGCCCTAGCTCCAGTTTTTATTTTCGTTTTTGTTTTTTTAATTTTTAAAGTTTTTTATTTTTATTTTTCTTTTGAGACAGGGTCTCCCTGTAGCCCCAGCTGGCCTGGAATTTGCTTTGTAGACCAGGATGGCCTCCCTCGAACTCAAAAAGATTCCACCTGCCCCTGAGTCCCAAGTGCTGGGATTAAAGGCGTGTGCCACCACATCCAGCTATTTCTTTTTAATTAAAAAAATTTTGGGGCCGGACATGGTGGTGCACACCTTTAATCCCAGCACTCAAGGCAGAGGCAGGCAGATCTCTGTGAGTTCAAGGCCAGCCTGGTCTACATAGTGAGTTCTAGGACAGGGAGACCCTGTTTCAAAAAGACCAAAAAAAATTTTTTTATTTATCACTTTTATTTTTACTTTTTTATGTGTGCATGAATGTATCGCCTACATGTATGTAAGTGCACCATGCCATGCAGTGCCCATGGAGATCAGAAGAGGGCTCCCCTGGAACTGGAGTTACCAACAATTGTTATCTGCCATGTGGGTGCTAGGAATCAAACCCAGGTCCTCTGTAAGAACAGTCAGTGCTCTTAACTGCTGAGCCATCTCTCTAGCCCCCAGCCCCAGTTTTAGCCTAACAATATGAAATGACCTTTGAAGGTTAGGATCAAGGCTAGAAATTGGACTTAGGAAGTCAAAACTAAACATGATTCTGACTTCAAAGAAAGCACAGAGGAGTGGGGACATGAGGGATAAGGGAGGAAGTCAAAGGTGTCTATCCCCTATGACCCTGCTGGTGTGGCAGGACCAGGGTCTTCAGGGCAGTGTTAAGGAGATAAGGCTAGGAAAGCAATGGAGTGGACTTCAGAGGGTGGGTCCCAGTGATTCTGTGGACCAAAGACCAAAGACTGGGGTTTTAAATAAACAAGTACTGCAGTCAGCCTTCAAACCTGTGGTCCTACCATTGGCCACATGTTGGGTGGTGTGTCAGATGACAATTTGTTTCCCCTACCACAGTCACTCTGACTTTAGCTCATTAACGTAACAGGGCTATAGGAGGTAAAGCATTTCCAGGTATCAATATTCCATCAAAATGAACCTTCGGACAGAGGCTACTTCACTTGCCATGTCCAGAGTGGCCATGACCTGCCTCAGAACCCTGCTGGGCTCTGGAAAGTCCTGGCCCAGTTTCTATCACTGGGCCCGCTGTTTGGTCCCTTCCCAGTAAGCCCTACCAGGGCTGGGCAAGCTGGGGCCGTGATGTAACTTCATTCTTCATAAAACAAACACCCTGAGATTTCCATGCACGCATGGGTGTCTTGATGCTTCCAAGGGATCCTTTGGAGGAGTGCCACTTCTCTGATGATGCCACCATTGCTCAGAGCAAGGAGGGACTCCCTGGAGGCTGCCTTCCCTGCTTTGGGCGCATTGCTTGGATTATCAGCAGCAGAGGTGGCACACTTTTAGCCTTGGGAGGGAAGATTAGACTTTTGGAAATACCCAACACAGTCCCAGGGCAGGTTAGTGTCAGTGAGTGACTAAGTGATGGAACACTGCTTTGGGTCAAATGTCCAGATGGGACAACTTGAGTGTTCAGTCACTGGTCTCCATTGCCCAGGTATTTTGAGGCACTAACTTTTTTTGGGGGGGGGAATCTTTTTGAAACAGGGTCTCCCTGTAGCCCCAGCTAGAACTCACTATGTAGACCAGGCTGGCCTTAAACTCACAGAGATCTGCCTGCCTCTACAGGCATGGGCCACCATGCAGGGCATGTTAAAGATTTAGTTGCTCTATTGTGATTCTTTCTTTCTTTTTCTTTCTTTCCCTCCTTCCTTTCTTTCTCTTCCTTCCTTTCTTCTTTCTTTTCTTCTTTTTTTGTTGTCTTTTTTTTTTTTTTGAGGTAGGATCTTCCTGTAGCCCCAGCTTGTCTGGAACTTACTATATAGACCAGGCTGGCCTCAAACTCACAGATATCCGCCTGCCTCTGCCTCCCAGGTGCTGGGATTAAAGTCATTCACCACCATAACCAGCCGAGGCACTAACGTGTTTACATGGCCAGATGTCAGAAACCTCACTTCAGATAATTCTTTGATGACCCAGACTCATTTTTTAGAAAACTGTCTTGAATTTGCCAACAAACACCAAGCAAATGGATACACACATGGCTGCTGATAATTGTCTGTTATGTTATCTAACTCTAATAAGGATGGCTCTTTAAATTTGTGAGTGCTGTATGCATTTATAAACCCTTTCATGTAAACAATTAAGAAACACATACCACCCTCCTCAGACCTGTCCTCATTTCCAACTTAGCAGATTTATACAGAGCTGTATTTGTATAAGAGGTCAGAAGTTCTGGACATGAGATGTAGCTCAAGTTGGGAGAATGCTTGCCTAGCATACATAAAGTCCCGGGTTCAACCACTTAGCACAGAATAAACCATACAAGGTGGCTCATACCTATAATCCTAGCACTTGGGAGGTAGAAGGTAGAGGCAGGTGGATCAGATATTCAAGGTCCTCTTCTGCTACACAGGGAGTTTGAGGTCAGCCTGGGCTGTGTGAGATTTTATATATATAAATACAGATAAATTTTTTAAAGGTTAGAGGTTCTTAGAACTCAACGTGTATGGGCCTGAGTTTTTCATTCGGCCCAATCAGCCTGACTCACAGACAGTGAGCTTGCGCCTTAAGAAGGCGAGCAAGATCCAGGGCTTCATCATGAGCAGGTGCTTCAAGTACTTAAGAAAATCAGACAGTTCCAGAATGTAGGTCGGATTACTGAGAACACTGCTCACAACAGCATGCACAATGCAGTTACTAGTTTTTGTTCACCTCTTTCCTGCTTCTGCACCAAACACAAACATCTCAGTCCATGACAAGGTAACATCTGGGCTTCTGGCGTCATAAGGTCATTTGATAAAGTCTTATTATTATTTTTTAATATTTTATTATTTTCAGTCCATGACAGGGTAACATCTGGGCTTCTGGCATTATAAGATCATTTGATAAAGTCCTATTATTATTTTTTAATATTTTATTTATTTCAATTTTATGTGTGTGAGTGTATTGCCTGCATGTGTGTAAGTGTACCCGTATGGAACAATGCCCACAGACGTCAGATCCCTTACAACTGGAGTTATGGACAGTTGTTAGCCACCATGTGGGTTCTGGGAATTGAACCCAGGTCCTCTGCAAGAGCAGTCAATCCTCTTAACCGCCAAGCCATTTCTCTGGCTCCTGTTGTTACTTATTTATTGGAGCAATGGCAATGGAACTGGGGGCCTCAAATTGCCTAAAAGGGCAGTGGGGTAAGTACTCTTCCCTTGAACTGCATCCTAGCCCTTGTTACTTTTTCTGTTAAGGGAAAATGGGAAGGAAGAGGGTGGAGCCTGGTGAAAATAGATTGAAGACAATAATACCATGCATTTGACTAAGGCCGGGTTTAGTCACCACTGGTTTGTCTTCACCAATGCAGGTTAGTAGTTGAGTCTTATGACTCAAGCCCAGCTGCTTCCAGACTGGCTTCAGGGGCCTCTCCTAACTGGAGCCTGTCCACACCAGCAAGCAGGGCCAGTACCCCAGGAAGTGGGCCCCTCCTTCCCTGGCTTTTGTCCCCACCCTGATAGTCAGCTGGGTCATGTGCAAAGCCTCACCTTTTCAGGGGAAAGTGAAGTGTTTGGGCAAGAGTTGGAATGTCTGTGTGGGTTGGTGCCACAGGCACTGGATAGGTGTGACAGGGTGGGAGTTCATACTTGGGATGAACAGGCCACCAGACCAAGACTGGCCTCTCCCTTCCTGTCAATGCTTCTGAATCTAAAGCACAAAGATTATCTTCCATCCGAGAATCAAAGATGTCCCATGAAGTGCCTCAGGCAGAATGTTCTCTGATGGACTCTGATAGTTTCATCCTTGGGGGGGGGGGAGGACCTTGTTTAGGGTGGAGACCACACTCCTCTCCAGCCCTGCAGTTCCTAAGACTAACCCAGTAACTTCCCCTGGACTAAGTAAAAGTAAAGCAGAATAGGGTACCTAAGAAAAAAGAGTGCAGCACCCATCACATCTTTACACAGTCTTCCTTGATGCTTGCTTTCTCTGTTCTTGTTTCTATAGAAGCTAGGTGTGCTCCAGGGAGAAGTGGATCATTTCTTCCTTTATCCATGCACGCATTCATTCAACATATTTTCACCGTTTATGCCCCAGGCCTGGAAGTGGGTACAAGGTTTTCTAACCTCACAGAACTTTGTAGTTGTAAAGATTGTTGGGTGTGCAAAATCTAGGAGAAGGGAGGTGACTTGTGCGAAATTACATAGCAAGTTGGGAGCAGAGCTAGATCATCAAGCTCTTCCAGGACCCTGTGCAGAAAATCAAATAGCCTTTTTTAAATTTCTTGGTCTTTTTGAGACAGGTTCTCCCTGTAGCCCCAGCTGGCCTGGAATTCACTATATAGACCAGGCTGGCCTTGAACTTGCTGTGATCCTTCTACCTCTGCCTGCCAAGGTTTTGGAGGTTACTGTTTTATTTGGTTGGTTGGCTAGCTTGGTTTGGGTACTGGGCTTTGTGAGGCTCTATATCAGCACCAGTGCCAACCCCCAACCCCTCTAACTCCTAGAGAGAGGAAGAAAGCAAGCTCTTTTTTAACCTGGAAGTTCATACGAGCAAGAAAGCAAGCTCCATCTCTACCTGCAAGCAGAAAGAAAACCCAACTACACTCTGTTAGCAAGAGTGTGGAAGAAAGATGTAGAAAATGAAAATTACTCCAAGAACACTTTCATGAGAGGGGGTGAGAAACAGGGCGCTCAGGTTTGCCCTTTCGCCATACATCTTTGTGTAGCTTGGAAATATATTACTTTATTAATCAGTGTTAAAATACCTCTCCAAATGGCATTCATGTCCCCTGCTCTAGCCAATCAAGACCAAAAGTTTCCCCCATCCTAGCTTAAAGAGTTAGCAAAATCTACTTGGCAATCTTACAATGATCATCTAAAACTTAGTGGCAAGAATTTAGATCTAGACTTCATCAATTGCTTTGCCTTCAGATGAATAAGGCATAAAGAATAAGAACTTAAACTGTCTCAAAAAGAAAGGAAACATTTACATAATCAAGCACACAAATAATCCAAGATTCATTTCAGCAAGGGTTACTTCTGGTATAACCCATGGTCCAGGCAGTGGTTCAGGGGTCTTACTCACAAACGGAAGTCTCGGCCTGTTTCCGTCTCTCTGATGGACTCCAAACTCTCCATGTTGAAACTAGAATTCAGTTCAGTTAGCTATGCTACTAAAATTTAATCTCCCTCCCTTCCTCCCTCCTTTCCTTCCTTCCTTTCCTTTTTTAGACAGGGTTTCACTAAATAAACATGGCTGGCCTGGAATTCTCCCTAGTGCTGGGAATAAGGGCATGCACAATCACACCAGGCCAGGAATTGAAATTTTTGTTTTGTTTTTGTGAAACAGGGTCTCACTATACAGCCCTAGCTGGCTGGAACTCCCTTTGTAGACCAGGCTTGCCAGGAACTCACAGAGATTAGCCTGTCTCTGCTTCCGGAGTGCTGGGATAAAAGGAGCGCACAACCATACCAGGCAGGAGTTGAATTGTAAAACTGCCTGCAATCTAAGAACAAGGTGGATTAATATCCTTTAAAAAAAATCTGTCTTCCATCTCATCTCTAGTGGTCAGAAAATACATAGAGAAGGGTTAGGATCCAAGTGGAACTCAGTTTTGCCCTCTGGTCCCTCTGCTTCCAGAGTGCTGGGATAAAAGGAGTGCACAACCATACCAGGCAGGAGTTGAATTGTAAAACTGCCTGCAATCTAAGAACAAGGTGGATTAATATCCTTTAAAAAAAATCTGTCTTCCATCTCATCTCTAGTGGTCAGAAAATACATAGAGAAGGGTTAGGATCCAAGTGGAACTCAGTTTTGCCCTCTGGTCAGGGATCAGACATGTATTTGAGACTAGTGATATCTGTACTTTTGTCATCTTCTCTCATTCTACGTGGGCTCGGGCTCTTTTTGAAATTCTCAATCAAGCTGGTTTTTGCTGGTATCACAACCTTTGCATCTAGGCTGGGAGAGGGGGGATAAACTCAGAACAAACATTAACAACGTGTACATAACATATATGCGTTGACGCCTTTTACAACATGGAGCGCAAGTGTGTCTTTATAATACAGAATATGTAAGTGCCCCATTCGCCCCTCTAGCTCCCTATCAATTTTTTCTATATAAATTCACTGCCAGGACATTTTTAGTGTTGAGACTTCTGTAACTCAAAGCGTGTCAGTAATAGCTACCCTGAAAGACTACAGCAAAGTAACGGGCAGTGGGTGACTCAGGACCTCAAATCATAACCTAACTTCTCCCTAACACGACCCTTGCTTAGACAGAACGCATAACTTTGCGTACCACAGCTGCCTGCCATTTAGTTGGAGGATACCAACAGAATACAGAGTGGCAGGGCAGGCTCTGCTAACACTGGGGTCTCTCAGCAAGCTCTCTGTTGCAGGCTCCAGGAAGCAGGGGCCACAGTTCTCCCGGCGAGGTCCACGTGGTCCGCACACAAATCACGGAGCACCAGGCCTCGGCCCCCGATCTCTTTGGCTGCCCTAAGGTTGAAGGTCAATCAGAGAAACACTTCTCCGTGGCGCCCAGTCACCACGGTGACCTCCTATCGGCGAGGTGACGACCGGGCGCGTGTGCGCGTGCGCCGACCAGTTCCAGCCCCAGGGCTCCGCGGCGTGGTGCGCTTGCGCCCGCCGACTCAGGGCACTAGGCCGGCAGGGCCAGCGGAGTGGTGCGCGTGCGTAAGCCTGCCGCAGGGCGTGTAGGGCGCGAGGCCCGGCAGCGCGCGCCAAGGAGGCCCGGGGAGCGAGCGGGTGGGCGGGCACGCGCGGCACTTGGCCGCACTGACGTTCCCCGGCCCGCGCCCCCCCGCCCCCGGAGCCTCGGCCCAGGTTGGCCAGCGGCAGCCCTCGCCCCTCCCCCGCGCCTCCCGGCCGGAACCGATCACGGCTGGTTTGAGCTGGTGCGTCTCCATGACGACGCGCAGGGTGTATAAGTAGCGGCACGGCGCGTTGTTGGCTTTGTCAATCCCTGCAGCCGCCGCCGCCTGCCGCCCTCAGCCAGCAGCTCGGCGCCACCTCCGGCCGGCATCTGCGGCGGGCGGGAGCGAGGCGGCTGACGGGGCGGCGGCGGGCGGCCGGGCGGTCCTCAGGCTCCAGCTGCGGCTCGACGGCGGCATCTCCATGGGGTTGGCCCGCGGCGCCCGGACGCTGTGAGGTGAGCGGGGCGGCGGGAGGAAGGCGCAGCCACGTGTCCCGAGGCCCGGACGACCCGGCGCCCCTCTCTGTGATGCGGCAGCCGGCGGGGACACGTGGTCGGGCCCGGGGCCCGTGACCTTGGCTGGTCGCATCCTTGGGTCCCGGGTTTAGGCTGCCTGCCGGCGAGGCAGCCGCGCTTTGGCGCCTGAATCCGGGCGTGGGCTGCAGGCCCTCACGACATTCACCCGGTCCCCGCACCACGTCGGCGACGGGTTTCGGAGCTGGGCTCCAGGCGGAAGCGGTTGCGAGGCCGACTCGCGCCTCCAACTGCTCAGTGCCTCAGCCCAGCTGGCAGAGGGGCTGGCCCGCGGCAGGTGCTGGGGAGCTCCAGCGACGGCCACGGCTCCAGCTGCTTCCGAGAGCTCGGGGCGCCCTGCTGCCGCGCAGGCTTGCGCTCTTCCTAGTTCTGTTTTTAGTTTTGCCAAGTGTGTACAGAAGAGCTGGTGACTCCGATGTGGAAGTTGCTAGACCTAAGATAGTCTGGGGGTCACTGATGTTTTATAAATACCCAACCCGTGTGACTTGGAATTATTTAAGGACTTTTTGAATGACTTCGGGATTTCTGAAAAGTCTGGCTCTAGGCGGCCGGGCGTACGCGTTAGAAGTTCAACTCCGAGCTTTAAAAAAAAGGCTGATTTCGGTGTCTGAGAACCCTCAATAACTAGTGAAAATGTGGGGAGCAGAGCCTGTCAGTAATGTCTCGGGAAGACAAAGAATGTGATGGCTTGCTTATTTTATTCAAACCGAAGATTGCGCAGAATTTGTTTGAATGGCGCGCATCTCCAAAAGGTAACCATCTGTGCTAATTAAGTCATTAAAATGAGTTCACTAAGCCCAGACTAAAGGTGTTAGTAAGCAACATTTTTCAGATACAAAGTACAGGTCAAGCTTTACAAGATACAGAAAAGCAAGATAGCAAATACTGCTGTATTTCAAAGAAAGCTTTCCGAGTTTAATGCTTGAAGGTGGCCTGGAAAATACTTAACAAGATCTTAAGTTAGCTGTTTGAGCCTGTATGTGGTTCAACCAAATGTTCCATGCATAGACATGAGTTTGCTGGCCCCATTTTCTGGCCTTCACATACGGGTCGACAGTACCAAAAGGTCACGTTACATGTTTCACCAAGTATGGGTGTGGATTTATGGCAGGCTTGTCACCCTGGGCCTCTCATAGTGTCCCATGCTAGAGCAAACTGTGCCTCTGAACCATTGCCTGGCCTCTGCCTGTAGGCTGCTGGCACTGAAGCGGGTCACACAGTGGAAAAGAAAGCTCTACCAGGCAGAAATGTTGAAAGGTTAAAAGTAATTCTAAGAACTTATTTGCCAGTGTCTGCTTTCATGAAGGCCAAGAACAGTAGCTTTTATTGTTAGCAGTGTGATGTTCTTGCTTATTTTTGTTATTCATAAAGTTAGTCAAAAATTCCTCCCATATGGTTATTACCATAACTAAGCAAATATTAGAGGGCCTTTGAGGACAGTTGGAATTCCCAGATGTGCCCATTTGGTAGGCAGCAATACTGATTCAGGAATACTGATTCTGGTAACAGCAACTATAATATAATATAGTGTATTGAGAGTTAGTTTTTAAAAAGTATATGCATCACTAAAAATTACTCAGGCCTAACACATACTGAAAGTAGGAAACAGTAAGGTGTTTACAGGGCTGCATGTAACTGCTGTAATGCCATTTGAGATTTCTGAAGAGCTGGAAGAGGTCTGAAGTAAAGCAGAGTGGCATTAAATGTGTCTCTGGACTAATGTGCAGATAAACTGCTGCAACCCACATTTTCGGGGTGGGGCATGAGGTTTTGAAATGCTTGAAAAATCATTGTGGAGTCTGGTATTCAGATACTGTGGAAATTTTGGGATCAATCAGTCAATCAGTCAATCACACCTAGGGGTAGGGTAGTTGGGATTCCCACATTGCTGAATGATCGTCCTACACTGGGTGCTTCATTCTGCCTGCTCATTGTGATGCTGTTAGAATGTCTAAGCTTTCATTTTGGTGAGATCCCAAGGTAGATAGCAAAGTCTGTTTTTTTTTTTTTCATTAGAACATTTCCACTGCTGCTTTGAGGAGACAAGATTCAGAGTTCCTGGAGAACTCTGCCTTTGTAAGAAGCTAGAAATCTGCTTCTTTAATACCATCTTTAAGTTTTCCATGTAAGTATTCAACTTATGCTTTCCTTGCAGGTTTGTCTTGTTAAGAATTATTGCTTAGGCTATGGAGTGAATTTCTTCACCCTCACTTGAACTTCTTGCATTTCAGAGGCACGCCAAGAAACCATGAACAACTTTAATAAGGAAGAGTTTGACTGCCACATCCTCGATGAAGGCTTTACTGCCAAGGACATCCTAGACCAAAAAATTAATGAAGTTTCTTGTTCTGTAAGTATGTGAGGCCCTTGCTGGCAGCTCCACTGAGTGCCTGGCAAGTGGGGTCCTGAAAAGAAAACAAACTGGAGTGTACATGATAGGGAATCTAGACTTTATTTTTGTTTTTGTTTTTTTTGAAACAGGGTTTCCCGGTAGCCCCAGCTGGCCTGGATTCCCTATGGAGACCAGACTGGCCTCGAACTCACAGAGATCCACCTGCTTCTGCCTCCCAAGTGCTAGGATTAAAGGCATGCGCCACCACTCCCATTAGGAATCTAGGCTTTAATTGGCTGTGGATTGTCCAGTGACTACTCACAGGAATAGGACTTGATTAGTGCAAAGAAAAGAAAAGGAGGGCACCTTTCAGTACTGCAAGACTGCTAATGACTTGAACCCATTCTCATTTCAGGATGATAAGGATGCTTTCTATGTCGCAGACCTCGGAGACATTCTAAAGAAACATCTGAGGTGGTTAAAAGCTCTTCCGCGTGTCACTCCCTTTTATGCTGTCAAATGTAATGACAGCAGAGCCATAGTGAACACCCTAGCTGCCATAGGGACGGGATTCGACTGTGCAAGCAAGGTAAGCCAAAGCAGAGGGTTTGAAAGTAATTGCATTCAGTGGCCCTGCTGTTCCCCACAGGACAGATGAGAGTTGTGTTTCTTGGGCAGTAAGAGTTGGGGAGCACATGACAATTTCATGTGTTTTTGTTGACTGAATACCACTCTTTTTCAGACTGAAATCCAGTTGGTACAGAGCCTCGGGGTCCCTCCAGAAAGGATTATCTATGCAAATCCTTGTAAACAAGTGTCTCAAATTAAGTATGCTGCCAATAATGGAGTCCAGATGATGACTTTTGATAGTGAAGTTGAGTTGATGAAAGTTGCCAGAGCACATCCGAAAGCAAAGTGAGTTACCTTGTTTGAGAGCAAGGGCAGAGTCTTGTCAGGCAGACTTATTCTAGTCAGTGTGTTTCTGTGCCTTAGTAGGAGTTAGGTTAAACCCTTGATTCGTTAGTAAGTGTTCAGAGTCAAAACCACAGCGCACCAGAGCCTGTATTTAGGACAGGATTCTCCTTATTGTGGCTCTCAGTGATCTGTCATGAATCCTTGATGCATTTCTCAATTCTAGGTTGGTTTTGCGGATTGCCACTGATGATTCCAAAGCAGTGTGTCGCCTCAGTGTTAAATTTGGTGCCACACTCAAAACCAGCAGACTTCTTTTGGAACGGGCAAAAGAGCTAAATATTGATGTCATTGGTGTCAGGTGAGATCTTGATGGCATAGTTACAGGCTGAGATTAGAAATCCCTGTCAGTTTTTACAGACTTTCACTGTTTTGAGAACTAGGAAGAAACAACATCTTGTTTCTTTTTTTATTTCAGCTTCCACGTGGGGAGTGGCTGTACTGATCCAGAGACCTTTGTGCAAGCAGTATCAGATGCCCGCTGTGTCTTCGACATGGGAGTGAGTATATGTGACTCATTAGTGAAAGGGAGCTATCTGAAATCACTACTCTTAATCTAGAATTAGCCTTTTGTAGAAGCCTTTTCTTTACAACATATTTAAGCCCATCTCCTGTGTACATTTTTACTTGTTATAAATCTAGTAATTTGATTTTTGAATTCTCTTGCCTCTAGGCTGAAGTTGGTTTCAGCATGTATCTGCTTGATATTGGTGGTGGTTTTCCTGGATCTGAGGATACGAAGCTTAAATTTGAAGAGGTAATTTATAGCACTTAACTGTAGCTGTTAGCAAGTTCCTTTATAGTTACAGTGTAGTCCAGAGTCTGAAATGTTTTTACCAATACCAAAAGAAATGTCTTGGTGTAGTGCTTCTAGTCACTTGTTTTGAGACAGTGTCTCACTATGTAGCCCAGGCTGGCCTTGAACTTGCAATTCTTTTTAGTTTCTGCCACCACCCCTGGCTTCCATACATTTCCAGTGTTCAGTTCCTTAGGAAGTATGATATTTGAGTTTATAAAACAGACCTTTTTCTTTTTGGAGACAGGATTTCAGATCTGCCTGCCTCTACCTCCCTAGTACTAGGATTAAGGTGTATACCACCACACCCAGCCAGATCTATATTCTTATGACAATTATGTGAAATAGGCAAGTGGAAGGAATTTTTATTTTGTTGACATGCATTTGCTAAATGAAAGTATTTTGGCACCTTGAGACCTCATTTATTATTGGGTTCTGGTTTTTGTTTTTGTTTTTGTTTTGAGATAGGGTCTCCCTGTAGATCCACCTGCCTCTGCCACCCAAGTGCTGGGGTTCAGGGCGTGCACCACCATGCCTGGCCTATTTGGGGGTTTCTTGGAGACAGAGTTTCCCTGTAGCCTCAGCTGGCCTGGAACTCCCTATGTAGACCAGCCTGCCTCTGACTCCCAAATGCTGGGATTAAAGGCGTTCACCACCACACCTGGCCTATTTGGGGGTTTTTTTGGAGGCAGGGTTTCCCTGTAGCCTCAGCTGGCCTGGAACTCCCTATGTAGACCAGCCTGCCTCTGACTCCCAAGTGCTGGGATTAAAAGCATACATCGCCACACCTGGTCTTTGATAATTTATTTTGTGCTATATGATAAAACCATACCTCTGAAGTTTTAGAGACATGTCCTGAGGGGAGTAGAAGTAAAACAGGGCACACAGACTGGTTTCTAAGGAGATGTTTACTTTGCTCTGTCACTTGATGATGGACCTGCTGGTGTCAGTTCCCAGGCTCTTGTCATGTCCTGTTACTCATGCTCAGGACTGTGATCTTTCTCCTGTGTGTGAGCTGTGCATAATGAATGGCTGCTCCCTTCTATCTCACTCTTAGATCACCAGTGTGATCAACCCAGCGCTGGACAAGTATTTTCCATCAGACTCTGGAGTGAGAATCATAGCTGAGCCAGGCAGATATTATGTTGCATCAGCTTTCACGCTTGCAGTCAATATCATTGCTAAAAAACTCGTATTGAAGGAGCAGACCGGCTCTGATGGTATGTGTGATGAAGAGGTTGAATCATCACAGGAATAACTGAGATAGGGCAGGTGGTAATTAAGGCTAATCTTTTTTCTAGATGAAGATGAGTCAAATGAGCAAACTTTTATGTATTACGTGAATGATGGCGTATATGGATCATTTAATTGCATCCTTTATGATCATGCACATGTAAAGCCCCTGCTACAGAAGGTAAGTTCTGAGCATATTGTGAAAAGCAGTGAAAATACTGGATTCCTGCATAATTACATAGCGATTCCTTTATAGAGACCTAAACCAGATGAGAAGTATTACTCATCCAGCATATGGGGACCAACATGTGATGGCCTAGATCGGATCGTTGAGCGCTGTAACCTGCCTGAAATGCATGTGGGTGATTGGATGCTCTTTGAAAACATGGGTGCATACACGGTTGCTGCTGCATCTACTTTCAATGGATTCCAGAGGCCCACTATCTATTATGTGATGTCACGACCAATGTGGTGAGTGAGGTCCTGCATGCTTCTGTTTCTTCCAAGAATAGACATCTGGGTTTGAAGAATGTAGCTAAGTGGTAGGGCATTTGCTTAGCATGAGCCAAAGCCCTAGATTCTAACCCTGGCATTACCAAAAATAAACAAGGTGGAGGTGGCTGAGCTTGGTGTGTGCCTGTATAATCCTAGTACTTGGGCTGAGGCAGCTCAAGATCATCCTTGATTGTATAGTGTGCTCAAGGCTAGCCTTAGCTACATGAGAGACCCTATCTCAAAAGGTAGAGGGGCACATTGGATTTGTGCTTGGTTCTTGTCTAGTTAAGAGATTGTTTTACCTTGAGTCAAATAAACAAAGGGAATTCTCCAGTTACCATACCAACTTGTATTTTTTTCAGATTTTCCTAAGAAAAGCCTTCCAACTAAAAGCAATTAGTTAGGTTTGTATGTAACTAGTATTCAGGTTACTGTATGTGACCTGTAGTTTCCTTATTAATGAAAATATTCTGAAGGAATACTTTAGGAATATGTTGAATTGCTTCCTGATGCTGTAGCTACCAAGGAAGTACTGTCAGGGGTAAATCTCTTGGGAGACTGCCCATACTGTCCGGTTAGGAGTGATTTGAATTTTGAATATGCTACTTTGTCTCTTCAGGCAACTCATGAAGCAAATCCAGAACCATGACTTCCCACCGGAAGTAGAGGAGCAAGACGTTAACACTCTGCCCATGTCTTGTGCTCAGGAGAGTGGGATGGACCGTTACCCAGCAGCCTGTGCTTCCACTAGTATCAATGTGTAGATGCCATTCTTGTAGCTGTTACCTTCAAGTGTAGCTTGAATTAAGGGATCTGGGGGGACCATTTAACTTAATTACTGCTAGTTTTGAAATGTCTTTGTAAGAATAGGGTTGGCACAGATGCAGCAATATGGAAAGCTAGGAGTTGGGGGTCACACTTACCTGTGTTCCTATGGAAACTTTGAATATTTGTTTTATATGGATTTTTATTCACTTTTCAGACATGATACTAATGTGTGCCCCTCAGCTGCTGAGCAAGCATTTGTAGCTTGTACAAAGGCAGAATGGGCCAAAAGCTTAGTGTTGTGACCTGTTTTAAAAATAAATTATCTTTGACCCATTTTAAAAATAAAGTATCTTGAAATAATTAGGCATTGGGAAATGTTTGCCACATTGCCTTTCCAGAAGGGGCACAAGTCCTGCCTAGGATGCTGTAATCTGACAGCAGTAGCATGGCAAACAAGGGAAAAGATGGGTGGGCCAAGGCCATGTCCTCTCTGTACAGTGGCACTCTGCTCAGCCCACCCTGTTTGCAGTTGGCTGTGACTTGGTACCTGGAACCTGTTGGTAAGGAATGCCATCTGCTGACCACCTGTTTGGCCTGGCCTGTGAAGGCATGTAAGGCCCTTTGAACCTTGCCTGCAGAAACCATGGGTGTTCTTCTCACTTGACTTCACCTACGTAACTGCCTAGTAACAAATGGGGAATATCATACAGCACTTGGCATTCAGCTTTCTGTAATAAATCCAACAACAGCAACTACTCTGCGTTGTAAATCTTTCTTAATCTGACCTTAACCACTGACTTTCTTATATTTTTTTGACTCACTTTACACCCAGCTTCCCCCAGAAGGGTGGTGGGCTCTTATACTGTTTCACCAGTTTGGACTTCATAGTTAAGCAAAAAAGTTAGGTGCTGACCTAGTAAAGCTACTAGTCTGAACAAGACTTTGGAGTCACATTTCAGAGGGGAGGGCTATGGGGATGAATTGCCCACTGTTGAAGCCCTCAGCTGGTGCTGCAGGTGCACATATGTAGGGAGAGGATCTCACTGCCTTCTCCCTCAAGGTCTGCTCAGCCAGACACTGAGTAAGCTTTGTTTCTTTTCCCAGGGCAAGGGCTATGGCTTTAGTTGGTAAAACATGAACTTTCGTGGGAGCTACAGGAAAGAGATTGTGGCTGGAGTTGAGGGAAAAAGACATGCCTTACCGAACAGCCCACCCTGTGTCCCAAGTCTTGGAAATAGGTTCTAGAGTGTGATGGTAACCCTGGGTTTCATACAGGTGGGTCTTCAAGGTCATACTTAACTCAGTCAAAAGTACAAAGGAATCAGCAGTACCTGTCTTGTCCCAAGAAATTTGAGCTGGACTTCAGCCTAAAATCTAGGCAGATTGGAGCTTACATTAAAAAAAAAAAAAAAAAAAAAAAAACCCCAGAAATAAGCAAGGGAACTTGGAAAGGGGCTGCCTTTGCCAACATGGGTCTGTCATGAGAGCTTTCAAGTTCAAGTTTGTAGGTAGGTATCCAGTAAGCATCGTTTTAATTGGTGTCTACTGGTGTATGCTAAGGTTGGAAGCGAGTGCTGAGTCCTCCAAGGTTACTACTACTGGTGGCCATTTCCTCCTGGGAGTGCTGGAGTCTTGCAGGTCCCCAGGGGAGTAGAGCCATTGGTGGTTAAGGGTGAAGGTTTAGGTGGTGGTTATATCAATAGGATCACTTGGGTAACTGATTATAAAGGTGATTAGGCCCCTCCTCAGACTTGGGTTGAAGGTAGTTAAGGCAACGGAGAAGCCTCTGAGAAAAGGTCTCAGTTCCATATAAGAAAGTTTTAAAGGTAAGGTAGACCACACAACTTCTGGAAACATTTAAATTCAAGCCAAGGGTCAAATGGGAAAGGACACAGGAAAGGGCTCACCTTTATATTACAATCTAGAGAAGTATGAGTGGCAAGTGGCTGAATGAATGAACTGTAAAATCCCAGCTTGTCATTTTGAGGTATGTTTCCACTATGCAGCCCAGCTGGCTTAGAACTTGCTATATAGCTCAAGCTCCTCTTGCATCTGCTGGAATTACACGTGTGTACCACCATGTCCGATACAACTTTTTGAATGTGGCCATTTCAATTTCAGAATGTATCTTTGTCACCTATCTGGCAAAGAGTTCCTTAGCCCTAGTAGAGTGCTCGCCTAACATGCATAAAGCCCTGGGTTCTCTCCCTAGAGCCACACAAAAAGGAAAAACTTGACACCGTGGAAGACAGGCATGGCACGCTCACACTAGAAGAAGCAACAGTCACATTTGACTGAGTAATTAGAAAAGCTGGGTTTCTGGTCTCACTGTCCTGCCTCAGTCCCTCCTGAGCAAATGCGAGGGTTACAAGTTGCTATATAGCTCAAGCTCCTCTTGCATCTGCTGGACATGTGTACCACCATGTCCGATACAACTTTTTGAATGTGGCCATTTCAATTTCAGAATGTATCTTTGTCACCTATCTGGCAAAGAGTTCCTTAGCCCTAGTAGAGTGCTTGCCTAACATGCATAAAGCCCTGGGTTCTCTCCCTAGAGCCACACAAAAAGGAAAAACTTGACACCGTGGAAGACAGGCATGGCACGCTCACACTAGAAGAAGCAACAGTCACATTTGACTGAGTAATTAGAAAAGCTGGGTTTCTGGTCTCACTGTCCTGCCTCAGTCCCTCCTGAGCAAATGCGAGGGTTACAAGTGTTTGCTGTCACACCCAATATCTCTGAAACGTGTGTGCTTTTTTCTGTTATGTATGTATGTATACATACACATGTTTGTGTGCAGGTGGGTGCATGCAAGTGTATGGAGACCAATCTAACCTCAGGTGTCTTCCTCAATTGCTTCTCCACCTTAGTTTTTGAGACCTTGTCTGAGCCTGGAGCTGATTGGTTGGCTAGACTGGCTGGCCAGCAAGCCCCAGGGATCCTTCCTGTCTCCACCTCCCCAACCTGTGCCACCTGGCTTTTATGTGGGTGCTGGAGATCAAACTGCCTCCCTGCGCCATCTCCCCAGCCCCTCGCACTGAAGACAGCTCACTGTGACCTTGTTTGTAGTGGTATAGATTTGAAAAAGCCCAGTATCTACAAGAGGGACTGACAGGATGCAGATCTGCTTGTGCTAATAGGGAATAGTCACTCAGCTGGAATAAGTGAAAACTGTAAGGTGAGCTCTGTAGTATGCTACTCTAATTGATGTAGAAAGCAAAACCAGACCCAAATCTATCAATTGAACAGCGCGGTGGTTGTCCCTAGGCAAGAGAATTGGAGGAGGAGGAGGAGGAAGGGAAGTGCCCCTGACTTTTTACTGTCCTTTTCACATGTAGATAGGTACTGATTGATTTCTAACAGGCTTTCTAAGTGGAGCAGTAGAGCTCAGAGATAAGCTTGAGGCACCCAGTGGAAGAGGCCACATTCACACCCTTGCTGAAGACCCCAGTCTTCAGTGTGAAGGTGCTGTTAAGCAGCCAATAGTGTTTGGCCAGCAAGGCAGCCACAGTGTTGGCCAAGGCCAGGTCCTCATATCTGTAGAGCCCAAGAGGGCTGGCTCATGCCCACTCAACTCATGAGGTCAAATGAAGCCTTCTGGAGTCAAATGTTCTGTGCACTGGAATCCTAACCCTGCCTTCCCCAGAGGGCGTGTCTGCCCAGTCAGGGGGGATCAGACCCTAGGTGGCAGAGCTCCTAGATGGGGCACTGTAAGTTCAGCCTGCACTCTAACCAAGGGGCAGGCCACAGAGCCATATGCCTTCAGCAGGCATCTCCCAAGCCTCCTGGCTGAACATAGCTTTTCTTTCCTGTGGGAGACCCTCCAGCACACTCAGGCCTTACTGGGGTGCCCTTGGTAGTCAGGTGCTCTTCACATGGCACACAGTGACCTCTTTGTAGGTCACTTACTAGTCTTGCTGAAGTTATTCTGAGTGGCTAGATGGTCACTTCCTCTCTTAGGGGTTTTTCTGGCTCTAACCTACCCCACCCCACATGCTGGCTCTGGACTTTTTTTTTCCATCTTTACTCCAGCTGAATAATCTCCCTGGAAGAGAGGCAACTTTCTCCAAGCTCTGCTCCTAGCCAAGGGTCCACAGTAAACTCAGTGGAGAGCAAGAGGGGGACGGGCTCTGCCCTCTGCCTTATCCAGGTTTGTACTTGGGGCTTTGTTTTAGTTTGCTTCCCGTTGCTGTTTAAACACCATCACCAAAAGCAACTTGAGAAAAGGTTACAGTCCCTCATTGAGGGAAGACAGGACAGGAACTCAGGCATGAACCTGGAGGCAGAAACTAGGGCAGAGACCAAGGAGGAATGCTGGTTATAGGCTTGCCCCCAGGCTCACATTCAGCTGGCTTTCGTATACAGGGATTTACTGCTCACAGTGGGCGGGGCCTCCCACACCAATTGGCAATCAAGAGAATGCCCCACAGATATGCCCACAGGCCAATCTGGTGGAGGCAATTCTTCAATTGAGGTTCCCTTTTACCAGATTTGAAGCTGACGTTAGCCATCACAGGCTTTAGGCTAGGTGCCATTTGAGCAGGCTTTGCTGGGTTCTCCCAGAGATCAGTGACTGTTCCAAGCTAAGCCAGTGAACCAAGAGAAGGGCCTGGGAACAAGCAGGAACAATGACTAGGATCTTTCTTCCTTGCTCCCTACTCGGGTGGCAGCAAGTGGGGCAGCCCAGAGCACCTGTGGCCCTAGAACTCAGCTCACCTTGGCACCTCATTCCTGTCAGGGACTGAGCTTGGAACTGGACAGACCAGTTAAAGCTTGACCCCACCTCTGCTAGGCACATAGCCTCTCTGCAGCTGCCTCCTCCACAGTGGGAGGCAAGCCAGTGCCTACCTTGCAGACTTGCCACAGGCAGGGTTTGTGGAGCCCAGAATTTAGCATGCGGAGTACAAATGCCTGAATAATTCCTCTTATTGTGAGATGTTCATATGTAGCTCAGGCTGGTCTCAAAGTTGCTGTGTAAGCAAGGATTACCTTAAACTTTTAATCCTCCTGCCTCCATCTCCCAAGTGATAATGGATTACTTATGTGCGTGCATACCCAGGTTTATGTGCTGCTAGGGATGGAACTCAGGGCTTCTTGTTATAACCCCTAACCTTACACATAAATCGTTCTTGCTGTAGGTGGGAGAAGGGTTTTATGCATACTCACTGCTGCCTTTTGGATGGGGAGGGAATGTGACCAGATGTGCTCACCCAGCCTAAAATGTTGGTTCTCCATGCTGGACAACTGAGGTGCCCTCAGGAGAAGACACAGGGTGGTGCACTGAGCTTGGGATGAGAGTCTGTGCAAGATGGTGCCTCCACTAGGTGGCCTGTGCACTGTCATGGGCTGCCTATGGCATGGCCTGATCCCTCCAGCTCCCAACCCGTCTTGTGGCTGTGCATGATTATCTCCCAATTGATAAGCAGGGAGGCCACATTTAACAAGTAAATTATAGGATTTTGCATGGGACCTATTAAAAAAAATATTGAGGGTTGGGCCTCGTGGCACATAGTTCCAGCACTTGAGCGGCAGAGGCAGGTAGCTCCCTGTGAGATTGAGGCCATCCTATCTACATAGCCAATTCCAGGCCAGCTGGGGCTACAAGGAGACCCTGTCTCAAAAAACAAAACAACCAAAAAACCCCATTATTTGTGGGCTGAAGATGGTTCAGTGGTTTAAAGAGTTTGCTGGCTTTTCAGAGGACCCTGGTTCAGTTCCCAGGACCCACATGGCAGTTCACAATCATCTGTAACTCCAGTTCCAGGCGATCTAACACTTCCTGGCCTCTGTGGGCACCAGGCATGCACATGTATACATGGAGGCAAAATACTGACACACACAAAATAAAAATAAATGCATCTTTTTAAAAAAAAATACTATTTGTAGTTTAGCGGACATTCACATTTAACTGAGTGTCTTTTATCTGGAAAACCTACAGGATGACAGAGTCTCTGAGCGTTGGGCACCAGGAGCCAGCCCCAGCTTCTGTGGGCTGTGTGGCCTGATGCAAGTCAGGTGCCCCTGTGGTCTCAGCATCTTCATCTGTCAAAGGGAATGGGAGACAGAAAGCAGGCCCAGCTCCAAGACCAGGCTCTGAGGGAGGTTCATGGACTTGCACAGTCCTCCCAGATGTGGCCACTAGGGGGCAGTAGCACACAATGTTTAAGATTATGGGCCATTCCATGTAGAGCTTCACTATGACAGAAGGCTCCAGACAGACTTTGTGCCCTGACCAGGTCCCTCTTTCAACTCTTCCAGGCCTCACCCCTGCCTAATACCATAGGACCTCAAGGGACAGGCCAGTAGATACTCTTCAGGCCCTGTTCCGCTGTCCCTTTAGTGGGTAATGCCTGCAACCATGGCCTCCTGAGGTATCCCCAGGTCTTCCTGTGTCTACATGTCCACATCACCCTGGAGGCAGTGTCTATGCCCATAGATCTGACCTATTTGTCCCCTAGCACACAGAGCAGATTTGAGGATGGGGTCCAGAGACTTGTGTGTCTCAGTGCAGCTGTCTCTGGTAGCTGGTGCTGAGCTAGAGGTAGAATCCACCTAAGGCTATTCATGTTGTCCCTCCCCTTCTCTGCATGTCACCCATCCATGCCAACCTCCCAGTCCCCAATGTCTGACCCTCTCCCCATGGCCTCATCCCTGCAGCAGTAGTCAGGGTCTTGTGAGCTAGGCCCACATACACTTCAGCCCTGTTCCCTGAGATCAGGCCCTGTCTCTGGGATCCTCATCTCTTGCAGGATGTTGCAGCTGGCTGGTCAGCATGTTTGCTTTCAGAACCTAGGGCTCCCATAGCGGATAGAGGTTTTGCCCAGGATCACACAGTGTATTCACAGTCACTGGACTTGCAACCAAAGTCTCACAGACTGTCCTGGGTCACATGGGTACAGTTCCAGAGATGAGTCATTGAGTGGGGATGGGGAAGGTTTGCATGAAGGAAGGAGTAAGTCCTTGAACAGCCTCTGAGGCCACATCCAGGTCTTGCTTCCAGGGCAGGACCACAAAGGTTCTGAGGGAGTTGGGAATCATGCAGCCTAAGCGCTGGAGTCGTCTTCCTGAGGCACTATTGAGTGCCCATAAGAAGCCTTGTTTAGCCATGTAAATTACTTTCTATCTGCAGCACAAGAGATACATGTAAAATCTTCAACCAAATTTACCCAGCTCCAGGTGACCACACAGGACAGCAAAGGGTCTGAGGCAAGGAAAAGGGCAAAAAGGATTTTAGGGGGTAGGCCCTCCCACTCCTCCAAGAGCCTGCTCCTAAATGGAGGAGGCCCCTGCAGGGTGGTAGAGGAGGGGTAGTACTGCTGTGCAGGTAGCTTGGATGACAATCCAGGGTTCACTCAGTTTTTTCTCCTCTGGTGAGCTGGGTTTCTTAGCATGTGGTTGTCAGCTTTGGGGCTACTTCCCCTTTCCCCTAGGTATCAGTAGACTGACTCCCTCAGGACCTGGACTGACTTACAGAGTTCCTCCTAGGACAGGGTCTACTGGGACCCTCAGATCTATATCTTCTACATTTGACCAGAAGCAGCTGTAACAGTGACATTTTTTTTTTCTAGACAGGGACTTACTCTGTAGCCCTGGCTGGCCTGGTAAGTACCATAGCAAGTACTATGTCCAGCTTGGACTCAAACTTATGGCAATATTCTTGCCTCAGCCTCCTGAATGCTGGGATTACAGACATAGACTACACTGGCTTTTTGGTGATAATTTTATCTGTTGATGGGGGTCACAGGGTGTCCAGATATTGGTCAAAATTTATTCAGGGTGTGTCTGAGAGGGCATTTCTGGATGAGATTTATACTGGAGTGGATAATTGGAGTAAAGAACATGCTCATCCTCATGTGGGTGGGTCTCATCCAATCCATTGAAAGGCCTGAACAGAAAGAAGGCTGAGCAGGAAAGAATTTGCCTTTAGCCTGGTAAGTGAGCTGGACACTGGTTTCCTCTTGCCTTCAGTCTTGGACTGGAACCATATCATTAGTTCTGGGTCTCTGGATTATGAAATGTAGATCTTAAGATCTTCTAGTCTACATTATTACCCTCATTGCATCAAATTCCTCCTAATCGGTCAGCCAATCAAATTAACCTACCATTCATCTCTCCTATCCATCCTTTCGTTTCTTCCATCTCATCCATCATCTCTATCCATTAATTCATCTCTTCCATTTATCTCACCCATATATGTATCCATCCATCCATCCATCCATCCATCCATCCATCCATCCATCATTTCTGCATATATCTTTCTCCCTCTCCAGCTGCCTCTTTGGAGAACCCAAATTCATACAGCACTTGTTCTCATTTACATTCATTAGACTTCTCCATGGCGACTACAGCCCTCCGCACAAGAAGTCTATATATTTAACCTTTGCCAATTCTAGTTACATTTTTGTAAAATCCAAGCATCTCACATGTGATTCCTTCAGGTCAGGCACAGGTGTCAAAGGCACCGTCTTGCCTCTTTTAGCAAGAGGAATCTATGTTTGAGTCACCTGGCCTTGCCTCCTGACCTCCCCTGGTTCCCCATAAGGCTTGGCAGCCGTGGGTATGTGGAGAGTTTTACCAAGAAACAGCCTCCACAGTCCCACTGACTCAGAAGACATTTGGAAGATGGACTTACTCTTTCTATTAAAAGAGGCATGAAGTCTCAAGAGGTATTAAAATAACTAAAATCAACTAACTATCTGCCATCACAGGAGTCCTGCTGAGAGGAAGTTCCAAGCACAAGCTCTGCAAACATGTGATCTTGACCTGTCCTCTCTCCTTATGCTTTGTAAAGAGGAAGCCACCGAGGAACAGAGAAGTTGGTGGCCAGTGGACAGGACTGAAGGACTATGGGTGTCAGTCTTTGCAAGGGAAATTCACTTGTTTTTGTCCCTGCAGCTCTCCCTTTTGGGGGAGCTTGGGACTTCCTCAGTCTAAAGCTCATCCCGTGTGTACTGGGTAAGGACAGGGATCATGGTTCAGCCAGTAAGATAGGAGGTTGGCAGGAAGGATTCAGGAACATCTTCCTCTCAAATGAAGGACAGCTGCTTCTTTTTCTGCCTTCTGGATATTCCAGACTGCAGCAGTCATGGAGACTCCAAGAAGATCAGTTTGAGGACAAAACCTGACTCTATGAGGCTGGATGTGGGATGTTGTTAAAGGAAGGAGGAAAATACTGATCTTCTATGACTTCTGGGCACAAGAGGCAAACATCCCCATGGTAGAAGCATCTTCAGGGACCAGATGAGATGCACCAGAAGAGGCAGGTGAGAACCCAGGTCTCTCCACAGCTGTGCTGATGCCACTAAGGTACAACTGCTCTCCTGGGATGTGGCTGTCCTGCTGTCTCACTGATTAAGCCACACGGGAAGAGAGAAGGGAGTAAAGGAGGGAGGCAAAATGCCATAGTCAGCCCTGCCAGGAACAGTCATCTTTTATTTTCACAAGTATTTCTTGGCATTAGGCGGATATTGAAGAACAGGCACACAGATTTACAGACACACTGACAGTTAGAAGGGTACTGGAGGGGCTGCGTTTATCAGCAACAGTTGGATGCCCAAGAACCCACCTTTGTTGAAGCAGGGAGATGGGCAGGACCATGGACAGGGCTCTCACAACAAACAGGAAACTCAAAGGACTGTTTATGTGATCATTTTAATATGCCAGACCAATCAACAGGGAAGACAGAGCACACACAAACACCTGTGTTTGCAGCACAGAGGGCAGATGTCCACAGCCCTGGCATGCATGCATCTCCTGTGGAATCAGGCAGATCAAGAATGCATAAATACCACAGCACAGCCAGAGTCAGAGGGATCACGGGCCACAGGGGACCATGCTTCAAAGGCAGTCAGAGGCATTAAATACAGGACCTACATGTTACAGTCCACATCACCATACACATAACTTATATATTAAAAGAAAGGAGACCACAGTATATATATATA
>NW_008352891.1:5252441-5286739 GCF_000622305.1 Nannospalax galili
GTGCAAGCGGCTTTGGTCAGAGAAAATGAACAAGGGAGGTGGAGCCATGCATGGGAAGGGCTTGCCTGTCTACTCTCCATCTGTTTTCTTCCCCACCCATCCCACAAAGTCACCTGAGATCACAGAATAAATTAGCTGGTCTCAGTATGATACTGGAAAGTCTTGCCTGGTATCCTGGACATTGGCCTCTGGGCCCTCTGTACGCAGGAGGGAGCCCTGGAGTCATGAACACTTGAACCCTTGGTGAGAACTGCATCTCTGGGAGCTGCCTTGGAATGAATCGGGCTGGAATGGAAGGAGGGGACATCGAATTTGTCAGGTGAAGGAGGGAGCCACAGCTGGCTGGACCAGGCAGATGTGATGTGTTGCCTGGAGCCAGGTCCAGGGAGAGCAGGAACAATGGCGGAGCGTTCACTTTTGCAAGCAAAGCTGAAGACGGCAAGACAAGCCTGTGTTTCTCCGCAACTGTCCAGAGGCCTGTCCGCTTAGAACTGGCTAGCGCTGCTGGGGTCACACTGCAGCAACCGGACAATGGACGGGTCACTCTTGGCACCTTTGATGAATTCTTCCAGGGACAGTTTGCCTATGGGATGGAAGTAGGAGAAATGGGATTAGCCAGTGCTCTTTGTTCTTTGTGCCTCAGAAGGGTTTGGCAACAATGCTCAGGTCAAAGTCTTGAGCCTTTTGGAAACTGGACAATGTCCAGGCTCTACTCACTTCTAGAGCATTAAAAATAATTTTTTGCTTTATTTTTATTTTATGTGTATAAATGTATTGTGTGCGTGTATGCAGGTGCACCTGAGTTGTGCAATGCCCACGGAGGACAGAAGAGGGTATTGGATCCCCCAGAACCGGAATTACAGATGGCTATTAGCCATCATGTGGGTGCTGGAATTTGTACCTGGGTCCTCTGCAAGAGTAGCCAGCCAGTGCTCTTAACTGCTGAGCAATCTCTCCAGTCTTTATTTATTTATTTATTTATTTATTTATTTATTTATTTATTTATTTATTTATTTATCTATTTATTGTTGTATGTGTGTGGGCACAAATGCTACAAGGTGCATCACGTGTAGAGGTCAGAGGACATCTTTCAGGTGTCAGTTCTCTCCTTTCACCATGTGGATCCCCAGGGATTGAACTCAGGTTATCGGGCTTGGTGGCAGGCACCTTTACCCACTAAGCCATCTCATTGGCCCTCCTAGGTCTTTTCTTTTCTTTTCTTTTCTTTTCTTTCTTTCTTTCTTTCTTTCTTTCTTTCTTTCTTTCTTTCTTTCTTTCTTTCTTTCTTTCTTTCTTTCTTTCTTTCTTTCTTTAAATATAAATCTTTTGTACTTTTGTTGCTCCTTGCCCAGCACTGGGCAGTTTCCAAGTATGTCTAATGATACCAGCTAGCAAGAAGCCGAGTGGGGGTGGTGAGGTTTTCTGACCATATGTTTTCTTTTCCCCCTTTTTTTCTTTTGGCGGGGGACATAGTCTCATGTGTCCCAGGCTGGTCTTGACCTAGCTATACAGCCAAGAATGACCTTGTGTTAGTTAGCTTCACCTGGGAAGAAAGAACCTCAGTTGGGGGATTTCCTCTATCAGACTGGCCCGTGGGCATATCTATGAGACATTTTCTTGATTGTTGAGTGATGTGGTAGGGCCCAGCCCAGTGTGGGTGGTGCCACCTTGGGCAGGTGGTCCTGGGTTGCATAAGAAAACAGGTTGAGTACAGACCAGGGGAGCAAGTCAGTAAGCAACATTTTTCCATGGTCTCTATTTCAGCTCTTCCTCCAAGTTCCTGTCCAGCTTAAGTTCCTGCCTTGGCTTCCTCATTGATGGACTGTCACTTGGAAGAGTAGGATGCAATAAACCCTTTCTTCCCTGAGTTGGTTTTGGTCAGAGATTGTCTTGCTTTGTGTATGAATGTGTTTTGAAAACCTTTTCCTTGCTGTTTGAAAAGCTTTTTGCTGTCTACAGTTCCACGGGAACCCAGAATCCTGCTGGGCTCCGTCCTTAACTCACCTGCGTAGTGCACTTGAGGCTCTGTAAGGCACTTTCTTGTGCATTAGTGTACTTTTAATCTCAGCACAACCCAGGAGGCCTTTTCTTTCCTTAATGTTGCATTTCTTGGTGGAACAAAAGCAAATTAGGCCTGGCTCTACCAGCAATGGATGTGCAGAATCAACACATTCCATGGCTGCCTGGTCCTTGTTGGGGTCCTATCAGAACCTCACAGAGAACATGCAGCATGTCCTCATGGACCTGTCCCTCCCTTTCCTCCTCCTGAGACCTGCCTTTCTGCAGCATGATGGGACCCCAGAACCCCAAGCATCATGGTTATAAGCAGATAAACCTTCCAAGCTGATGGTTCCCCCTTGGGCATCTGGGGTGCCTCATCTGGGTGATGGCAAGAGGGGCCTGGCCAGCTTCCCAGGATTCCAGCATCCTTAGTCTACTGTATCCCAGGTCATTATTACATCTGCTTCCCTTGCCTAAATATACCCATGGGGATATTGAGACCACCCCCTTCATTTATAAGTATGGAGCCTACAGCTTGGTGGGGCCAATGACACGCCCATGGGCCTAAAAGCCAAAGGGAGAGAGTGGGATGCAGGACAGGTGTCCCTGACCCCGAATTCTACTCTTCCCTCAGCATAGATCAACCAGGTAGGCTGGGAAGAGGCAGGGCAGGCTACGCAAGGGGCAGGGCCAACTGTGGAAGGCCTGGGGCTGCAAAAGAGAGAGGGAGTATCCCAAACACATCTGTGCCACCAACAGTTTCACATGCATACACAGTGCCCCCACCCCCATGTTCCTACCATCATTGTTAGTGTCCATCTGTCTGAAGATCTTGTCTGTTCGTTTTTCTGGAGTGGACTCATCTTCAGGCATCTTCATCACAGAGGACACCATCTTGTAGATTGCCTGCAAAGGAGCATGTGCAGGTGTGCTCAGGAGAATGGGACATAGGTGATGGCTCTAACCCTGCCCACCAAGAGGCACCAGCAAGTCAGGACACTCCCTTAGATCAGGACCTTTCTTTCATCAGAACAAATCTCATAGGATGTTGAATGAAGGAAAGCTGATAAGTTTAAATGAAGTTCAAGAGCACACAAAAAACCTGCACCGTGAGGGTCTGGAGAGATGGCTCAGTGTAAGAGAACTGACTGACTGCTCTTGCAGAAGACACAGGTTTGGTTCCCAGGATCCACATGGTGGCTAACAACTATTCATGACTCCAGTTCTATGGAATCCCACACCCTCTTCTGGCCTCTTCGACCATTGCACACACAGGTGCAGATATGCAGGTAAAACAGTCTCATACCTTAAAAAAAAACCACAACTGCACACTAATGCTGGCAGGAAAGGGGGTCTCTCTGGCTGGGGGGTGGGTGGGACAGTGCCCAAAAGCTGCTTAAGGGATCTTCTGGGGTGGTGGTCACAGGGATATATATAGTGGGCCTTCTGTATCTGTAGGCTCTGAATCTATAGGTTCAACAAATTGCAGATTGGAAATATTTAGGAAAAAGAAACTTTACCAAAGGAACACACTTGTTTTCATCATTCCTAAATAATACAATACAAAGCTATTTACACTGTAATCTAGAGATGATTTAGATTTGTGTATGTGTATGTTATGCATATATATGCCATGTGTGTGGGTCTCCCACTCTACACTCTCCACCTTATTCCCTGTAGATGGAATCTCTCACTGAACCTAGAGCTCACCATTTTAGCTAGGCTGGATGGTCAGTGAGCTTCCAGGATTAATTTGTCTCTATCCCCAGTGCTGGTGTTACAGGTGTATGTGACTACATCTGGCTTTTATGTAGGTGCTGGGGATCTGAACTCACATCCTCATGCTTGTGCAGCAACTGCTCTTACTTTCTGAGCCATCTCCCCAGTCCCAGTTCTGATCATTCTTTAAAAAAAATATTTATTTTTATTTTTTAGAAATTATTTAATAATCACATGAGTAGAAGAAGCATTTCATTACAGCATTAACACATTCCATAACAATTTCCAGAGCAAAGATACATCGCTTTCAAAATTGGCTATAAATTTTTAGGTTCATGATTGAATACAGTTATACAATATTGAACTCAGTATAAACTCTATAAGACATAAAATTGAATGAGGTTTTAACCTTCAAGAAAGATCTCCATTTCATTTTAAAAGAGAGTGTTTCATATAGGAAAACTCATTTTTAATGCTACTAACACTTAGATGTTTGCACGTGCATCTCTAATCTTTATGGATCTGATTATTACTAGTCACAGTTGGTTACTTTCTGAGATCCACCTGAGCATGGATATGAAATCATCAGGTAGATTTCAATGGTAATGTGTTTCACCTCACTAATTAACATGGAGCAAATGTGTACACTTCTTCCTCAAATAGAACTCACTTTTTTATTTGTTATTTTTTGTGTGTATTTCATCCAGCACATCCCAAACAATCTTATTCATTTATATACCCACATCCCAAATGGCACCCTCCCATACCCCCCCACTGGAGTCCATATACTCTGTCATCCCTGTTACTGTTCACTGTGTTGTCAGTGCCCCCACGCTGCTCTCCAGTGCTTGTCCATCCACTAAATCTAGTCAGCCTATCTAGAGTTCCTTGTTTTAGGAAGATCAGCTCTTCCTCATCTAGCAGCAATCAGTTGCCAATATTGTTTTAGATAAGATTGGGGTCTGCAGTTCATTTTCCCAGTTCTATGCTGGGTTACTGTCTGGGAGTCTCTTGGGCCACCCTGGCCAACAACTCAAAGGAAGGTATCTCCTGTCATAGCACATGGTAATTAAAAGTACCAGAGTGGTAGAACTAACCTTCTTGGATGTCTAACAGCCATACTTTGAGGCCCATACTTTGAGGGACATAAAAGACAGTGTTTTCTCCTTGCCCTCCTAGGTCGACTAAGCTCCAGGGGACTATGAGCATTTCTCAAAATGTCCTGTAACTGTGGTGTGTCACCTGTCCTCTTGATCAAGGAAGCCCATGGAGACCTCACCAAATGGACTTGAACCAGTGTCCAGTCTACAAAGAGGAGGGTCAACACAGAGGAAACATTTCCTTCATGCTTCCAAGTAAACCCAGCCATAATCAAGCAGGACCTTTGACTTATCTTCACATAGCTGGAACTGGTAGATTTTTTTTTTTAAAAAAAAAGGAACCAGAGGCTCCTCCCAAGCCCATGTGACCCCTGAGGAACAGATTGTCAAATGACCTTAAGAGTAAAAATAAATTGGTTTGTCTGGGCCAACTGTATGGTCCTAAACATAGAAAATGAAAATATAACCAAAGATTAAAGGGATCAATATAATTCTTTAAGAGTCCATGTATATAGCTAAAAGCTATATTTAGTTTTATGTGTATGAGTGTTTTGTCTGCATGTATATAAATGCCGCACATGCACGCAACATCCACAAAGGCCAGAAGAGGTCGTCAGATCCCCTGAAACTGGAATTATGGACAGTTGTTAGTTATCACATGGATGCTGGGAATTGAACTCAGGTCCTCTGCAAGAGCAGCCAGTGCTCTTAACCCTTGAACCATCTCTCCAGCCCTCTAGTTCTAGTAATTCTTAAAGAAATCACATATCTGAGCCTCAGATCTCAGAAAATGACTATTTCATAGAGTTGTGGGGCTGGAAACTGATGAATGGGCTCAGTTAGGGCTAGGTGTCTAATAAGTGATCAATAAAAGCTTGGCTTCTATCATTCTTTGTGAGGACCTGCAGAGTCAGGTAACAGCTGATCCCTTTCAATAGGGTACCTAGTAGCAAGCGGATAGATAAAGAACCCACCAGATGTCATGGTATGATGAGCACAAGACTGGGTATGGGGACCTGGTGAGTTTCAGTGGGGTTCTGACCTGCAGTGTCGTCCCCCCCCCGCCACCGTGGTCCTGGCTCTCTGTACCCAGCCTGCCCCAGAGTGCCAGTACCTGTACAATCTCCAGCATCTCACTGCGGCTGATGTAACCGTTGCCGTCCAGGTCATACATGCTGAAGGCCCACTTGAGCTTTTGTTCCAGCTTTCCCCGAGAGGTCACACTCAGTGCAATAATGAACTCCCGGAAATCGATGGTGCCATCACCATTGGTGTCAAAGGTGCGGAAGACATGCTCAGCGAACTTGGAGGCATCGCCATAGGGGAAGAAGTTGGCATAGATCTTCTTGAACTCATCTACGGTCAGGTGGCCAGTAGGACAGTCCTTAAGGAAGCCCTTGTACCACTCCTGCAGCTCGTGGTCGGTGAACTCAGTGTTCTCCCGCAGGTCCTGCAGCACCTCAGGCCTCAGTTTGCTGTTTTGTTTGCCCATGGTGGTTGGCAGTGGACACTATACCTGCAAGACATGAGGTCCGCTATGGACACCTGGGGACCCAAGGTCTGGCTTCCTGTCACCTCTACCACCAAGCTGGCTAATCGACATCCCATGTGTCTAGTGCCATGGGCTGGACAAACAAGACCATAATTGTGCAAGCTCTGATGTCTCAGATGACCCTTGTTGGAGGGCACACTGTAGTTCTACACATGGAAAAGTTCAGAATGTTCCAACTAGAAAGACAGACTACCCTTATATGTCAAGACACAGTCTAACTTGAAGCATGCAGAATTGGGAAAAGATGGGGGGAAAGGCAAGTTAAAATTGGTGGAGTGGAGCATGTCAAATGCCTGTTATACAAAATGCAGGGTTATACAAAATGCAGGATTAAGATAAAGCCTCAGTTCATCATCTGGGGGCAGACAGGCCACATGGACCCAATCCAGACCCTTTGTTCTGAGTAGTTCTCTTTTGGGCACCATGATATGTTTTGTTTTGTTTTTTCATGTCACAGATACATTTATTTTATTATGTTTTTATTTTATGTGTATGAGTGTTTTGCCTGCATATAAATGCACCACATGTGTGCAATGTCCACAAAGGCTGGAAGAGGGTGTCAGAACCCCTGGAACTGGAGTTATGGATGGTTGCTAGCAACTGTTTGAGTGTTGGGAACCAAATCGGGTCCTCTGGAAGAGCAGCCAGTGCTCTTAATCATTGAACCATCTCTCCAGCCCCCACAGATATGTTTATTGATACCATAAAATAAATGGTACTTAGACAAGTGATGTTCCATGTTCCCATCTAACGCAGTTTGCTTAAATTTATAGGCCAACTGGTGGTTCACCTTGAGTATATTCAGAGCAATTAATGATGACCATGAACAGGTGAAGGTCTTGAGCCTTTCAAAGCTTTACTCCTTTTATCAGCACTCCTCATTTTATAAATGATAATGGTCATCAACCCCATTCCTACCCAAATTTCCTTGTAAACCTGCAAATAGTAGGGTTTCATGGGGACCCAGACATTATTAAGAAAGCTTTGGCTGGCTGTGATGATGCACACCTTTAATCCCAGCACTCAAGAAATAGAAATAGAGGCAGGCAGATCTCTGTACCAGGCTGGTTTACACAGCAAGTTCCAGGACATGGTGAGACCCTGTTTCAAAAAAAACCCCACAAAAAACAAAAAACAAACAAAAAGCTTTGAAGCCTCTCACTTCAGGCCCTCATAATCAACTGAGAAAAGTGTTTATCCTTGGGAAAGAGGTCCCTGGAAACCTTTAGGAAGTCCCTGTTCTTTATTGTTCTTTTGAGATATTGCTCTGGCGAGGGAGGATCTAGACCTGAATATTAACGGGCCCTGTGAGAATGAAGGACTGTGCTCCATTCGAAAGCACACCCCACTTGCAATCTCCCCCAAGGCCTGTGTGTGAGCTCCTGGAGTGATTTGCCACAGGACATAATAATCTCACTTTTACTTCACTGCCTCAATTTTGTTTTCCTACGTTAGCAGTAACACATGTGTAAGGCTCAATCCTTTTTGAAGCATACAGTTGGGTGGGGCGGGGGGTGTCCCATACTCAAATCCCAGAGGAAACCGCTCTGAACTACTTCTAGACTCATGAATTCCAATTCCAGTAGGCGCTGGATCCTGTCACAGAAGACGAGATGTGCTCTTCAGTATTGCTCACCATTTCTTCCTTCTCTGCCTTCTTCCCAAGTCCTTAGTATTTTTCTTTTTTTTCTTTTTTCTTTTTTTTTTTGTTTGTTTTTTGCAGTAGGGTCTCACTGCTTAGCCCTGGCTAGCCTAGAACTCAATATGTAGACCAGGTTGACCTTGAGCTCAGAGATACACCTGCCTCAGCCTCCCAACTGCTGGGATTAAAGATCTACACCACCATGCTTGACCATAATTTTCTACATATGTATTTTTGTTTTTACTTATCTGTATGACTATGTTATACTTACAATTCCCTCTCTATTCCCAAAATAAGGTAGCTTGACATTGCCTTTCAAAACCACACATCTACTTATCTACATACATCCCCACCTGTACAAATAACCTGTGCTCCTAAATAAAAAGAAAGGAGGTCCTACACCTAGCACTGTGCAGTATAGGACCTTTAGCCCTCATCCATTCTTTTTCAAAACCTTACAGTGTCTCACTTAAAATCTTCACATATCAGCTGCACTCTACTAAGAAGGAAACTGACCCTTGGAGAGCTGCAAAACCTTTCAGAGGTGAGGCCAGGACTGAACCTGAGGTCTCCTGGCTGTGGGTGGCCAGAGGGGAGGAAGGACCAGGAGAGGATCGCACCGAAGCCAGACTGGTTCTGTGGGCCAGTGGCTTGTCTGCCAACCTGACTGGCAGCTCTCCACTCCACCTCATCGCAGTAGCCCCTTGGTGATGGTTCTACTTGCCCATCAGCATCCTCTCACCTCACACCAAGTACACATGGCTGCTGTGCCCATGATTTATGTTCCTAGGGATGCTATTGAAATACCAAACTCCTCATACCCACTCAGCAGATGTGTGCAGTGAGGAAGCTCAGGGTTAGAGAGCTGCCATGCAGAAAACCTTGGGATTTTCCCTGCCTTCCCAGCTCCTTTCCAAGTGTCCTAGAGGCAGCAGTTCCTGACTGCAGAACTGCCTCTGCCTGCCCTTTGCCTTCTCCCTGGTGTCAGGTTGCCAGAAAAATTCGGTGTTTTGTGTTGGTTTAGGGCATTCTTGCTGTTGTGGTTACTGTGTGCATGCATACACAAAGGCACACATACACACACATACCCTGCTTTCAGGCTTCACTAACTTTGGGGACAGGAAGGTCTTTGACAAAGCTAGCATACCAGTAGAGACTAGGTGACCCTCTTTGGATGCAAAGTAGAGCTTAAGCATCAGAGAGGGAGACAGGGAGACAGACAGACACTACCCAGGAACCTCTAAGCTGTGTCTCAAGGGCATTCCTGAGGCTTTGAGGGTCCATGGGATGCAGAGGGGGGAAAAGGAAGGACTCTGGACCTCAGGACCTAGCTTTGCCCTGGGGCTATGATTTAAAAGCACAGGTGCTCCTGTACTTATGATACAACTATGTCTTATATTCACCGTAAGTTGAAGATATCATCAGTTAAGAGTGCATTGACTGTCTTACCCCAACCAACATCATAGCTCAGCCACACTGTGTTCTGGCATTTTGGTGCCTTTCCCTCATTATCGCCAGGTTGACCTCTGCCCACAGAGGTCAGAAGAGGCTGTCAGATCCCCTGGGACTGGAGTTACAGACAGTTGTTAGCTGCCATGTGGGTGCTAGGATTCGAACCCCGGTCTTCCGCAAGAACCACCAGTGTTCTTAACTGCAGAGCCATCTCTCCAGCCCCCTAAATAAATTTTTTTTTTAATTGAAAAAATCTTAGGTTGAACCATCACAAGTTGGGGCCACCTGCATAGTGAGGAAACAATAGCCTGAGCTAAGATTACCTGTTCCTCTTACCCTGGTTCCTTTTCTTCCTGTGCACACTGCTGAACTACATTTCCCAGCTTCCCTTGCAGACAGGTGAGTGCCATGTGGCTACAACTGGCCAATGGGGCATGAATGGGAGCCCACAGTTCCACCTAACCCTTAGCAATCTCAGGTGGGCCATGTTCTATATTTCTTCCCGTCTCCAGCTGGATGTGGTGTCTAGAGGAGGGCTCAAAGGTCCCAGAGGGTGCAGACCCCCTTTGTCATCCAAGCTCCCTCATTCCACAGCAGAAAACTGGAGTGCTTATCGCAATGCTCCTTAGGATGGTGCATGACTAGTACATGTACCATCTCAGAGCACAAGAGGGAAGTCACCCATTGTGTACCATGAATACCTTAGGAAACCAAGACTTGACCCTTTTTTGAAAACCCAGTTGAGAAGGGTGCTAGATGGAAGGCCCATTAAAAGGAAGAAACCCCAGCCTTGGAGGGGTTGCATGGAATAAAGTCCTCCTTGCCCTGCATGTCCCACTATACCTGGATAGGCAAACACACCTCCCACTCTGCCATGTCTCACTGTATCTGGGTAGGGAAACACACCTCTATGGTGCTATGTGCTGCTGAGATTCATAGCTATCCAGCAATCAGCCAGCTGTGAGTAATGGGGGAGATTTAGTCTCAGCTTAGTGCAATTCAGTGACAGTGATGCTCCTTCTGTCTCCAGAGGGGGTTGGATTCCATGTGGAAAGTTGGGGCAGAGGAACAACAGGTACAAAGCAAGCTAGCTGAAAGACCTCCAGAAGGGTGCGTGAAGGGAGACTCTCTGCAATTTCCTCCCCTCTCACCTATCTCCCCAGCTTCCTTCTCAGCCCGTCAAAGCCTGTGCCTCCAAGACTCATCCACACCATTAGTTTGGGAGGTAGCTCCCCTGAGAAGCCCAAACTTCAGCAGGTGATCAGGGCCTGGATCCAGCATTTTCCAGTCTGCTAGGCTCTTATAATGCAGAATCCTGAGTCAAGCTAGGGCACAGCCCCTGTTCTCCAGTGCTGCAGTGGCACATTCCTAGGCAGGGGGACTAGGTAGTTTGCCTAGGAAGATTGCATTTGGAGTCAAACTGGAGGCCAGGGAGAAGAATGAAGGTTGCCTTTGGCTCCAGGGAGGACTGGGCAGAGATTCCAAGACTGGGAAAGGGGTCTTGCTTGGTTCAGCTGGGATGTGGCAGAGTCATCCTGTCTTAGGGTAGACAGAGGCTCTGGTGAGGCAGGTGCTTGTCTGCAGCGGGGCAGGCTGTGGACAGGTATGGCTGAGGGCAGAGCCAGGCTCCACCCTGTGGGCTGTGCTCTCTCCTGGGCCTCTTCTGCTAAGATCCTGAGTGGCAAGTGCTCCAAGGTGCTCTCAGTTGGTATTTACTGCAGCTCCTGATCAATAAGTGGCTGTCATGGCCCTGTCACAAGATGGCCTTCCCACTGTCACTTTCATGAAACTGTTAAATGGAGCCCACAAATGCACAAATGCCAGACACAGCCAGCAGCCTCACCGCCCCCGCCCCGCACTCATTCACTGGTGCCTAACAAAGGCTTGGATAAAATATTTAATACAAAAAACCTCATTTTAGCTCTCCTGGAGGCTCTTAGGCGGCAGCAGCCAGGGATGGTGGGGATGGGCTCAGTGCCACATACCCTGTGACCCCTCTGTTATTTATTAAGCAACTGAGCCAATCTTACTGATGGCTTGGCTGTCTGGGAAGAAACCTGACAATATCAAGGCTTTCTTCTGGAACAGAAAACCACCATTCACACTCCCCAGCAGAAACGTCCACCTGGACCTGGTTATCAGACAAACCTAGGCGTCATCGATTGGAAAACCTTGCTTTCATCTCCAGGATGCCAGGGGGTGAGACACAGGGGTCCCCAGGGAGGGCACAGCCACCTCCTAGTTGGTTTAAAACACTTCATATTCCAGAAGTGCTTAGATCAGACAGACAACAGCCTTCTGAGAGCATCCAGGACATGTGACTTCCTGATAATGGGAACGGGGATGGAGCTAACCAGCTTTTATACTCCTTCCCTTGGTCTCTGTTACTCTTTTTCTGTTCTTAACATGCTAAATTGTAAAGTAAAGAAAAAGTAAACATGTGTCTGGGGAGCTCTATAAAAATATTTAACCCAAACTCGGTACTGCTGGCAAATAAAAGCCTTGCTAATGGCATAGTTCTTTGGGCTGCTCAGCGAGGCCCTTGGGAACTTAGTGCTGCAATGTCCCATTAACCAGAGCTCAGTGCTGGCTGGAAGCATGAGTGGCACTTCATTCCATTGCTCAAAAGTGCTCCCATCAGTCAGATCTCCAAAGCTCTTGGGCTTCTGGACACAGACACAAGAGGGAAGCTGGTAGGAGGGGTGAGCACTAAGTCCTTATCAAGTCTAAGGCTCAGGAAGAGGCTGTTTGGTTTCCTGTGAATTTGAGTTTCAAGAAGGCATGGGAGAGATATCTGTTCCATGTCAGCTGGGAGGCAGAAGAGGCAGGTAGAAAACAACCAAGACTCTGATCTTATGGGTGACCCACAGACAAATGTTCTACCTAGGGCTGAGACCTTGTCCTGGGCCTGGCTGCTGCTTCCAAAACATCTTGGACCTGTATCCCACTTTCCTCCAGATAAGCAGATGAAACTCAAGGGGCCCACAGCCTTGGCTTCCAGTGCAGTTCTCTGCAGAAGAGACAAGTGTAGCAGGAAGATACACTTCGAGCCTCATAGGCTGCAGTGCAGCCAGGTGGACACTAGAGGGCACAATCAGGCAGCCTCCCCAGGACCTCTGTTGCCTCTCACTCCAAGTCTCAATTTCTCTATCTCTAAGCTAGGTCTGCTTGTCCAAAACTATAATCACCAGGCACACGTGGCTAGTAAGCACTTAAAAGTGTTTCCAGTTTCAATTCATATATGCCCTCAGTGTAAAATACAAAGTGGATTTTTGCCCATTTGAAATATAGTGGGTTAAATCATACAAATTGTTGACATAAATCCTGCCTATTTCTTTTTCCTTCTTCAATGTGGCTGTAGGAAAATTTTGTATCATATATGCATGTGGCTGTCATAAATTTCTGGTGGACAGCACTGGGCACTACTAATAGTACCAGGCGGGGCCATCAAACAGGGACTCTTTCCAAGCTTATTAGGTGCCCTATGTTGTCCTGTGCTTATTTCACTCCTTAGGTAAACTGTATGAAAGGTAATGTGTTTGCATTTCACCATTCCCCATGAGTTTCACAAGTCTACCTGAACATGTAGATGCACAGGCCTAGCCTGGACCTCTGCAAGGGCCCAGCTGAAAGAGACCAGAGGCCTGACCCCAGCCAAGGGGCAGAGGACTACAGAAAGAGAGGTGCTCCTTTTCTGAGCTAGAATAGCCAGCCCCCAGTGAGATTTGGGGAAAGGAGGCTGGGAAGTCACAGGCATTCGGATGCAAACTCTGCCCTCTGCCTGAGCCACAGGTCCCATGTTACAGCTGGACAGCCTCCAGGCCAAGACTTGCTCTTGTAAAACTTTCCTGACTCCTACACCCATTCCCAGCATCTCAAACTCCCAACTCCCCAGAGACTCAAAGAATATAAAAAAGAGGGTGTCAGCTAATGAGATACAGTAAGCCCTACCCTGCCCTGCCTCCCTCTGCACCCTCCCAAGGCTGAAAGGCCCTAAGTGAGTTGAGGAACAGGAAGAGGGGAGGAAAGAAAAGGGTCCCAAGAGAATGTTCTTCCCTTGCAGAAACTTCCATTGCAACAGGAAGACACATGCAGGTGGTTCTCCTTGCCAGACATGGTTCATCCAGGTGGCGCTCACTCCAGTCACCCAGTAACCTCCTACTCATCTCCCGAAGCCCGTTCCCATACACAAACATCACTCCTCAGAGTTGTGTTTCCCACAGTCTACAGCTGCTTTTCTTAGCCTTCCAACTGCATTTCCCACTCATTTCTATTAGGACCTCAACTTTCCTGGCGTAATTTTATCTTTGTCCCTCTCCTTACCCCTGGTAAGCATGTTTCAGCACCAGGGCCTTTGCATCTGCAGTTCCTCCACCTCTCTGTCCCTCTTCCCCTCAGTTGTCAGTTAGGCTCGCTCCCTCAGTATTAGGGCTTTGTTGGGGGAAACCTCCAGGAGCATCTCACGTCACATCCACCCTCACACTCTGGTCCCTCTCCTGTCTTTTCAGAGAGCTTCCTACTACTAGGTTCTAGGTTCTCTCTCTCTCTCTCTCTCTCTCTCTCCCCCCCCCCCCCCCCCGTGTGTGTGTGTGTGTGTGTGCGCGTGCACGCGCGCATGCATGCGTATCCATGTGGGCATGTGTAGAGGAGAAAGGTCAGGGTGTCTTTCTCAATCACTTTCCACCTTATTATTTTTTCCTCCCTTCTGCTCTCTTAATTTTTTGGAGACAGGGTCTCTCACTGAGCCTAGAGATCACCATTTTGTTTAGATAAGCTGGCCAGCAAGAACCTGGCATCAGGCTCTTCCTATCTCTAACCCCTGAGTGTGGGGGGTTACGGGGCAAACAGCCACAGTCTTTTTATGTGGGTGCCGGGGAATGGAACTTATGTGCCCATCCTTGTACAGCAAACACTCTACCCCCTGAGATATCCCCAGTCCCTTGGGCACTCTATTTCTGGATTTTGTGATTGCCTCCCACTAGTTCACCACCATGAACCCTTTAAGTGCCCCAAACAGCGCCAAGTAAGCTTAGTGTTTGGTAACTGTTGAATTAGGGGCTTCATGAATGTCATGCCATGCCGTGCCAAAGACTCAGCACAGTGTCTGGATGAACCAGTGAATGGGGAAAGGACTCTTCTCAAGCTCCTGTGGGCTCTAACATTTTTCAAATTCCAAGATTAGAAAGGAATGTGAGGGATAAGGATAGTGATGTGCTCTCTTGCTCTGATGTGAAGCTTCAGGAAGCTCCAGTTTGGTCTTCTGGAAACCTCCATTCACTGGCACCGGCATAGCTACAGCAAATAGTTGGTGGTATGTCACACAAGGGGTGCTGTTCACCAACCTGGTGCCAATGCCCATAGACAGCACCTCAGTATAAGTACCGGGTAGGGCATCATCATGGAGCTGGGGGTCAGGGGGAGAGGTTGGGCTGCATCCTCAGCAGAGTGAAGCAGGTCAGTGAATGGACACAGGTGCCCTGGGAAAGGGTGTGGGGGGAGGGGAGAGAGCATTGCAGTGACTTCCTGTACAGCCTGTCAGCAGACAGGGAAGGAGACTCAGGAAGGCCCAAACACCACAACATGGAATTGTTTTTTTTTTTTAAAGCAAAACTGAATTGATATCTACCCCATGTGCGTCCCCTGTTCCCACAGAGGTGAAGGAGGCCAAGTGCTGGGCAAGGGGTGGTCTGTGATACACCAGGGTGTGGATGGCCACGAGAGTTCCAGCTAGAGCTGTGGCTTCCTCCACCCAACTTAGACTGTGTTTAGAAGGTGAATCTGGGCTTTGGGTGGCAGACCCCAGAAATACCATACTGAATCCATCCCCGACTTACAACCTGAGACTTTCCCAGTGTCCAGAGTTACCCTGGGGAATTCAGAGAAGACAGTCCAGAGGCTCTTCCTGTGTCCCAGAGCCCCCAGCCTCCATCCCTGGCTCCGTACTGAGTGCATCAAACCTTTGCAGGTACAGAAGCTCTGCTGGGCAGAGAAGGCCTCTGCTTTCATGTACAATCAGCAGGGATGGGACAGAAGGGACATGTGGGCAGTGCGTTTCCAGGAGGGACACAGGACAGCGTGTACAATGGCGGGGCCAGAACTAGGGAGAGTGCACTGCCCTACAGCTCTTAACACCCACCCAGCAAGGAGGTCACAGTGTCCCTACAGGGACAGAGGCCTGGCCTAGTCACATGGAGCATGACCAAGAAGAACACCAGGTACAAACATACCAGAGCAGACACGGGAGAGCTGCGAAAATGTGGAGTGCAGGGTGTGTTCAGTCCCTCACTCTAACAGTCAGCTTCATAGAAACACTCAGAATTAACTAGTCAAGGACACAGGACCTGATTGTTGCTCAATTACACAGTAGAAGCTCAAAGTTAAATCACATAATCAAACATTTGCATCACATAAATACCTAGTTGTATCCCCAGGGACCATGTGAATGCCCCCCTTTTTTGTTTTTGAGATACGGTCTCATGTATCTCAGGCTGGACTCAAACTCACTATGTAATAGATGATGACCTTAAACTTTCTTCTGATTCCCCCCTGCCTCCCCTCACCCCCTACCCCACCTCCTAAGTGCTGATATTAGAGGGACATGCCACTGCATCTGTTCTGCACAGTGCTGAGAACCGGAACTTAGACCTTTGTGCATGCATGGTAAGCACTCTAACAACAGCCCCAGACTCAGCCTTGCCCCAGTCCTCCACTTGTTTGGTCTTTTTTGAGATAGGGTAAGACAGTGTATCCTAAAAGCCCCAATTGGCCTGGAACTCTTTATGGAGACCAGGCTTGCCTCGATCTCTTGGAGATCCACCTGCCTCTGCCTCTTCAGTGCTGGGATTAAAGGTGTATGCCACCACATCCTGCCCTTCACCTTTTTTTTAAAAAAAAAAAAAATGGTCTTCCTGTACCTGGGATTACAGGTACACAGCCTGGCTTGTTTCTTTTGAAGGACAGTAAGAAGCCACAGCAGGCTAGAGATGGGCAGTCTCTATTAGTTACTTTTCTGTTGCTGTGATAAAACACCATGACCGTAGCAACTTAAGGGAGAAACTTTATTTTGACTTATGATTCCAGAAGGGGAAAGCCCATAGTGGTGGGGGAGATATGGTCGCAGGAGCAGGAAGCTGAGAGACCACATCTTAACCACACACAGGAAACAGCTCAAGAAAGAAGTGGGGTGAGGCTATTAGCACTCCAAGCCTACCCTCAGTGACATACTTCCTCCAGCAAGGCTGCGCCTCCTAAAGGTTTTATAACCTTCCCGAACAGCACCACCAGTTGGGGACTGTCTTAGTTTGTTTCTCCATTGCTGTGTCAAAACACTCTGACCATTACCAACTTGGGGAGGAAAGGGTTTATTCAGCTTATATCTTCCAGGTCTCAGTTCATCTGGGAGCCCAAGGTAGG
This sequence comes from Nannospalax galili, assembly GCF_000622305.1. NCBI lineage: Eukaryota > Metazoa > Chordata > Mammalia > Rodentia > Spalacidae > Nannospalax > Nannospalax galili. The sequence continues at coordinate 5,269,321 of NW_008352891.1, forward strand.
AACTCAGGGCAGGAATCTGGAAGCAGGAGCCAGAGCACAGGCCATGGAGGAACGCTGCTTACTGGCTTGCTCCCCTGGCCCCTGCTCAGCCTGCTTTCTTATGCAACACAGGCCCACCTGCCCAGGGGTGGCACCACCCACAGTGGGCTGGGCCCTCCCACATCACACAACAATCAAGAAGATGCCCCACAGACATGGCCATAGGCCAGTCCAATAGAGGCAATTCCCAGCTGAGGCTCCCTCAAGCCAGGTGTGTCAAGTTGACACTAAAGCTGTCCAGCACAGGGAGCAAGTGCTCAAACACATGAGGTTATGGGGGACATTTCTCATTCAAACCACAACAGTCTCCTCCCACCCACCCCTCCACAGATAGGATTCCTTGTGTCAGTCCTGGTGGGATGGAGCAAGCAGAGGCCCCTGCCTTGCCAGGCTGTACCCCAGCTTGGTGTAGAAGGTTCCTCGGGGCAACCCAGCTGGCTGTGGAATGACTCAGATTGATTCTTGCCTGGGTGGGAAGATTCCGCATCAGGTGATAGTTCATGTCGACTCGACTCTAATGCTGCATGCTAGGATGTGAGCAAGGGCCTTTCCAGAGAGGACAAAGGGGTGGAACTGGCCCTCCAGAGCTGGCGGTACACATTCAGTGACTCGGGCTTCCTTGGCCAGTGGCCAGCACCCAACATACTCAGGAGGATCCAGCAGCATCTTGATGTGCTTTGCCAGGCCTAGAGTTGGGCAGGGTGGTGTACCTGTCTCACTGCTTATGACTGAGACTGTGTGTGTCCCTCTCTAAAGGGACTGCTATTCACAAGGATAGTACTAGGTGCCAGGTCACAATGGGGCATCCGGGCTTGGTGGTGCCCAGGGTCATCCCTACCGGCAGCCTTCCCTTCTAGCTACATGCTCTTGGCTGGTTTATTTTCTCTGGCTCCACTCTCCTCACTGGGAGTGAAGTCCCTACATGTTGAGTTTACAGTGTCACTGTAACAGGAAAGGGAAATAAAAGCTGCAAAAGGACTGTGACATATTGGAAGCATCAGGCAAATACATGGCAGCAGTATTGTCTCAGTTTTTATGATAAAAGACCCACAGCATGCTTAATGAGCATAATCATAGTATTAAGTGTGAGGCAGGAAGCTGCAGGCCAAAGCCTTGGCCTAGCGAGACTTCCATGCTTTTTGGAAGGCTCTTCTTCCTCGGCATGCTTTGGATGGTGGTATTAAAAAAACATGTCCTGTGCTGGCAGAGAGCCTGGGTCACAGTGGCCCAAACACATCCCTTGGGGTGGAGCCAGTGACATTCAAACTTCTGTGCTTCAAAGAGGAAATGAGGGGAAGGAAGGAAGGAACACAGCCAGGCAATGGCCAGGCAACTCCAGGGCAGGGTCTACAGCAGCCTACACAGCTGAGGCCCAAGAACCATAAGCTTGCTTGACATGGAGCCTTCAGGGAAGGAAGGCCTCTTCTCTAGTGGTAAGGTATGTCCAGAGAAATCCCTTCCTACTATAGGTAGTAGTGTGAGGGAGGGGGACCCTCAGTCACTGACATACTCCCCATCCTCTCTATGACCCCTCCACGTTTCATACCACACACACACACTTTATCACACACACACACACGCACACCACTCTCCATACCACATACACTTCATACCACAGACACACAGCACACACTCCATGCCGCACACATTGTATACCACTAACACATACCATACCACACAAACATACGCACACTCCATGCCACACATACTGCATACCAAAGACGCACACCACACCACACACACACTGCATACCACAGACACACATCATACCACACATATACACACTGCATACCACAGACACACCCTACACCAGCCCACCCTCTGTGCCATGCTGTTGTAAGCACCATCCTCTGAGCAAAACAGCCACTGTCTGATTAGATCAGCATCCATGCGGAGCAGGCCTGTGGACTGTCCACACTCCCTCAGAGAAGGGGAGGACCCTTACCTGAGTATCTAGCTATTCTTCCCAGCCATATGTATGAAGTTTTGTAATAATTGTGCTCGGCCTTGGCAACTATAGGAGGTGCTAGGCTGGGGAAGACTAGGGGAAAGGGACTCCAGCCACGTGGCTATGAAGAAGCCATCAGCCATGCTGGGTGAAGACGTCCCAGTACTACTGCTTTGTGTCACTTACACTCCTGCCAGCAACCCCTCACTCATGCTCTGTAAATAAGTCCAATAAACGCAACGGTTCCCCAAGGGGAACTGTGGTCTGTCATTTGACCTTAGGAGAAGGGGTAGATATTTGTAACAGGACTAAAACACTGCCATTAGCCCTGCAGGGGTTCCTGCAGTAGCTCCTAGCTCTGAAATACATCCTGAGCTGTCCCCCAGCATAGGTTTTTACAGTGCCTTGAGAAGTCTATTCCCTTCGATAGGCATGAGGGTCCTCTCCCACCTGCCTGTCTGGCAGGTTCGCTACTTAGCTCCTCTCCTAATTGATAGCAGGAAGTTACATTTCTGCCAGATCCCTGATTGAATGATGACTAGACTCCCAACTCACAGTTCCCCAGTGAACTGGGGCAATCTTTGAATTCATGTGCCCCAAATGAATGAGCTTTGACTACATTCTAATGACATAGCTGGGGTGGAAGTTAACAAAGGGAAGAAATGTCATCTTCAAGTGTTAAAACAGGATGGTTATGTGCCGAACAGGGCTCCACCCTCAGGGCAAGGGTCCTGTTACGGGTGGTCCACAACTGAGATCACGGAGTGGGAGTTGCAGGCATAGTTTACCTCCTCAGTCCAAAAAATTCTTGTTTTTTAAAACTTGGAAGAAAACCTCTAGGGAATCATCTCATGAGCTATTTGACTCATGTCTAATATTGTTGGGAAGAAATAAAAATACTAAGTGAGTCTCATTAAAACACCACCACCACCACCACCCTCCACTCCCAGCATAAAACGCTAGGCTAGGTAATGGGATGTGCCTGTGGCTCCTCAGTGGCCCAGCCACAGCCTTGAGTCCATTAGAGAATATGTTTACAACGAGGAGTGCTGCAGCTCAGGAAATATGCTCTTGGCCATTTTGAGTCATATCACATGTCCAGAAGCCACAGATTTTCAGGAAACCTCAGGATGTGCACACATGACAAGTATTAACTGAACACCTACTATGTGAAGTCTCAGAGCAAAGTGAGGAGGATGTGCAGCTGTGTGAGATATGCACTGCTGGCTGGGCAGGCACCGTCTGGACCCTGTGTCTGCATTGCCTGGCATGGTACCTAGCCAGGTGATGGGCAGAAGGTGAGAGAAGAGAGGCAAAATTTCAAGATGAACCAACAGACTCATGTCAAGTTCCAGGCTGGGTCTGAAGCACAGAGTTGGGTTCTATTTCCCCAGGGCCCAGCTGTTACTGATCTCATGACCAATTAATACACAACCAAACACAGGAAGTCCACAGTAATTGTTTCTCAAGAGGGAGGAAGGAAGTCAGAGAGGAAGGGAGAAAGCTGGCTGCCTGGGCGTACCTTCAGATCCCTGAACACCCAGCCACTGTGGTGGGTTTTTGGTCCACAGGTGCCATCCAGCACACCCCCTGGGGGTCCATCATACTCACTCACCCACGCCTCTGCACTCTGTATGCCCTGGCTTCCTCCCTCTCTCCTTTCTTTTTCTTTTTCAGTTCCTCCCTTCCTTTTTTCTTTTTGAAAAGTATTTTATTTATTATTTTTATTTTATGTGTATGAGTGTTTTGCATGTTAGTGCACCATGTGTGTGCAATGCCATGAAGAGACCAGAAGAGGGTGTTGGAGCCCCTGGAACTGGAGTTACAGACAGTTGTTAGCCGCCATGTGGGTGCTGGGAATCAAGCCTGGATCCTCTGGAAGAACAGCAAGTGTTCTTAACTGCTGAGCCACCTCTCCAACTCCCCACCTTTTTTTCATTTTGAGATGGGATCTCATGTAGCCCAGGAAGGCCTTCAACTTGCTTTTTAACTGAAGATGACCTTGAACTTCTAATCTTGCTTTTGCCTCCTGAGTGCTAGGATTAAGCGTGTGTCACCATGTGCTAGGGATGGAACCCAAGGATTCATACATTCTAGGCAAACACTGTACCAATGGAGTTTTATCCCCAGCCAAGCCTTTCTAAGCCATAGTCTAACTCTAGCCAAAGGGCCAACTTCCTGGAGACCCTCAGGCCCCAGCAATTGCCAATAGACAAACATTTATTTAAGTGCCTCCTGTATTCTCAGTATGTCTAGCCTGAAAATTGGCACATGGGGTGGGACAAATCCAGAACCATTGAAAGGGTCAATCAGAAACAAATGTGAAACTTGGGTTGTCCTCAGGAACTCAGGGATGTGTGCCAGGATGTGCTGCGTGCCTCTGCCAAGGATGGGAGAAAGGACCAGTGTGGACCACCTGGAGGGGCCAAAATGGAAGTGGGGAGGCTTCTGAGCTAGCTCAGCTCTGATTGGCTGGGAGACTCTGGCTTTCCTGCCCACAGGTCTGGGTTGCAGAGAAGCCCCCTGCTCTGTCCTATAAAGGTCACAGAACCCAGCTGACTCTCAGTTAAATTGCTCTTCTCCAACTGGCTAGAATCCAGGCTGGCTTACTTATTGAGGACCCAGGGCAGCAGCTAACCTGGAGTCTGATTAGAATAGGGAGAGGCTGGCAGGCAGGTTTCCCCTACAGAGGGGTGAGGACAGTGGCCACCCCTCCACCAATTTCACAGTGGGTGAGAAGGCCACCTGTAGAAGGTGGTGTGTGTGTATGTGTGTGTGTGTGTGTGTATGTGTATATGTATGTGTGTGTATATTGTGTCTGCATACACATGTGTATGAGTTTGCACATCTGCCCACAGTGCTCACCAGGCAGAACCTTCCTCCCTTGAAGTTGGAAGGGGGCACCCACAGGAATTGATACTGCCAAGTCATCTCAGTTGTCCTAAAAATAAGGACACTTACAACTTACAACACAGGAAAGATTTTCCTTCCTGGATGCCCTGCCCTGTAGCCACATATGTCCCTGAGTGAAGCGATGCCAGGAGAGCCAGTGCAGTCTGCTATCTAAGATATCACCTAGAATCTGTGGACTGGTTATCTCTGAGTGGGGCTCATCATAGTGAGGGATGAGTCTGGTTTTGCTATATCCTACAGTGCACCAATTCTCCAGTCCATTAATCAAATATCTTCTAGAACTATCAGCTAAACAAATCTCTGTGAGCAACAGTGATTGTTAAACCTGTGAGCAGGAGTCTACAAAGCCTAGAGGGTCTGTCATGGATGGTGCCCTTAGAGCTGCTGGGCAACTCTCACTGAGTTAGTGTGACTCTCACTCGGTTTGTCTGACCCATCTTCTCATCCTCTCCACAAAGATTTTCTAGCTGCTTCTGCATACAAGTGTACTGCTGCCACAGGGCCTTTGCATGGGTTGTTGCTCCTAAACCACCTTCACGTTTTTTTCCCCCCTCAGTCACTTTTCTCCAGGCCCTCCCTGAGTACTTTGTCCAAAATGGAAGCCCCAACACATACCCTTCCCCCCTTTTTTGACTTTATTAGTTTCTCTGTAATGAGTCCAGTGGCCCAAGCTTTACTCTGCTTTTCTTTTGCCATCAAAAGCCAGAGCCTGTGAATTCACTGGGGACAGAGAGAGCTCTCAAAAAATACAGGTTGAGTGAGTACACACTGCCTGCTGAGGTGGGCAGCTGATGGGGGAGGCTGGGCCCCAGGTTTGCCATACAGGTTTCTCTCCTTCAATAACAGAGGTGGGTGGGCCAGGATGGAGGAAGCATCAAGCACCAGAGGGGTCTTCCCACTGAGCATCTCCAGACCCAAACATCATAGCCAAGAACATCATGACAGAACATCATGTGCCTCAGGCCCTCATTTGATACAGGGGTGTGTGTGGCTACTGAGGACCTGCCATGTGTGCACCGATGCATCCAGGGGTCTTAGAATGGGAAGAGTGCCCATAAGCCATTGCCTCCACCCCCTCTGACCTCTTAAGACTGCCCCAGCTTCCTGACCCCAGCTCCCAGGCTCAACAGGACCTTGACCACCTTCATGTACCTGTGCCAACAGGAGCTGAGGGCCTTCGGTTGGGAAGTTTGTATACAGGTAGCATTCAGTCATGCACACTCAGGTTCTGCATCTGTTTTCTAGCCCTAGTAGTACCTTGCACATGCCATTTTGTCTGTTTTCTATTGTGTGTGTGTGGGGGGGGAGTAGACCTTCTAAGGCAAAGTCTGGATGTCTCTCCCAGACCCAGTGTCAACCTAGACAGAGTGTATAGGGACCGTAGGTCAGTAAAGAGCAAGGCAGTAGGAGATATCTCTTCCCTCCTGAAGACAGAGGCAGGAAAAGCCACTCCACCCACAGGAAGGCCTGGGGACAGCCAGCAGGCAGGAGCCCTGGAAATCTCTCCCTGAGTACTCTAGCAGTATGGGTGTTGGGGAGGGGGAACCCAGCCATACCCAGGGCTGCTGGGAGCTGGTGGGCTAAGCTTCTGGGGGACCAGATCTATCAGGGCTACAGAAAGAAGTACCACCTGGCCTCTGCCCCCCACCCCCAATTTTGCAAACCCCCTTGGAGGTATCGGTAACCGGAGTTAACTGGCCTTGCGGCCAAGAACACCTGGCTCTGTCTGGGAGGATAATTTCAAGGCACACTGACTGGTCTTCCAAGGTATAGCAGGGTAAGACCAGGGAGAAGGAAAGTCTCAGCACATGAGGTGCAAGGGGAATAGAAGCTAATAGATAAATGCCCCTGCTCTCCTCTTGATGCTCCTATGCTGAGACCCCAACTCTGCTCCTAGACAAGTTCCTAGACAGAAGCTCATAGCAAGTACTCAGATGGACCAAGAACAAAGCTGAACGAAGAACCACATGGGTTCACGTCCCAGCCTCAGTTTCCTGACCAGTCCTGAGAGTGCTGGCAGGTTGTCCTCCACCCTACCTTCTCTGCTCTTTCTGCTGAGCAGGGACAAGTTCCCACACAGTCTCTACAAAAGCCACCCTAATCCTCAGTCCTAACCATCTCCAGGCCCATTGGCCTCTGGGTGACTTACCTCAGGCCAAGCAGAGGCTAAGACAGGGCAGGGGTGAGAACTGCTGGGGGCTGATGCACAGGCTGGACCAGGCTGCTAGACCATGCCCCTGGAAGAGAAGACATCAGGTCATGTGGGATGCAGGTATCTAGTCCAAGCTCAAACCCCACCCCCAGCTGCTCCAAGCACTTAAGCACAGTTGAGGGGGAGCACAACTCTTTTATGATCCACACTAACAGAAGTCTGATGAGATGCTGGTCACCCCTAGGCTGATGCTACATTATCACAAAGCCAATGTGAGCACTAAGCATGCAGGGCTCTGCAGTCCACAAACCTGACTAGCACCTCTAGCAGTATCATGATCTGGTAGGGTAGCCCTGCACCATCACAGATGTAACTGTGTTGTGCCCAGCTCTCTGAACCCTCTGGTCCACAGGAGACTAGATGGAATCTTACATATCCAGGCTGGGCCTGTGTGAGCTCTAGGGAGCACCTATGGTCCTGCTCTGACTCCCAGACATTCTCATTAAGGGCCACATTGTTCCAACCATTCCTCCCTGGCTAAGGGCAGGGCACACATCAGATACTCCAACATATGCAAGAAACAAAGGACTAGAAACATCCCAACTCAGTCAGTGCACAAACCTTCTCTGGAACTAGGAAGCGAAACACACCATCAGCATCTTGAGCCATTCCACACATTAGCCTGACATCCCCAAACCCCCATACGGGGCCAGCTCTGAGGCCTGTCTCCTCCCTCGCTATCTATTCTCCATGTGGGGACTGAAGGACCTTCCCTGCAAACAGTACTGTGGCAATAGTCCCTGAATAGCCTCGTAGTGTATTAAAAGCTGTCCTTGTCCACTGAGTTCCACAGGACAGACTAAGGAGGGAGGCCCAGCATCGCCCACACTTCCATGAGCGGGGAAGTGAAGGTCATGGATTTCCCTCAAGGTCATGGATCTTCCAAGGGGCAGCCAGGATGGGAACCCAGACAGTCCTAACACTTGAGTCCAGTTTTTCTTCCTAGACTACAGCACAGCCTCAGTTTCCCCCTCTCCCACACGGTCTCTCCCTCCACAGCAATGATCGCAGTTATACACTGACTGCTGCTGAGTACATGAGGCCCTGAGGCTACTCCTGTTCTATAGAGTGGGAGGCTGTCTGCCTTCCTCCCACCCACCTGCCCAGTTGGCTGAGCTTCACAAGTTCAGGAGCACTCCAGCTTCATTTCCTTTTATCAGATGCCCAGCCCCAAACTGTATACAGCAGGCACTCAATAAATAATCTGTGTTTGACAGACAAATGCCTCTGAATTTAGACTTAGCCATAAAATTCAAGATTGGAAATAGAAATGTCATGTACTCTCTACCAGAAATTCTTAATGTGAGGCCACTGTGCTTTTTTTCTTAGATGGCAATGTGTGCCTGTGTGTGTGTGTGTGTGTGTGTGTGTGTGTGTGTGTGTGAGAGAGAGAGAGAGAGAGAGAGAGAGAGACAAAGGCATCTCACGTGTACATGTATGATACATATTTTTTCTTTCCTTTGATTTTTATTCATGGGTATTTATGTATGTCTTTGTGGGGGGATGTGCATATAAGTTCAGGTACCTGTGGAGACCAGAGAGTGCATCAGATCCTCTGGAGCTGGAGTTACATGTGGTTGTAGTTGCCTGACACGTGTGATGGAAACTGAACCTGCGTCCTCTAGAAGAGCAGTAGGCAGTCTTAATAGTTGAGTCATCTCTCCAGCCACTAATATGTTTTTGTTGATACTGTGGTTTGGTTGGTTTTGTTTTGATTTTTGAGACAGGGTCTCACTATGTAACTCTAGTAGCCCCAGAACTCCCTATGTAGATCAGGGAGGTCTTGAACTCACAGAGATCCATCTGCCTCTGCCTCCTGAGTTCTAGGATTAAAGGCATGTGCCACCACATCTAGTTTGATATGTATGTATGCATGTATGCTTTTATTTTATGTGTATGAGTGTTTTGCCTATGTATATAAGTGCATCTGTGTCATGCAGTGCTCAAGGAGGCCAGAAGAGGGTGTCAGATCCTCTAAAACTGGAGTTACAGGTGGTTGTTAGCCACCATGAGGGTGCTGGGAATTGAACCCAGATCCTCTGCAAGAGCAGTCAGTGCTCTTAACTCCTGATTCATCTCTCCAGCCCCTTGATATGTTTTTGTTGTTGTTGTTTTGTTTTGTTTTTAAGACAGGGTCTCCCTGTAGCCCCAGCTGGCCTAGAACTCGCTATGTAGATCAGGTTGGTCTCGAACTCACAGAGATCTGCCTGCCCCTGCCTCCCAAGTGCTGGGATTAAAGAAATGTGCCACCACACCCGGCTTTTGATATGTATTTTTAAAAATTTTATTTATTATTTTTATTTTATGTGTCTGTGTGTATTGCCTGCATGTAGGTAAGTGCACCTATGTCATGCAATGCATGCATTGGTCAGAAGAGGCTGTCAAATCCCCTGGGACTGGAGTTACAGACAGTTATTAGCTGCCATGTGGGTGCTGGGATTTGAACCTGGGTCTTCTGCAAGAACAACCAATGTTCTTAAACCACTGAGCCATCTCTCCAGCCCCCTTGATATATATTTTTCAAAAAGACTTTATTTTAGGGCATTTCTAAGTACTCAGAAAAACTGAGAGGGAGGTATAAACATCCCATGGACCCATTCATTCATGTACAACCCAGCCCACTTTCAACATCCTACCCCAGAGTGGGACGCCTATACCATTAATGGGCACTGCTCTCACCTAAGTCTACAGCTGCCACTAGGTTCACTCTTGGAGCATGTATCATGGGTTTCACAAGTGCAGGCAACCTGTGTCTGCCATGACAGTGTATACAGGCTGGCATCCTTGCCGTCAATGTCCTCTCTGCTTCCCATTGTCCCACATTTTCTTAAGGTGCTTCAGAGCCCATGGACTCACTTAACGGGGTCCAGGAGTCCTGCTTTGACACTCAGGGGATTAAGGCCCAGGCATGTGGGGGCAGGCCAGGGAACCCTGTGTAAAGTCATGAGCACACAGCATGGCACCTCAGCAGAATGCACCAGGTCATTGCACAATCTCATTTGCTGGTTCCTCACCCCGCACCCCCACCACCACCACTCCAGGCAAGAGCCATTCTTGGCAGGAGGAAGAGACTCTGGGACAGGCCCAAGTCATTCTGGCTAAGTGGAACACCCAAAATGCAAATCCATCAGGCCAGGCTCTGCTCTCGGCAATGGCTCTTGTTAAATGAAGGGGTCTTTTGAGAGGCCATGGAGATATATATATATATATATATATATATATATGAAAGAAAAATGTAATCATGACATTTGTAAGAAAATAGATGGAACTAGAATCATTATGTTAAGTGAAATAAGCCAGACTCAGAAGCTAGACTTAAAATGGTGTGTGGGTGGGGGGCTAGTTAAGAAACTACAGAGTGGATCATGAGAGGGAAGACCTTAAGGGAGGGAGGAAGTAGGGTGGTGGAATGATGTGACATGAAAGCAGAAGGGAGGACTAAGTGGGGGACAGAGGGGAACCAGCTGGAAGGGGAACAATGAAATCAAAGTATAATAATGACACCTATGTGTGAAACCACCATGAGGAAATCACTTTGTGATCAAACCTGAAAAAAATTATAATTTAAAAAAGACACCACAGGATGCTGTGAGCAAGCATCCCACTGCCCTTTAGGGGTGGTGGAGAGGGTCTCCCAACCCTGAATTGAGCAAATAAGTACCAGCCTGCCACCTCTCAGCTCCTGACACACTGGGTCATGAGTGCCTCTGATGGTTTATCTTGGTTGTCAACTTCGTTGGATCTGGGATTAACTAAGAGACACGCCTTTGGGTGGGCCTGTGAGGGTATTTCCTGAAAGAATTAACTAAAGGGAGACTGGGGAACCAGTTCTGATATGAGGAAGTCTGAGAGAAAGCACAGCTGCTTCTGCCTGCCTTCGCTCCTTGCTGTGAGGGCATCTGATGCTGCGGCTGCCTCCAGCCTTCACTGACACCAGACCCAGTTTTTGGCCCTCCAACATGAACTGAAGACCAGTGGTACTCCAGGAATCTCCCAGGCCTTCCAGCACCATGAGTTCTCAGCCTCTCTGCTATAAAAATAGCCACCGTTGGACTACTCAGCCTTATGATATAAGTCAATTAATAAATCCAATAAAGCCAATTAACAAATCACCTTTGTCATATATATTCATTCTGTTGGTTCTGTTCCTCTACAGAACTCTGACTAATGCAGTACCCAGACTTCCACAAGCTGCAGGACTTTCTACTGTCCAGACACAAAGGCCCCACTATTATCAGCATTCTGGGGACAGCTCTACATGACCACCAGTGCCAACCAAGTGCCCAGATCACCACAGGGGACCACTTCCAATCCACAAAAGCACACAGTATCCGCCATCCCTGTCCCCTATGTAGGTTCCCAGGTTTAAAGGGAACATGCTGGTCAGTGAAGGGAACATGCTGGGCCAGGGGAAATTCTCAGTCCAAGCCTGCCTCTGATGCTGAGTGACCTTACAGCACATCCTGTAACCTCTGCTAGGCTCTCCATGTGTGACTGAGACAGAATATAAAGGGAAAATTACAGAGGCATCAGAAGGAAAGGAGCCCCTCACTCCCTTTCCAGTGGCAGATAAAGACAGCAGTCCTTGCTGGAGAGGACTCAAGGAGCAGGAGTCATTAGGTGGGAATAATTATGTTGAGCTCTGTCTGGTAATGCCTGATTTCTGTCTAGCAATTGTTTTACAGATTGTCAAGAGGGGAGACATGATTCATAGAGTCGCTGACGGAGGTCCTGCTGCTCTAAACATGGGGCACTGGCATCCTGAGAAGAGAAGCTCTGTACTTGGGAGACTGGGGGTGTGGAGAACAAAAGTCCCTGTTTGGTGAGCCAGGCAAGGTCCATGCACCTGAGCCTCTGCAAGGCACATTCCACTCCACACCTTCCTTTTCTACACCTCAACTCAACCTTTTGATTCATTCAGGCCTAAGGCCCCTCCCTCCTTTGGCCAGGACCTATTCATGTCCACAAAGCTGAAGGATGGTTGTGGGGGGAAGGGGCAAGCAGGGAGGGAGGTGTCTTGGTCTCTGTTGCGGGACTTTGACCTGTTATTTCACCTATCCTGCTTCCCTTTGCAGGTTTGTAAAATGGGCACATAATGACACTTCCTAGCTCACCAAGTTTCTGTAAAGATTTAGTGCACAGAAAATGCTCAGTGCATACAGGAAGAGCTCAGTAATGACAACTCTGAAAGGACAAGGAGAGGCTTAGAAGAATCTAAACCAACTGAAAAGGCACAAACTAGCTGGGTGTAGTGGCACATACTTGTCATCCAAATATGAGGAAGGTTTAAGGCAGGACTGTGAATTCCAGGCCAGCCTGGGCTACAAAGCAAGACCCAGTATTGTGGCTTGATTGTAAGATATTCTGTGACAACACATGCCCCCCTCCACCCTGTGCACAGGCTCATGGGCTTGAGCACTTGGTTTAAACACATGGTTCCCAGCTGGTGGCCTATTTGGGAAGGTTGTAGTTTAGGAGGCAGGGTCTTTCTTGCTGGGGGTGGAATTTGAGGCCCCTCTTCCTGCCCATCTCTCTGCTGCTTGATTCACCCAGATGTGAGTAAGCTTCCGCACTCCTGCCACGGTACCTTCCCCACCATGACAGACTGTAACCCCTCAAACTGTGAGCCAAAATAAATCTTTCTTCTCTTAACTTGCTTCTTGCCAGGTGTTTGGTCACAACAATGAGAAAAGTAACTAATATGTTTTGTCAAGAAAAAAGAAAAGAAAAGGCATAAGCTGACTCAAGAAATGAAGAGATTGAATAACCAATCAGAAAACTATACACAAAGAAAGGCCCAGACTCAATGGTTTCACTGTTAAACTACAAAGACTTAAAGATCGCCAGTTCTTCACAGACTCCGTTAGAAAAGACAAAAGGATTTATCTCATAATTTGTTCTAAGAGATAGTAGTACCTTGATACCAAAACCAGAGAACGACTTCCCAGAAAACAAACTTTCTGAGCAATATTCATTTTGGATACAGAGGCATAAAAACCCTTCACAAAACAGTATGTTAAATGCAACAATATATAAATAGGATCCCATGCTACACTAGTAGGGTTTATATCAGGAATGGAAGCTTAGTTTCCCACCTGAGAACCAATTAATCTAATACCTAGCTTCTCTTTTGATGTTTTTACATTTATTTGCATGTGTGTGCACACTCATGTGTGAATGCTCACGTAACACAGCCTGCATATGGAGGTCAAAGGGCAACTTGCAGGAATCAATTCTTTCCTCCTACCACATGGGTCCCAGAGATCAGGTCAGGTCATCAGGCTCAACGGCAGTCACTTTTACTCACTGAGACATCTTGCTAGCCTTAATACCCAGCCTCTTAAACTGTGGGTCACAACCCCAAATGGAGTCACCAAATGTAAGAGTTGAGAAAGAACTGTCAACAGTAAAAGGTTTCAACGACCAAATGCAATGACCAGAAATTAATTCAAATCATTGGAGGTGTATCTGGCAGTGCTTGCCTGTGTTGTATCACATGACTTCACTGCAGCCTTGGTCCTGAGCATTCAACATGTGCACTGTGCAAGTCACCACATCATAGAATGCCAACAAAAGCTCTCTGAAACAGCCTGATACCTCGGTTCAGACTTAAGGATACTATATGCAGCCAGGTGTGGTGGTACATGCAGAGGCAGATAGATCTCTGTGAATTCAAGGCCAGCCTGGTCTACACAATGAGTTCCAGGTCAGCCACAGCTACACAGTGAGACCCTGTCTTAATAAAATTTTTAAAAAGACTGTATGCTATAAATTGCAATGCTTTTACCATACATAGAAAGTTTCTATGTTTCTATAGAAACATAATGGTTTAATTACAGAAAACAAAGATTTTTTTTCATAGTTTCCTACTGTCATTCTCAGCACATAAATATCAAATTAATATGTTTGGGTTGTAGTGTGTTAGAATGTTTTATTTTAAAATGTTCTGTTTGTGGGCTGGGCAGATAGCCCAGCTGAAAAGAAATCACTTGAGTGTAAGCATGAGGATCCGAGTGTGAATCACCAATACCCACCCAGGTAAAGCGAGGCTCGGTAGCACACATCTGCAATCCCAGCATGAAATGAGAGGCAGAGAATATGGGGGCAATTCCTGGAAGTCCAAGGGCCAGCTAGCCTGGCCTACATAGGGGCCAATAACAAAGAGACCCTGTGTCAAACAAGGTGCAAGTAAGGACCCACACCTGTGCATCTCCTCTGTCCTCCACATGCCTGTGCACATACACACATGCACACACACACACCACATATACACACACCATACACACAAGCACACACACACAACACACACATGCACACACACACACAAATCTGTTTGACTTGCTAGCTTGAATTTATAAAAAATTTAAAAATTAATTTTGGTTGGGATTAGGACAGAATTTCTAACGATTTCTGAAATAGCCCTAAACATACCTCTGCCATTCTGTACAAGGTATTTATATAAAGAGGTAGTCTTGGTTTTGATGTTTATTAAAGACAAAATACCAACTCTGAAAAAATTATAGACAATGCTTTGTCTTGTGGTACCAGATATTTAGTCACAATTTAATTTCTTCTGTAACATTAACAAGCACATTTATCTCATTAACATGTAAACTTAATAATTTGCTTTAGTTTTCAATGTTAAAATTATATGTAGACAAAAGAATTATTTATTTTAAAAATATGTATATGAGTGTTTCACCTGCATGTATGTAAGTGTACCCATGTCATACAATGCCCACAGAGGCCAGAAAAGGGTATTGGATTCCCCAGAACTGGAGTTAAGGATAGTTCTTAACTGCCATGTATGTGCCAGGAACTGAACTGGGGTCCTCTGCAAGAGCAGTCAGTGCTCTTAACTGAAGAATCACCTCCTCAGCCCCCAAGAATTATTTTTTTAAGTTCTCTTTCTTGGGAGATTTGATTTTAAATTATGTTTTTCATTGTTTGGATATTTCTGTATGCTGTAGTTCTTTGTAAGTATTATTAAACTCAGTGTATTTTATTCTTTTTTTTTTCTTTTGGTCTTTTTGAGACAGGGTCTCCCTGTAGCCCCAGCTGTCCTGGAACTCACTATGTAGACCAGGCTGGCCTTGAACTCAGAGCTCCACCTGCCTCTGCCTCCCAAGTGCTGGGACTAAAGGTGTGCGCCACCACGCCCGGCTCAGTGTATTTTATTCTTTAGACAACAATTTTAGCTATTCAAAGATCAATATGCCAGGAATTGAAAACACTGAGATATTTGCTTTTTTTTTCCACTGTATGTTATAATTCTAAAATGTATCATTGTTACTGAATAAATGTATTTTGTTTTTAGAAGCATTTCTTTGTTATTTAATATCATTAACTGTTTGATTTATGTACCTACACACCCAGTATCACCTAAAATTTTCTCAGGTGAGGGTTGGAGGGATGGCTCAGTGGGTAAAGTATTTGCCATGCAAACATGAGGACCTGAGTTCAAATCCCCAGAAACCATGTGAAGTCAGGCATGGAAGCACATTTCTGTAATTGCAGGTCCTGGCAAGATGGGTGGTAGAGAAGAGAATCACTGGAAGCTCACAGGCCAGCTTGCCCGGTGTACACAGTGCAGTAGCAAACAACAAAGAAACTGTCTCAAACAAGGTAGAAGGCTGGATGGACACCCAGGGACTGTCCTCTGACCTCTACACGTATACTGTGGCATGCATGCACCCGCACTTACACACACATTATACACACATACACGCACAAAATAATAAAATAAAAAAATTTCTCAGGTGAAAAGAGATTATGAGAGAAGTCTAAATAAATTGAGACTACCCAATGCCCTTGCATGATGATAACATTTTTTTCTTTTTTTTAGATTAATTTTTTTAGAAGAAGCATTTCATTACAGCTTTAACATACTCAATAACAGTCTCCAGAGCAAAGGTACATCTCTTTCAAAAGTGGCTATAAAATTTTTAGGTTCGCTGTTGAATTAATACAGTTATACAATATTGAACTCGGTATAAGCCCTGAAAAAATAAAAAATCTCCATTTCATTGTAAAATATACTGTTTCATTCAGAAAAACTCATTTTTAATGCCACTAACACTTAGATATTTGTACATGCATCTCTAATCTCTATGTATCTGATTATTACTAGTCATAGTGGGTTGCTTTCTGAGATCCACCTGAGCATGGTTATGAAATCATCAGGTAGATTTCAATGGTAATGTTGATGACCTCTACTAATTAACATGATATGAATTTTTATGCTTCCTCCTCAAATATAACTCAGTTTTAAAAATCTGTTGTTTCTTTTTGTGTGTATATATCACACAGAACATCCCAACCCATCTTATTCAACTATACACCCACTTCCCAGATGGCACCCTCCCATAGCCTCCCTCCCCTGACTAAAGCCCTTATACTCTGTTATCCCTGCTACTGTCCACGGCATTGTCGGTACCCCCAGCCGTTCCCCACTACTTGTCCATCTGCTGAACCTAGTCAGCCTATATAGAGGTCTTTGTTTTAGGAAGGTCACCTGGTCCTCATGTAGTAGCAATCAGTTGTCAATATTCCTTAAGATAAGACAGGAGTCTGCTGTTCATTTTCCAAGTTCTATGCTGGGTTACTATCTGGGAGTCCCCTTGGCCACCCTGGCCAACAAACTCAAAAGAAGGTATCTCCTATCTGGCATTGTTGCTTGTTATGTAGCCTTTAGCTATGCATATGGACTCTAAAAAAATTTATTGGCCCCTTAAATCTTTGGTCATACTTTCCTTTTGGGTGTTTAAGGCCATACATTTGACCCAGATAAACCAACTTATTTTTACTCTTAAGGCCCTTTGAGGATCTGTTCCTCAGAGGTCACTAGGGCTTGGGAGGAGCCTCTGGCTCCTTTTACTAGTTCTGCCTATGTGAAGATAAGTCAAAGGTCCTACTCGATCATGGCTGGCGTCACTTGGAAGCATGGAGGAAATGTTTCATCTGTGCTGACCCTTCTCTCTGTGGACTGGACACTGGTTCAAGTCCATCTGGTGGGGTCTCCATGGCCTCCTTGATCAAGAGGACAGGTGACCCACTACAATTATAGGACATTTTGAGAGATGTTCATAGTCCCCCAGAACTAGTCAACCTAGGAGGGCAAGGGGCAAAAACTGTCCTTTATGTCCCTCTGACCAAATCAGTATAGGCCTCAAAGTATGTCTGTTAAACATCCAAGAAGGTTAGTTCTACCAGTCTGGAACTTTTAATTACTGTGTGCCATGTAGATAAATCTTGGACGAAGACCAATTGTTCTCAGATAAACCTTACCTAGACATATATTTCTTGAT